>NW_006399751.1:28398233-28412946 GCF_000299155.1 Elephantulus edwardii | reverse complement strand
AATAGGGGCCAAGGAGCGCAGGGGTTGGACACTATCACCAAGAGGTGGGGACGGGGCTTGTGCACTGCTGGGGGTTTATGCAGCAGCACTCTGTGTGCTAAGGGTCACACAGATGTGGGCTGCAGGGGGGTCCCACAGTGTCCGGCAGTCTTCGCTCCTCTGGGGTCTCACAGTCTTCACTCCTCTGGAGTTCCACGGCAGGTGGCTGGCTGCTGCTCTTCCCGGGTCTCTTCCGGGTCCCTCTCGCGGTGTTCCCTGGTCTGGCGGCGGCGTTCCCCCCGGCGGGCGGCGGCGTGCGTTCCCCCGGCTGGTGGCGGCGTGCGTTCCCCCTGCGTTCCCCGGTCTGGCGGCGGTGTTCCCCCGGCTGGTGGCCTTGCCCTCACGCTGCGTCGCCCTCACGCTGCATCGCCCTCGCGCTACTTCCTCATTCTTGATTATATTTGGTAAGAACTCTCAAATCTCCAGTGCCTGTAACAGAATCTTCTGACTCAAATTGTATACTATTGAGTGGAAACTGGCTCATAGCTGACCCTCCAGTGGGTTTTCAGGGACAGTCATGCCCATCATTCTACTGTGGAGATATTAGTGGTATCAAGCCATGTGTCTTTGAGTTGGCAGCATATCGTCTTACCACTAAGTCACCAGAGCGCCCTCTAGTTCATCATAGTAATCTTATGTACAACAGATTGAAACTCGGTCTAATCCTACGCCATCCTAACAAACTCCACTGTGTTCACACCTACTGTTGCAGTCTATGGGGTCAATCCATCTCCTTGAAGGTCTTCCTTTATTTTACTAAAATTCCATTTTTCAAGTACAATGTGACATGAACTCTCATCATCTTTTTCTTTTTATTTTATTTGCCCATCATCATTCTTTTCTTTAAGGAGAACTGTCTTACATTCCTTCAGAAACAGATTTGTTTATTCCTAGAGAAGTCCATGATTCAACAACACCATAATTCAAAGACATTAATTCTTATTTGGTTTTCTGTATTTCCTTTTTCAGTTTAACTTTCACAAGCATATGAAGCAAGTGATAATACCATGATTTGAATCAGGTACACCTTAGCCTTTAAGCTGGCATACTTGCTCTTTAGCTTTCAAACTGGAGTTTGTTCAAGATTAATAATATTCAGAGGAAAATTACTGCTTTCAAAGCCATATACCCTAGGAAAATATAAATTGCTAATTAGATAGTAACATCAAGAGATATCTTGGCAAATTAATTTTTAATCAGTCAATATTTTTTGCATTAAAATTTATAAACACAGAAATTAATATTTTAAGAAATATGTATAAGAAGTACAATATCATCTAAATACTTGCATGTCTCTAACTTTGTCATTAAAATATCTTCCTCCTCAGACAAGAGGTGAAAATTGAAATATTGGTGCAAATTAGCTAGAACAGCTCTAATAAGTATAATAAAGACTCTTAGAATTCTTGATATTTATTAATATGATATTAACACATTTTATTTATTATTACTTATCATTATAAACACAATTAGCACTTTTATTCTCTTCCTATGCACCACTTAATGAGGTTGACTATATAATTCTCACACATAATACATGGTACACTGTAGTTCTACATGATTCAAAGCAAAGTTTCATTAAGCAATTTTTCTCCAACACTTTTTAACAGAATCAAAAGTGCACATGAACCTTATAAAAGTATTTAAACTTTGTTGAAATATATCATATGAATTAAGCAATACACATCAAGACCTTCTAATAAGAGTAATTTCTTAGGACTAAGTAAACAGGTGTTTATGAAGAGTTACACCCTACTGGTCATTCATTTCTCTTTGTCCACATTTATTAATAAATAGTCTTTATTTAGATGCATCATATGTACTTGCAATTCTGTTGCCTAGAGTGGCAACAGGAAGTCATATAGCATGGAACCTTTGAGGAAATACATTATATATTCTGCCCTTTAGGGTGCAGGGACCCTGAAATATTTCAACTCTGCCCTGTTCCTATCGAATAAGCTAGAAGCAGACAGGATCTCCCAGGATACTGAATGAGATCAGTTTGTCTAAGTATAGTAATTTGTCTCTTTCTCTCTCTGGGTAATCAGTCTACATAGATCATTGGCAGATCATCTGTCATAGTTATTGTGTCCTCACTGTATCACAGATATGAGACTCAAATCCCTTCTTGCCACATGTATTGCTATTGACCGCAGTGCCATAATTTCTTAGTTAAATAATTACAATAGAGTTCTAATGATTTTTCATGCATTCCACGGCTGTCATTTTGCTCCTCAAAAACCAGAACGAACCTTAAAAATTCTTAGTCATATCACCTGAGCCAAAGTTCTCACAATGACCTCCATGACTTTCTATATTTCCTCTGTCTCTTCACTATAACTCCTGCTGCTCACTGCACTCTCCTTACATGGGACTCTAACTGTTCTGTAACTGCCAAGTTATGTTCCTGCCTTGGAGCTTTCATAAGAATTAATATAACTAAAACAGTAAGTATTCAAATATTATAACCTAGTTCATCTAATTATTTATTTAATTACCCTTTGTGAGTTTCTGTAAAATTGTCTCCATGGTTTTTTTTTTTCAAGACAATAATAAAAGCCAGAGAATGAGACAACACAGTTTTAAAGGCTGACCTTGTTTTGTTTTGGTATTTTTTCCTACCTACTTCTTGAATCTAGTAACTTCCCTCTATGGTAAAAGGATAAGGATGTTTCTCATCACACGCACACGCGCGCATGTGCACACACACTAAAATTACCTATTCGAGGACTTTACTAGCAACTAATAGTTTCCAAGCTTCTACTGCTTAGATAAAAACAAACAAAAACACCTGGTTCATCCATAATTCCAATGACTGCAGCAAAGAATTTAACATTTTAGAGTTTATCAACTCTAACACCACACTCATAGCAAGGGACTTCTGGTGACTCAGTGGTAAGGAATCGTGTAGTCAATGTCAAGGTAGGCACTTCAAATTCACCAGCTGTTCCACAAGAGAAAGATGAGTACTCTCATTACTTGCAATTTACTGCCTCTGAAAACCCACTGGAGAGTTATCTATGGGTCAGTTCCACCTGAATGGTACACAACAACAACCCTTGTATCAGATTTAGAACTACACTATTTTTGAACACAAATGATATCAAAACATGTAAAGCTAGTTTACATAGACAACGATGTCAGTCTAGAGACAGAGCCTGATCTAGGCCATGGTCTTCACTATTACTTGCTGTGCATCAGAGAGCGGGACAATGATTAAAGATGAAAGAAGAAGAATCAATGCTTTTGAGCAGTGGTGCTGGAGAAGAGTATTAAACCTATCATGGACTGTCAGAGAACAAACAGGCCTTTCCTGGAGAGGCAAGAAACCAAGCTGCTCCTTAGAGGCACGGATTTTTTTTTAAAAATTAATTTTAATGAAAGTTTACAGATACTTAAGGTTTCCATTTATTCATTGGTGCACTTTTCTCTCTGCCCACACCTCCCTTCCAATTCGCTTTTCTCTTTGAAAAGGAAAAGAAAAATTCTTTCATTGTTATAAATCCCTTCCCCCAAGTCCACTCCACTATGCAGCCTTCAAGCTCTGTCCACATATTTTGGTCATTTGGGCAGAAGGAACCAATCCTTGGAGAAGGACATCATTCTTGGAAGGGTGGAGGGACAGCACAGAAGAAGACAAAGTCAGATGAAATGGATTGACACTAGGACAATGGGGGTAGGTGTGTCAGAGACAGTGAGACTGGCTCAGAATAGAGCCAGGTTTAGAGCTGTTGTACATAGGGCCACTATGAATCACAAGTGACTTCATGACACACAACAACAACATATATAAAAACGAGTTTGTGTGTGGTTTTATGTGTGTGCATAAGCACATGCGCACACTCCCATGTATTTCCTTAGTTAATGTTGCTGCTGTTCTTAGGTGCCATCAAGTCAACTATGACTCACAGCAACCCTATGAAGAGCAAATCTGAACTTTACCCTATCCTTTGTCATCTTCATAATATCTATGATGCTCATTCTAGTAGTAACTGTGTCAATCCACACTATTGTTATTGTTTGGTGCCATTGAGTCAAGTACGACTCATAGCATAGCGACCCTATGAACAACCTCCTCACAATCTCTGAAATGCTCAAGCCCCAGGCCACAGTCACTGTTTGAGGGTAAGGGTCTTCCTGTCTTTCTCTACCCTTCCTCTTTCCTAAGCATTATGTCCTTCTCCAAGAAATGGCCTTGCTATTCCTTCTCCAAGGAAGTATAGCATCTCCAAATAATGTGAGACAAAGCTTCATCATCCTAACCTCCAGAAGCACTCTGGCTGCTTCTTCTCCAAGATATATCTATTTGTTCTTTTGTCAGTCCATGAGATATTCAGTACGCTTCTCCAACACCACAGTTGAAAGGCATCAATCATTTTTCGATCAACCTTAGTGATTGTCAAGCTTACAAACTTACAGATTGTCCAGTTTACTATATTCACTTATAGCAAGTGACTGAAAAGACCATGGCCTGAATCAGGTATACTGTAGTGCTCAAAATTCCACTTTTACTCACCAATAATTTGAAGAGGTCTCTAACTGCAGATTTTCCCAGTGCAATATGTCTCCTGATTCCTGACTGCTGGGACCAAGTGTACTGATTGTGAATCCAAATAAAATGTAGTCTTTGACAGTCTCAATACTTTCTCCATCTATCCTGATGTTGCCTATCAGTCCAGTGGTGAGGATCTTTATTTTCTTGACACTGAGATGCAATCCTCATTGAAGCCTGTAGTGTTTCATTTAACTACAGCAAGTGTTTCAAGTCCTCTTCAATTTCAGCAAGCAAGATTGTTTCATCTGCATAACACAGATTATTAAATCTTCCTGCACTCCTGATACCACATTCTTCTTCTTCGAGTTCAGCTTCATGAATAATTTTCACAGCATATAATTAAGTATGAAAAAAGAATACAACCCTAACACACAACTTTCCTAATTTTAAAATATGCAGTGTACTCTTGTTTTGTTCACACAACAGCCTCATAGTCTAGGTAAAGTTTTCAAAAGAGTACAATCAAATGCTCTGAAATTCCCATTGTTTTCTTAACCATAATTTGGTATGATCCACACAGTCGAATGCCTTTGCATAGTTGATAAAACACAAATAGACATCCTCTTTTAGGTATTCTCTTCTTTTAGCTAGAGTATATCTGACATCAGTATGATATCTCTGGTACCACAACCTCTACTAAATCCAGCTTTGACATCTGGTAGTTCTCTTGTACTTTTCTGGCTGTTTTTAAGTGATCTTCAGTAGTATGTACTTTGCTTGCATATGATAATAATGTTATTGTGTGATAATTTCCACGTCCCGTTGGATCATTTTTCTTGGGAATGGGAACAAACACTGATCTCTTCTAGTCAGGCAGCCAGGCAGCTGTCCTGTAACTTTCCTGGTGTAGACTGATGAACATGTTCGGCTGCATCTGTCATTTGAAACATTTCCATTGATATCCAATCGATTCCTGGGGGCTTATTTTTCACCAATGCCTTTAGTGCAACTTTAATTTCTTTCTTCATTATGATTGGCTCTTTATCATATGGTACTTCTTGAAATATTTAGTGTCAGCAAATTCTTTTTGGTACAGTAACTCTGTGTATTCCCTCTGTCTTCTTTTGATGTTTCCTGGATCATTGAAGATTTTGCCCATAGTATCTCTCAGTATTGCACTTGAGGCTTGAATTTGATTTTCAATTCTTTAAGCTTGAGAAACACTAAGCAAATTCTTCCCTTTTCATTATCTAATTCTAGGTCTTTTCCCATTCTGTTACAATAGTTTTGCTTTGTCTTTCTGAGCTGCCCTTTGAAATCCTCTATTCACATTATGCAATTATTTTGCACATGGACCTAACATGATGGACTGCGTAGGAATCAGATTGACTACGTATATGAAAGAAATCACTGGTGAAGCTCAGTATCAGCAGTCAAAACCAGACCAGGTGATAACTGTCAAATAGACCCTTGCCTCCAAGGAGCAGCCTGGTTCACCTTTCTCCCTCTTCAGGATGTACCTGTGTGTTCTCTCAGTAGTCCATGATACATACATAGCAAGTAATTGTGAAGACTATAGCCTGTATAAGCAGCACCTTAGTCTCTAGACTAACACTATTACTCGTCAGTACTCTCAAGAGGTCTTTAACAGAAGAGTTTCTCAATGCAGTCCATCTTTTGATGTCCTGGGTGCTGGTACCAAAAGTGTTGATTGTGGAGTCAAGCAAACTGAAGCTGTTAACAATCTCAATCTTCTATCTATCCTGAAGCTCGTTGTTGAGTTTTTTTTTCTTGATGTTGAGATTAATTAGTTGCAAGACACAGGGGGGAAAACGGAGCATTTTGTTCTGTTGTACATAGGATTGTTATTAGTCAAACTGATAAAGCATGTAACAAAAAAGTTATTTGAATTTAAGCATCTTTGTGTTGTTTAGATTTAGTCTCCAATAGCAGATTTATCCAATGCTATCTATGGTTTGATTTTTTTTTTTTACTATTGCTTCATACTGTAATTCTTGTTTTCTAGTGTCTTTGGTGATGAAGTTCTGAACTATAATCTGCCTAGTCTGCAAACTTGGAGATAGAAGGAAGAAATTCAAGTTTCACTGAAGACATAAGCAAAAAATAAGGCACTAGGAATTGATTGGATATCAATTCACATGTTTCAAATGACAAACGCAGTCCTGAGTATGTTCACTAATCTATGCCAAGAAATTTGGAACACAGCTACCTTATCAACTGACTAGAAGAGACTCATAGTTATTCTCATTCTTGGGGGGAAAAAAACCAGTGATACAACAAAATGTAGAAGTTATAGAAAAATATTATGAAGGTAACATGTAAGTAAAATATTGTTGAATATTCTTTTAAAATTACAGCAGGGAACTGCCATAAGTGGAAGTTGGATTCAGAAGAGATCATGGTAGAGACAGTAGCCTACAATATGAATTATATCTCAACATCTTTATATCAAGAAAACAAAAATCCTCACCTGTGGACTAGGAGTCAACATCATGATAGAGAAAGACAGAACTTATCAACGATTTCATTTTACTTGAATCCACGATCAACACTCATGGAAACGTTGTTGTTTTTTTAAGTGCCATCAAGTTGAGTATGACTCATAGCAATCCTATGAACAGTAAATCTGAACCTTGTCCTATCTTGTGACATCCTCACACTCAACTCAAGGCCATTGCTACAGTCACTAAATCAATCCATTTGATTGAGTGTCTTTCTCTTTTTTTTTATTTTATTATTTTTGTGTGAGTGTACGGTCAAATCAGATCTGACTGCTACAGGAGGAGATTGTCCCTCCTTCTCCGGCAGAGCATCTGGTGGATTCGAACCATGCGCCTCTGGGATTGTAGTTGCAGCTCCTTGCCACTAGGCCACCAGAGCTCCCCTGTGTCTTTCTCTTTTCATTGTTCCTCCCCTTTGGAAGCATGATGTCCCTCTCCAAGAATGACCTTTTCTAGCAACATGCCCAATGTATGTGAGATGAAGTTTCACCATCCTTGCCTCCAATGAGCATTCTGGTTGCACCTTTTCAAGACATATCTGTTTGGGTTTTTGGCAGTCCATGGAATATTCAGTGCTATACTCCAACACCATAGTTAAAAAGCATCATCTTCTTCTTTCATCCATATACATTGTCCAATTTTCAGCAACATAGAAAGTGATTGAAAAGACCATGGCCTGAATTAAGCACACCTTAATCCTCAAACTTACATCGTTGCTTCTCAATAATTTGCAGAGGTCCCTGACTGACTTTCCCAGTGTAATCCATCTCCTGACTGCTGATGCCAAGTGTATAGATTGTGGATTCAAGTAAGATGACCTAGTTAACAGTTTCAATCTTTCCTCATGATATTTTCAAGATTGAAGTTTTCAATCTTTTCTATATCTGGGTGTTGCCTATTGGTCTAGTGGAGAAAATTTTTGTTTCTGTGATATTGAGATGTAACTCATGTTGAAGGCTGCAATGTTTGATCTTCTGCAGCAAGTACTCAAGTACTCTTCACCTTAAACAAGCAAGGTTGTGTCATCTGCATAAGGAAGGTTATTGAGTTATGTCACATTGTTATTTATAGAGTCCAGCCTCTCAAATAATTTGCTCGGCATACAGATTGAATAACTATGGCAAACGGATATAACTGACACACACCTTTTTTACTTTCAACTATGTCTTACTTCTTTACTCTGTTCACACACAGCTGCTTGGTTTAAAATAATACTTTAAAATACAATCCGTTTCTGCTTAATTATAAACTAACCTAAGTAAGAAAACATTCTAAATGTTTATATTTCATTTTATGACAAACAAACCTTTAAGTAAATTTTAAAAGCCTTTGTTAAAATTTGCAACACTCCTCCTCCTGATTATATTGTGCAAATTTCTACCTAAGCCAAGTACCATATGGACCAAACAAGGGAAATTCATTTCATAAATTCCAAAAGGCTGTATTCTTCTCTTTAATTAGGAATTTAATGCCAACAAATTAAATCACATTAGCCGCTTCATCCTGAGTTAGTCACAGAATTATTAACTGCAATGCTTAGTTTTAATTAAACATTTTGTAATCTCTTGTAACTGAGCAAAATTGTTTACCAGTTTTCTATGTCTAACAAAAAAAGTAGACTGATATTAAATAACCAATAAATTTACCAGGAAATTCAATATATTAGCTTTTCAATTTTTATTTCTAGAACAATTACTTGTTCTTTAATATGCATTTTATCTCATCTGAAAATAGCCTAAAAATAATATACCAAGATATAATCAGATGATATTTTCATTATATTAGCATTTATATAAAATTTTATTAGATTAAATATGAGTTAATGGTGGTATTAAGTCAATTAAATGTAACAGAAATTTGCAACCTATTGCATCATGTGCAATAAATGTTCATTATTTACTCACTGCAGTAAAGTCGGAACTGACTCATAGCTGATCCTCCAGTGTAAATTGCAGAGGAAGAGATTGCCCGTCTTTTTTCACGGAGGCCACAGGCAGATTTAAACTTCCAGAAATGCTCCACCTTTGGGTAAACAGCACAACTCCCTACAAGTTACGCTATCAGAGCTGCCTAGTGGCTTCTTTCTACAGACTAAAGGTAGCAGGTGTTTACTCTTTTCATTATTATCTCCAGGTGAGATGCGAGTGTATTTAAACCTCGAGAGTGGCACAGACTTCGGGTTAGCAGTAACACTCACTATGGACCACACCACCAGGGCTCGCTTGATTGTTTCACCTTACTTAATATCTTTAGTAACAAAATCTTAAATCTTACCAATTTTTTTCACTCCTATTTCCTACTATATTTTAGAGAAAATGTGCACTGTAATTTTAAGAGTCTAGCAATTGTCCTGTAACACATATGTAATTAATGAAAATCATTATGTGACTACTATCTGGCATAATCATTTTAAGCAACATTTCTCACCTGAAGTATCTTTGTGATGTAAAGTGTTGGCTGCAAAGTGAATAGTCAGTGGCTTGAACCCAAAAGGGGGTAATGTTAGAGAATGACATAGCAGTCAGCACTGGTAATCAAACTGAAACTTGATTGGGCAGCACTACCAAATGTGACAACATTAGGGGTCTTCTGTATATTTTTTTTTTTTCATTGAGCATTTATTACTTTACATCCTTCCTAATTAATAAAGATGTGACCTAGTGGGTAGGAGTTGTGCTGCTAACCCAAAGCTAAGAGGTTCAAATCCAGCTGCTCTCCTGGAGAAAGATCTCAAGTATGAAGTTTACAGCCTTTGAGGCACTAAAGGGTCAACTATAAATCTAGTCTGACTGAACAGCAATGAGAGTTTTGAATTTTTAACTCCATATTAATTGACTTACCAATTTACTGAAAATACTTGGTGCTTTCCACATCATTCTCATGTGTTGGCTGGGATTTTAGAAAACCACAAATAATGATGATTATCCAAACACACATGGATACATATTGAGTGGCCACGCTAACTTGAGAAAGTATGTCTCATGAGAGCTCTGGTGGCCTAGATGAAAAAGCTGCACTGCAATCCCAGAGGTAAGTGGTTTGAATCCACCGGATGCTCTGCCAGAGCAGGTAGGACACACTCCTCCTGTACTAGTCAGATCCAATTTGATGGTACACACACACAAATAGTAAAATAAAATTAAAGAAGAAAGTATGTCTCTATAATTTATTGAAATATCCTTTGCCCCCATTAATTCAATTGGGCTTAAGGGGTAAGGTGGGAGTGCTGGCAGTCTTTTTTCCTTGAGGGAGTAGGCTCTTAGTACAAAAATACACACTTTGGGTATATCTCTCAGAAGTTAGCATTTCTGTCCTCTGCCAGAGCCCTTGGAATATGAGAATTTAGACCAAACCCGTTGCTATCAAGATGCTACCCAAATCATGGGGAACACCCTGCCCAATAAAATTTCTGAGATTGTAAGACTTTATGGATGAAAACTCATAATGCACTTCACCACTGGGACTCCTCCAGCATGGATAAAGAAATTGTGAATGGACAAATTTTGGAGTGGTAGTTTACCCAGAGACCTCAGTTCTCTGAGGGACATTAGAACATGTGTTGATTTTCAATATGCTCAGTTTTGCAGTTATAGTTGGATGGATAGGAGTGATAACTCTCAAACTACTTATATTCCTAAACTGTTGCTATTGTTATGCATCATTGAGTTGACTATGACTCATAGTAACCCTATGAACAATGACCCTATGGACTTTGAACTATGCTGAGCCAATCTCCCTGTCTCTGACACACCTACTCCCACTACCCCAGTCACTGTGTCAATCTATCTCATCTAGGATCTTCCTCTCCTGCTCTCTTCCTTCCTCATCCTCCTTCCAAGCATGATGTTCATCTCTAAGGACTGGCCCCTACTGGAAACATGCCCAAAGTATGTGAGACAAAGTTTCAAAATCTTTGCCTCCAAGGAGCAACCTGGTTTCACCTCTCTAGGACAGGTATGTTTGTTCTCTTGGCAGTCCATGGTATGTTCTATGTTCTTCTCCAACATCACAACTCAAAGGCATTAATTCTTCTGTCATCCTTAGTCATTGTCCAGCTCTTTGATACATAGCAAACAATTAAGAAGACCATGACCTGGATCAGGCATACTTTAGACTCTAGAGTGACCTTATTGCCCTTTTGCCCTCTAGAGAAGTCTCTGACGGCAAACTTTTCCAATATACTCATCTTATGATTCTTGACTTACTAGTACCTTGAGTGTTAGTTTTATATCCAAGCGAGATGAAATTGTTTACAATCTCTTCTATATCTATCATAATGTTGCCAATTAGTCCAGTGGTGAGAATCTTTGTTTTCTTGATATTGAGATTCAATCCATATTCAAGATTACAGTCTTTGATCTCCTGCTGCAAATGCTTCAGGTCCTCAGTTTTGGCAAGCAAGGTTGTATCATTTATGTAAAACAAGTGGTTGATAAGTCTTCCTCCAATCCTCATGTCGTATTCCTCCTCATAAATTCCAGCCCCCTGAATGACTTGTTTGTCATATAAATTGAAAAGGTATGCAGAAAGGACACATCTTAGATGCAGTCCTTTCTTGCTTTTGAGCAATGCAGTGTTTCCTTGCTCTGTTTTTACAATTACTTCCTAGTATAAGTATAGGTTATACATGAGCACAATCAAGTGTTCTGGGATTCTTATTGGTCTGAACGTTAGCCAGAGTTGGTTATGACAGTTCCAAATAGACACTAGTGATTGGAGAATGGAATGTGAGAAGTGGGAATGCAGGAAAATTGAACATTGTTAAAGAAGATATTGGAATGCATAAATAATGACATATTGACATACTAGGTGTTGGCAAGCTGAGATAGATCATTGTGAATCGGACTATCATATGATCTACTACACCAGAAATGGAAAGTGAAAAAAAATGAGGCTACTTGCATAGTCAAAAAGACCCTTTCTTTCCTTTTTTTAAGCTGGGGAGCGCGGGCGGCCTGGGCCGAACCCCCAGATGTGACCCTTGGTCCTCAGCTGGGCAGCCGGTGGCATGGCCGACACCATCTTCAGCAGCGGGAATGACCAGTGGGTTTGCCCCAACGACCGCCAGCTCGCCTTACGAGCAAAGCTGCAGACAGGCTGGTCCGTACACACTTACCAGACTGAGAAGCAAAGGAGGAGCCAGTGCCTCAACCCAACGGAGGTGGAGACCATCCTGCAGGTCATCCAGAGGGCCGAGAGGCTCGACATCATGGAGCAGCAGAGAATTGGGAAGCTGGTGGAAAGGCTGGAGACCATGAGGCGCAACGTGATGGGGAATGGCCTCTCCCAGTGTCTGCTCTGCGGGGAGGTGCTGGGCCTCCTGGGCAGCTCATCAGTGTTCTGCAGAGACTGTAGGAAGAAAGTCTGCACCAAGTGTGGGATCGAGGCCTCCCCCGGCCAGAAGCGGCCCCTGTGGCTGTGCAAGATCTGCAGTGAACAGAGAGAGGTCTGGAAGAGGTCAGGGGCCTGGTTCTACAAAGGGCTCCTGCCTCTGAAGACCCCCGGCCGGGCTGATGACCCCCACCTCCGGCCTATGCCGGTGGAACCAGCTGAGCCAGAGCCCAGGAGCACTGAGACCACCCACATCTACACCTGGGCCCGAGGGAGAGTGATTTCCAGTGACACAGACAGTGACTCAGATCTCAGCTCCTCGAGCCTGGATGACAGACTTCAACCCACTGGTCCCAGTGATTCAAAAGGCGACAAGTCCTGGGGGGAATCAGGCGGCAACACAGGGTCCCCCAGGATGGAGCTGGCCTCCCCACTCAGCCCCCTCTCGGGGAGCCAGAGCAGCCTGACCAGCGAGCCAGGAGCCAGCTCGGCCAGCCCACAGGGGGGCACCCCTCCCCGGCCTGACCGCAAGGGTGTGGGCAAAAGACACACCTGGGCGAGTCCTCGCTGCTGATGTGGCCTTCAGGAGCCGCCTGAGCCTGCCCTGAGCGGAGGCGTGTCAGGTGCCCAGAGCCGACTTTCCTGTGGAAGACTTTGTGAGAGAGCTGGAGCCAGACCTTCCCGGCCTTCGCAGCTCCCTCTTCCTCAGTCCTTGTCCCTTTGGTCAGCTGTTATGTTGGTGGTGACCTCTGACTCAAACAATCAGTGTTAGGGGTGCTGAATCGACTTCCCCCACCCAGTGTCTTTTCTCTCCTGGGGATCCCTTCTGTACCATCACTCCACGACGCCCCCATTCAGCCCCTGACTTATTTATTACCCTTCATTATCCCTGTCTCCAGTCCACCTTGTGTGCCTTTAGAGCTTGCTTGTGTCTTAGGTTGGGTCTAGAAAGGCCTTCAGCCCACCTTGTGAGGTCTCCCCATATGCACTGTTCCAGAGGGGAGCTGCCTGGGGGCTATATTAACAGCAGTAAGGAAAATAACCCTGATCTTTCCAAGCTAAGCCTGGCCCCAAGAAGTGATGTTGGAGCAAGCGCCCACCCTTCTCCTCATCAGCTCTGGGTAACCAAGCAATGTCCTCGCTTCCTGCAGGACTGACCCAGGGCTGCCACTGAAACCAGGCCCTTTGCTAAGTCTCTTTGAATTCCTCCCTCCAACAGCCTCCCTGATTTTGATCGGTTTCTCTTCAGCTGGTGGAGCTGGAAGCTATTCTGATGAATACCATGAATTCACTCATTGAAGAGCTGCCTTCGCCGAGTCCCCAGCCAGGGCACATGGCTCCTCTAAGCCATTAATTTACTTCTCTTCAATAGGTTCCATTTAGCATGAAAAATACTTCTTTCAAAGTGCTGGCAAATGCATCTGGAAAATCCTTCCCTGAAGAGAGGAAATGTGTGTGTGTGTGTGTGTGTGTGTCAGTGTCTAATAATCCCACCCTCCATGCCCCCCACACCCACCTCATGTGCCTGGTCCTCCAAGGGCCACTTTCTCTCCCAAGCCCTGGAGCCCTCGCTTTGTGACTTTTCGGTCCTTGCTGCTGGCAGATGTTTTAAAAAAAATCAAATGTTTCCCCCTGACATGTTATGCTGTAGAATTAAAACAAGAAAGATGAAAATTGGAAGAAAAAAAAAGACTATTTCTAGATCTATTCTAAAATACAGTATTGAGAATGACAGGATAACATACATACAAAAAAACCTACCTGTTTATATCACTATTGTTCAAATATAACTACCAGCAACAAAGGCCAAAGAGGAGGACAGAGAAGCTTTATATCCACTTTTGTACTCAGAAAATACTCGAACATGCAACCAAGATACATTAATAATAATGGGTGGCTGTAATGCTAAGGTTGGGAACAAGAAAGAAGGACCAGGAGTCAGAAAATATGTACTTGGTGACAGAAATAAAGCTAGAGATAGAGGGATAGAATTTTGTACACTTAATGATTTAGTCTTTGCAAATAATGTTTATGAAAAACACAAATAGTGACTATACACATAGATACTACCTAATGGACTACATAGAAATCAGACTTATTATACTGATTCCTAAATGAGAAAACACATATATTTTCAATTATTAGTACCCTATTTTCTTTCTTCAAAATATACTAACTTCCATGAGGACAAGGCATACTTAGAACCTTACCAAGTGTCTGATTATGAAATTTCCTCAATATTTTAATACAATTAAATATTTCATTAATAAAAAATATTTCCTAATCAGTTTATATGTTCATTTGCTGATTAAAACTTTGTGAGGGA
>NW_006399751.1:28378265-28396919 GCF_000299155.1 Elephantulus edwardii | reverse complement strand
AGGGACAGCGCAGGAGGGGAAGACCCTCTATGAGATGGATTGATTCGGCGACTGGGGTAATCGGGATGGGTGTGTCAGAGGCGGTGCGGTTGGCGTAGGATAGAGCAGGGTTTAGAGCTGTTGTGCATAGGGTCGGAAACGACTCGATGGCACATAACAACAACATAACAACAATATCCAAAAGTTTAGGAGGTGAAAGGGCATTTTACACAAATATAAAAATATTTACCTCAATAGCTAATGTCCAAAGAAACTAAAGCTTGTTAATCTGATACTTCAAATTTATGAGGAAACAATCATTATAAGAAGAGGTTTCTTTATCTTCATAAGATGTCTTTGACCTTCTGCGGCTTTAGGAGGTCCTACTCAGTTTTGGCAAACAAGTTTGTTAATGAATCTTCCTTCAACTAATGACACAATCTTCCTCAAAAAGTCCAGACTCCTGAATGATTTATTTTGCATGCAGATTAAAAAGTTATGGAGACGGAACATACTCCCACACACACCCTTTATAATTTTGAACCAAGCAGTGTTTTCTTGCTGTGTTCTGATGACTGCCTCCTGGTTCAAGTGTAGGTTTTACATGAGCACAATCAAGTGTTCTCGGATTCCCAGGTAGCCACAACTTGTTGTAATCTACTTATATATGGGGGGGGGAAATGAATAGGAAAAAAAGGGAGGTTAATAACATCATGTTTGCTAAATGCTTTCCTTCAAAAGGAAAGAAAATGTAATTCTGAAATAATTGTTGAAGGAAGAAATATAATGCTGAAATAATAGCCAAATAAGAGCCAGTGGAGACATATCAGAGTTCATAGACAGCTGTTTATTGCCTTATATTTAAAATATCTGGTTTCTGATTTCTGTTACAAAATGCAGAGACTATAGAGTAAAGATAGAGAGTTTATACTGTTTGGACTGCATCATTTCTGTAGCTTTGCAGCTATCTGACAGCACCAAAGCAATCAATAGATTGTCTTAGCCCTTCTGTGAAGATAATTCACAAGAAAGGAGCAATCTCTTCCTTTCCTTTACGTTTCTTTTGTATTTTCAGTGACACTTCCTCTGAATAGCAGTTGAAGGTTGTTGTGTACACTTTATAGTCTTTCATTCTTTTTCTTTATAATACATATGAAAATAAAAACTATTTACAGTACACTTACACAACTAACCCTCTACATTAACATAACTTTAGTTTTCCATTTCTTCACCAGCGTGCACACACTAGTCAAAGAAACTGGTATAGAAACGAGGATGTTACAAATAATTTCAATATTTATTTCCAGAACTTCTTGAAAGATTTATTTCACTGAATATCAGACCAATTGACATTGTAATGTTGTTGTTTTTAGGTGCCATTGAGTCCAGTACAACTCATAGTGACACTATGAACAATCAATCTGAATATTATCTTGCCATCCTCACAATCTCTGGCATGCTCAACCCCAATGCCACAGTTACTGTGTCAACCCACCTGGTTAAGGGTCTTCCTTCCTGTGGCCTCCTCTCCATCTTTCTGACCATGATTTCCCTCTCCAAGGAATAAGCTCTCCTAGCAACATGCTCAAAGTATTTGAGACAAAGCTTCATTGTCTCTGCCTCCAAGAAGCACTCTGTCTAAACCCTCTCCAAGACATATCTGTTTGTTATTTTGGGCATACATAGGTTCTTCAGCACTCTTCTGCAACACAACAGTTCAAAGGCTTTTTAATAGATAACATGAAATTATCACTTATTCTGTCTTAGTTGTCTAAAGCTGCTAGGAGATACCATAAGTGAATGGTCTTTATGGAAATTTCTTCTTACAATTTAGGAAGCTTGAAGTCCAAATTCAGGATGCTAGCTACAGAAAAAAGGCCCTCTCTCTCTGTTGGTTGTGAAGGTATTTCCTTTGGCAAACACAGAACAGGCATTCCCTGAAGATTTCCATGTATCCTGGCATCAAGAAATTTAATTCACAGAGGCAAGGGTCCAAAACAGATACACTTCATACTTGCAATTATTTCTTTTTGGTGCTGGTGTTTCTTAGAGGTACTAGGGGTGTCCCCATCTTGTTTTCCCTTTTGTGTCTAACGAGCTAAAGATAATACAAGTCACACTCTGTACTGCCGTAATTCCCTTTACCTCCACTTAAGGCTATGTTGAGATTAAGGAGTGTTGCAATTCACTCTAATCCTCCTGAAACTATTTGGTTTGTCAGATCATGGAGGATCATTATATAGCCTCTATATCATATAGTTAAATACATATATTTTGTAGGGAAACAAAATATATTATAAGCTGGTGCACCTTTGAGGCAAGATGGTAAAACTATCATACATATTTTGAGCATGTTATTAGGAGGCACTGTTGTTGTTGATTGCTGTTGAGTCAAGCATGACTCATAGAGACCTCATGGACAAAAGACCTGAAGCCCTTCCACAACCATCATCATTTATCAAAGTTCACAGTTTCCAGAGGCATGTTGTTTAGGAAGTGGATGCCACTCCAGCTTCCAAACCTGTCCTAAACTGGAAGCTCCACCAAACACTGTCCACCATGGGTAACTTGACACCCCAATGGCACAAGGCTCAGCATCACAACCACCCCAGGTCATCTCAGTACAACGTATTGAAAGAAGAGTGCTGTATCACTTTGAAGAAAGATTCCTCCAAAATCTAACAACTGGCTTTTAAATACAAAGGCCATCCCCAAGGTCTTGTTGACTCTAAACATGAGGCATAAATAAAAAACAAATATAGCATGTTTTTGTTGTTATGTGCTGCTGAGTCACCTGTGACATATAGCAACTCTGAGTACAGCAGCTCGGAACCCTTTCCAGCCCTGAGCCAGACTCACTAATTCTGGCACCAACCCCCATTTCCCAAGTCACTATATCAATACATCTCATCTGGGGTCTTTCTCTCCTGCACTGACCCTCCTCCCTTTGATGCATGATGTCCTGTTCCAAGCACTAATCCCTCTTGGTCAAATTCCCAAAATATGTGAGATGGAGTGTCAAAATCCTTGTCTCCAAGGAAGAGACTTGGTTTCTTCCTCTCCAAGACAGACCCCTTTGTTTTCTTGGCAGTACATGGTATGTTGAAGACTCTTCTCCAGCACCATAATTCAAAGGCATCTAATCTTTTTCTGTCATCCTTAGTCATTGTCCAGGTCTCTGAAGCGTAACAAGTAATTGAGAAGACTATGGTCTGAATAAGGCCCAGCAGTCCTCAGAAAAAGGCTTCATGCTGCATAAAATAGAGAACACAAGATATAGAAGAAGCTTCTTAAGGAGATGAATTAACAGCAACTAGAGCCAGGGTGAAGCATGGCCTGGCATAAGCATCGTGGAGATCATGATGATGGCACATGATAGGACAAGTTTCCAATTTCTTGTGCATAGTGTCACTATGAATTATAGTTAACTCAATGGCACCTAATAACAATGACAATTCAACCCATGTGGCTTTCCAAGACCTTTATAAACTCTTTCCATGTCTTGTTATCTTTACTAGCCTAAAATATAATAAGAATCATCAACAACTTTTGTTATGCAGATGACACAACCCTGCTTGCTGAGACTGAGGAGGACCTGAAGTGCTTCCTGAAGATGCTCAAGAACTTCAGTCTTCAACATGGATTGAAGCTCAACATCAAGAAAACAAATATTCTCACCACTGGGCTAATGGCAACATCATGATAGACAGCGAAGAGAGTGAGATTGTCTACAGACTTAGTTTGCTTGATTCCACAATCAACACTCTTGGTACCAACAGCCAGGAAATTAAAAGATTAATTTAACTGGGGAAAGTCTACTGTCAAAGACTTCTCTAAGGTACTGAGGAGCAACAATATCAGTCTGGAGTCTAAGGTCCACCTGATCTAGGCCATAATCTTTGCAATTACTTGCTATTTATCAGAAAGTTGGACAATGAGTAGATATGATAGAAGGAGAACTGATGCTTTTGAGTTGCCATGATGGAGAAGAGTACTGAATATATCATGGACTGCTAGGAGAACAAACAAATTCATCCTAGAGAGGGTGAGACCAGGCTGCCCTTTGGAGGCAATGATTCTGAAGCTTTGTCTGACATAATTTGGACATGCTGCAAGGAGGAACCAGTCCTTGCAGAGGAACATCATGCTTGGGAGGGTAGAGGGACTGCACAAGAGAGGAAGACCTTCAATGAAATGGACTGATTCAGTGACAGGGTTAATAGGGGTAGGTGTGTCAGAGACAATAAGATTGGCACAGGATAGAAAAGGTTTTAGCGATGTTGTGCATAGGGTCGCTGAGTTACAGGCTACTCAACGGCACATAACAACAACAACAATCATTAACCAAACGCAATCAAAGTTAAAATGTGGCTTAGAAGGGACCATGGCACCAGGGATATCATTGCTGATGTCAGATGAATCTTGGCTGAAAGCAGAGATTATCATAAGAATGTCTATTTGTATTTTAATGACTATGAAAAGGCATGTGACAGTTTGGATAACAAACTATGGTTAACATTGAGAAGAATGGAAATCCCAGAGCACTTAATCATACTCATAAGAAACCTACACTTAGACCAAGAAGCAGGCTGAAGCAAGGGAACACTGCATGGTTTAGAATCAAGAAAGATGTGTGTCAGGGGTGTATCATTCCTCTGTACCTATTCAGTTCATATGCTGAGCAAATCATTTGTGAAGCAGGATTATGAAGAAAAATGTGGCATCAGGGTATAAAAAAGAATCATCAACAACCTATGTTATCCAGATGACAAAGTCTTACCTGCTGGAAATGAGTAGGACTTGAAACACATGCTATAGAGTATCAAAACCTACTGCCTTCAATATGGAGTACATATCAACATTAAGAAGATAAACCTCTTCACCACTGGGAATATGGGTAATGTTATGATGGATTTAGAAAAGACTGACATTCTAAACAATAATCAGCATCCTTGACACCAGCAGCAAATATATCAAAAGACATACTGCATTGAGAAATTCTTCTGTCAAGGACTCCTCTAAAACACTGAGAAGCAGTGATGTCAGTTTGAAGACTAAGGTGCACCTGATCAATCACTTGTGCAACTGAGAACTGGACAATGAATGAGGATAGCAGAAGAAAAAACTTGATCCCTTTGAGTTTCAGTGTTGGAAAAGAGTACTGACTATCCCATGGATTCCAAAAGTACAAATATAATGTCTTGGAGAAAGTGTACCCAGAATGCTTTTTGAAGGCAAAAGAGGAACTCAGCATTTTTTGAGCTGAACGAACTAAAATTATTATTATTATTATTATTATTATTATTATTATTATTATTATTATTCAAGCCTTGAGTTTAATACTGACAAATGCTCTCAGAAAAATCTTGAATAGTCCAGGATGTATCAAAAGAAGATGGAGGGAATGCATAGAATCACTCTACTAAAAAGAATTGGTTGACACTAAACTTCAGGAAGTGTCATATAGTCAAAAGCTGATTGTGATGAAGAAATTCAAGCTGCGCTGAAGGGGTTAGCATAATGGAAGTCCCCAGAAATCGATGAGATAACCAATTGAAATATTTCAACTAACAGATGCAACCCTGGGCATGCTCACCAGTCTTCCAGGAAATTTGGAGGACAGCTGCCTGGGCAACTTACTGGAAAAGACCCAAATTTGTTCCCATTGTCTAGGAAGGCTAAAGTGCCTGGATGCTTACTGAAAGATTAGTGGTTCAAAGCCACCAGCAGCTCTGGGGAGAATGTTGTGGCAGTCTGCTTCAGTAAAGATTATGAATTTGGTGAGTTTTAGTGGCCTAATGGTAAGAAGCTCCACAGCAATTCCATTCCCAAGGAAGTTGATCCAACTGCATGTGATGATTATAACAAGTATTATTAATATAACATGCAAGCAAAATGCTACTGAAGATCATTCAAAAACAGCTGGAACAGTAAATTGACGGAGAAATTTTATTAGTTAAACCTGGATTTAGAAGAGGCCATGGCACCAGGGATATCATAGCTGATGTTAGCTGGATCCTAGCTGAAAGCAGAGAATATCAGAAGAATGTCTATGTATGCTTTATTGACTATACAAAGGCATTCAACTGTTTGGATCATAACAAAGTATGCCTAATATTAAGAAGATTCCAACTTATATTGGTCTTGCCTCAAGTTTCCAAGGCTGTAAATCTTAACAGGGAGGAGACTGTCCATCTTTCTCTTTCAGAGCTGTTGGTGAATTCAAACCACCTGAGACACAATTGTCTTTGTGTTATCAGTACAGAATGTCATAAACTATGGTAATTGTTGTTGTTGTTGTTGTTAGGTGCCGTTAGGTCAAGAATGACTCATAACAACCCTATGAGCATCCAAGCTGAACCCTGCCCTCTCCTGCACCATCCTTGCTGTCTCTAAAACGCTCAGGCCCATTGACGAAGTCACTGTGTCAATCCATCTCCTTACGGGTCTTCCTCTTGTTTACTGACTCCATCTTTCCAAGTATTTTATACCTCTCTAATGAATTAGCCTCACCTAGCTACATATTCTAAGTATGAAAGACAGCGCTTCGCCATCTTTGCCTCCACGGGGCATTCTGGCTACACTTTCTCTGAGACATATCTATTTGTTCTTTTGGCAGTCCATGGAATATTCAGTACTCTTCTCCAGCACCACAACACAAAGGCATCAAGTCTTCCATTATCCTTATTCATTACCCAACTCTCTGTTGTAAGTTGTTGTCATGGAATCGAAGACAAGTCATAGCAACTCTATGAACAAAAGATCTGAACCCTATTCTATCCTGTGCCATCCTTACACTTCCTGACACACAAGAGCCCACTGTGGCTGTCACTGCATCATTCCACCTGGTAGAGTGTCTTCGTCTCTTCTGCAGACTCTCCACCCTTCCTAATATCATGTCCTCCTCCAAGGGACAGCCCTTCCTAGCATCATGCCCAAAGTATGTGAGGCAAAGTCTCATCATTCTTGCCTTCAAAGATCTGTAGGCCATCCCTGGGATGTCCAGTGCTCTTCTCCAACACCACAGCTCAAAGGCATCAGTTCTTTTTCTGTCATCCTTATTCATTGTCCAGCTCTCACATGCATAGCAAATGATCAGAAAGCCTATGGCCCGAATCAGACACACCTTAGTTCTTAAACTAACATGGTTACTCCTTCAATAATTTGGAGAGGTCCCTAATTGCAAATTTTCTCAGTGCAATGTGTCTTTTTATTTCTTGACTGTCGCTTGGCTAAGGATGTTAATTGTGTTATCCAAGCAAGACGAGGATGTTGACAGTTTGAATATTTTCATCCATCATGTTGTTGCCTATTGGGCCAGTGGTGAGAGTCTTTCCATTTCATTTTTAACAATTTACAGTTTTCCAGCATTCAAGCTATGTACATTCCCTGTTCCATTTATTAAATGATGTTTATTATTGTTTTTCCTCAATTCAACTGACTTCCAGCCTGAGCTCTACCACTATACTATTATAACTATCCTTATTCCTTTAGTGTTCAGAGGCATTTCAAAGGCCTTGCTATTTAAGAGGTAGATGACCAATCCTGCTTCCTAGCCTGATGTATAGCAGATTATTTAAAAGAGAATGGCTTGAATTAGGCACACCTTAGTCTTCAAACTGACGTTATTGTTCTCCAGCATTCTGGGGTTGGGGGGGGAGTCCCTGACAGCGGACATTCCCAGTGCAATATGTCTCAGGATTTCCTGACTGCTGATATCATTGCAGCTTCTTTTCTTCATCTCTCATAATGTTGACTGTTGGTACTTTGGTAAAGATCTTTGTTTTCTTGATGTTGAGATGTATGTTCCTCATTTTCAGCAAGTAAACATGTCAATTGCATAACAGGAGTTATTGATGAGTCTTCTTCCAACCCTGATGCCACATTCTTCCTCATGAAGTTTGGTTTCTCAAATTATATTTTCTCAGTATACAGGTTGAATAGATATGAAGAAAGGATAAAACCCTCACTCATGTCCTTCTTGATTCTAAAGCATTAAGCATTTCCTTCCTCGGTTCAGACAATGCCTTCTTGGTCTAGGTATAGATTTTATATTACCATAATTAAATGTTCTGGGATTCTCATTCTTCTCAATGTTAGCCAAAATTTGTTATGATCCACAAAGATAAATCCCTTTGCATAGTCAATAAAACACAAATAGACATTCTTCTGATTTCTTTGCTTTCAGCCAGGATCCATCTGATATCTGATATTATCTGGTATCTCTGGTTGCAATGACCTCTTCTAAAGCCACTTTCTGGTAGAGAACTTCTGGTAGTTCTCTATCAATGTACTGCTCTAGTTATTTTTTTAAATGATGTTCAACAATATTTTCCTTGCATGAGATATTGATCTTATTGTTTTGTGCTGTTGTGTAACTGGTAACTCATATCAATTCTATGGACCACAGTTGCAAACTCTGTTCTATACTGAACCAACCTTATTGTCTTTGACATACCTACCCCCATTAGCCCAGTCACTGAATCAATCCATCTCGTCCAGTGTCTTCCTCTTCTGTGCTCTCAACCCTCTCAAACATGATGTCCCTCTCCAAGGACTGTTCCCTCCTTGCAATATGCCCAAAGTATGTCAGACAAAGCTTCAAAATCCTTACTTCTAAGGAGCAGCCTGGCTTCATCATCTTTATTGTTTGTTCTCCTCACAGTCCATGGTATATTCAACACTCTTCTCCATCACTACAGGTCAAAGGCTTCAATTCTCCTTCTGTCATCCCTAGTTATTGTCCCCTTTCTGTAGCATAGCAAGTAATTACAAAGACCATGGCCTGGACCAGGTGCATCTTAGTCTCCAGACTGACATCATTGCTCTTCAATACTCTAGAGAAATCCCTGATAGCAGATACTTCCAATCAATTCATCTTTTTATTTCCTGGTTGTTGGTATTAAGAGTGCTGCTGTGGAGTGAAAAAATATTGTTCAATAATTTCAACATCTGTCAAATCACCTTTCTTGGGGATGGGATGCCCTCCAAGTTTCCTGGCATAAACTGGTGAGCACATCCACGGCTGCATCTTTTAGTTTAACCAGGTCAGTTCATATTCCTGGGGCCTTATTTTTTTGCTAATGTTTTCAGTGCAGCTTGAATTTCATTTTTCATTATCACTGGCTCTTATTCATATGGTACTCCTGAAATTTTTAGTATTCCTTCCATCTTCTTTTGATATTTCCTCTTTCAGTCAAGCTTGTGCTGATAGCATCTTTCAATATTACAACTTGAGGCCTGAATTTGTTTTTTAAATCTTTCAACTTGAGAAACAGCAAGCAAATCCTTCTTTTTATTCTCTGACTCCAGTTCTTCAATCTTATTGTTATATTTCACTTTATCTTTTTGAGATTCCCTCTGAAATACTTTATTTAACTCTTTTTTTTTTAATGTTCCTTCCTTTTGCTTTGGCTTCTCAATGCTCTAATGTCATTTTCAGTCTCTTATGACATCCACTTTGGTTTTTTATTTGTCCTCCTTCTTTTTCATGACCTTTTGCTCTCTTCATGGATGACATCTTTGATGTACTCTCACAGTTCCTCAGGTGCAGATCATTCATATTGAATGCCTTAACCCTGTTCATTAGGTGATTCATAAATACAACGGAAATGCTTCACAGATATAAAAAGGAATGGACTCTTCGTTCATTCTGCACCAGTAAACCTGACATTGTGCTGAGTATACACAGTCAAATAAGTTCATATTACATGGTTACGTTTATATATATTTCTAAAACTTAAGGCGCTAAGACTCAAACAGTAGCTGCTTTTGGATTATATGAGGAGATGGGAAGGTGAAAGACCTACATTTTTGCAGTGATGGGGATATGCTATATCTTGATTTGGCAAAATTAATTAACTATTAAAATTGATTATATATTATACTTAAATAATAAATGTTGTTGTTGTTGTTATGTGCCGTCGAGTCGTTTCCGACTCATAGCGACCCTATGCACAACAGCCCTAAACCCTGCTCTATCCTGCGCCAACCACACCGCCTCTGACACACCCATCCCGATTACCCCAGTCACCGAATCAATCCATCTCATAGAGGGTCTTCCCCTCCTGCGCTGTCCCTCCACCCTCCCAAGAATGATGTCCCTCTCCAAGGACCCGTCCCTCCTGGCAACATGTCCAAAGTATGTCAGACGAAGCCCCAGAATCCTTGCCTCCAAGGAGTAGCTTGGTTTAATCCTCTCCAAGATAAATAATAAATAGAGATATATAAATCCTTATAAATATATATATAAAGCTTATATCTTTGGAAAATCTACGGTTTTATTGACTATTTTTAAATTGAGTGAACGCAATCTGATGTCAAATATCCAGAAAAATAAAGACTACACAAGTGGAGAAAATTCAAACTTGCTATATTTTAGCTAATTTTAAAAGACCATTAAATGAACTGATCTTTCAATGTGTAATCCAAGTTCTCTATGACAGCAAATTCAAAGTTGGGGAAATAATTGTTAATGAAATAAAATACTAAACTGTTAAGAAATGTGTATGATTTTAATTCTTTCTAATGTTTAGACAGGGTTATATAAATAATAGAGGAACAGAAAATATTTTTCCTGATACTGAAATGTATTGCTTTACTATAAAAGAAAATGAAACGTTAATGCACAGTATTTGCTTGATTTTCTTGGAGTCAACTTCAAAAGACAACCTATTGTCTTATACACCAAGATCTAATCATGCAGCTCACTGGCCTGCATCTGTGCCTTCAATGCTTCAGTGTGGATTTTGCCCATCACTATCACTAAAGGCTAATCTGGAACTCAGGTCAATCCATCATCTGTTTACATTTTCTCACTTGTGATGAAAGATGATGTGTAACTCTTCTCTGAGATTTCTTTATTTATTTACTGCTTTTGGGTTTCAAAAATATTTGAATACCAGTAACTCTCCTTCATCCTCATAAAAGATTATTCAATCTTCTTTCATTCTCATATGATTAGCCTAAATAACATAAACTACAAACTAGCAAAAATTAGCATGTCTTCCAAGGATTATACAAAAAAAAAAATTTCTAAATTCTGCTTCTCCCTCATGTTCCCTGCTATGCTATTCTACACAATTCCAGAAATTCCTATTGTTACTACTAATTGGACTTCTTCCAATGTTCTTATATATTGCCAACAATCACTTATAATCCAGACTTCATCTATTTAATATTCAGAAGTTTGTACTGTCTCTTTGCAGTTGATACATGAGTCCAGACAACATATCAGTCTCTAAGGAGGGGTTTAGTTGTTTCTAATAATTTTTGAGTTCTGTAATGACTTTGAGAAAGTGATTAAAAGTATTAACTAAATTCATCCAAGTATATATAATACATATGTAACATTTGTAAAGACACTCATTTAATCCTGAGCCCTGTAAATTGTCTGGACAGTATATTATTTGTAAGCAAAATGCTGTAAAATTCAGTTTTAGATGTCTCTGAACACTGTCATCTAAAGTACTCTAGGTTTACAAAATAAGTAGAATTTCTAAAACATATAGTAAATTAAGAATGAACAACCATATAGATGGGCAATCTCTTTGTGAATTCAAATAAAATTAATTCATTGGTAACACCAATCTTTTCTGCAACTATCATGAGGTTATCTATTGGCTCAGTGATGAGGATTTGGAGGGGTTTTAATGTTTTGTAACCCATATTGAACGCTATAGTATTTGATCTTCTGCAGTAAGTTCTCAAGACCTCTTCACTTTCTGCAAGCAAGGTTGGGTGATCTGCATAGTGCAGTTTATGAGTTTTTCTCCAGTCCTAATGCAATCTTTTTCTTCCAGCATACAAACCAAATACATGCAGAGAAATGGTCCAACCCTGACACACATCTTCCCATAAACAGAAAACTTCCATAAATTCAATCTAGATTTAAAAGAAGCTATGGAATGAAGGAATGGTACCATTGCTGATGAGACAGAGACGGAGAGGGAGAGAGAGAGAGAGAGAGAGAGAGAGAGAGAGAGAGAGATTAGATAGACATTGGCTGATAGTGGAGAATACTAAAATAGTATTTACTCTTGCTTTATTGACATCCCTTTCTAAGGACTGGTGCCTTCTTTCAACATATCTAAAGTACATCAGATGAATCTTCAGAATTCTTGCCTTCAAGGAGCAGCTTGGTTTAACCCTCTGTAGGAATAACCTATTCATTCTCTTTGCAGTCAATGGTCATGCTTGGGAGGGTGGAGGGACAGCATAGGAGAGGAAGACCCTTGATGAGATGGATTGATTCAGTGACTGGGCTAATAGGGGTAGGTGTGTCAGACAATAAGATTGGCACAGGATAGAGCAGGGTTCAGGGCTGTTATACATAGGGTCACTATGAGTTGCAGGCAACTCAATGGCACATAACAGCAACATCATGCTTTATTGACTATGCAATAAACATTTGATTGTGTGAATAATAGCAAATTATAGCTAGCATTTAGAAGAATAAGCATCCCAGAACAATTAATTGTGCTCATGTAAAACCTATACGTAGACCAAGAATCAGTTGTCTGAATAGAAAGAAAATGGAACAGTGCACAAGAATTGGTACTGCTTATAATGCTGCAAAAACCTTCACCACTGTACCAATAGGCAGTATAATGAGAGAGAATAATTCCCAGCGGTGTGATTTTATTTTGATTCAAAATAATTACTCCTGGTAACAGCAACCAAAAAAATCAAAAGATATTTTCCGTTGGGAAAAACTGCTGCTCGAGATGTATCTAAAGTAATAAAGAGCAAGGATGTAAGTTTAAACACCAAGGTGCACCTGATCCCATCTATGGCATTTTCTGTTGCTTCCAATGCATCTGACATTTGGACAACTGGACAGCAGAAAAAGAGTTAGAACCTTAGGACTGTGGTTTTGGAGAAGAGTACTGAATGTCCCACAGACAGCCAAAAGAACAAAGAAGTCTGTCATGGTGGAGGTGCAACCAGACTGCTCTTCAGAGGCAAGCATCGTGAAACTACATCTCACATTCTATGGCATGGAAGGACCAGCCCTTGGAAAAAGATATCCTGCTGGGAAAGGTGGGAGGATCAGAGATAATAAGAACGAGTAATAATACAGATTGCCACTGTGACTGTAACAATGAGTTTGAGCATATCAGAGGTCGTAAAAATTGTGCAGTACAGGAAAAGTTGCAGATCTGTTCTTAAGATCTTTATGAGTCAAAATCCACCCAAAAAAAAAAAAAATCCACCCAATGTTATCTAACAACAACAGCAAAATGTTGCAAATGTGTGTCCTAACAGACACTCTCTGATCAACCTTCAAATGAGGCTGTAGATCTAGTTCAGATATCAGCAAAACATTGAGCAAGAAACAAGAAGCACCCATCTAAATTATTCTGAAATTCTTTATCTACAGGACTTATATCTAAAAACTGACCTTCTAGCAGGTTTTCAGATGCTGTCAATCACACAGGAAAAAATTGCTCTTCTTTCTCTCTGAAGCTTGGTTGATTCCAACTGTCTGCCTTTGGGTTGGCAGTGCAGCTACTTACTCCCTAGGTCACCAGAGCTCCTTGGTCAAATTAGAGTTTCAGAAATAGAAATATATTTTCTTCTCTTCTTTTTTTTTCCTTATAGGTTTTTTGTAACTATGAATATCTGCAGTTATCCTTGGTCTCTTTAAAAAGAAAAAAGGACAAAAATCTTTTGGTAAACATGCACATGAGGGCACTTAATTCAGAGTTGTGTGATGATACAGCTTGAATCAGACTACAGGCTATTGCTGAAAGATCCTTAAGTTACTCTGTAAAACTTTCTAACTAATTAATGTAGCTCCATACTTGGGAGCTCTGGTGGTCCAGTGGCAAGAAACTACGCTGCAATCCAGAAGCCCTGCGGGTGGAGGCCACCAGCTGCCCCTCGGGAGAAGGATGAGCAATCCCCTCCAATGCTATTAACTGCCTCTGAAAACCCACAGGAAGGTCAGCTATGGGTCCGTTCCGACTTGGCCATACACAACATCATCTCCATACTACCAGGGAATCTTAAAATGTTTATCACTCTTACTTTTCAGTCTCCTTCTTTCCTACTTTGTCTTCTTATTGTTGTTTGTTGTTATGAGCCATCAAGTTGCCTACAATTCACAGTGACCATATCTACAACAACCTTAAACTCTTCTCTATCCTTTGCCAATCTTATTATTTCCAACACCTCTATCCCCATTGTCCCAGTGACTGAATAAATCTATCTCATCAAGGATCTTCTTCTCCTGCTCTGTTCCTCCACCCTCCCAAGCGTGATGTCCCTCTCCAAGGACTGATTCCGCCTTGAAACCTGTCCAAAGTATGTCAGACGGAGCTTCAGAATACTTGCCTCCAAGGAGTAACCTGGCTTCACCCTCTCCAGGATGAACTTGTTTGTTCTAACAGTCCATAGTATAGCCAACACTCTTTTCCAGCACCACAGCTCAAAGGCATCAACTCTCCTTCTAACATCCCTAGACAACATTATATAACAAATCTATAGGATTTATGAACCTTCCCTGGGAAACTCTTGGAGCATAAATGGAGGAGAAGATGTCCTAAGGCACAAGAAGTCAATCCTAGAGCAGAAGTTCAAAACTGCTGAAGTCAAGTGATACTGCCTGCAGAGGGAGAAACTGGCCGCAGCTTGAGGTGTTAAGAATCACAGAAGCCTAGAAAGATTGACATATCAGCTGGATATGTCAACATCAAGGGCTGGATAGAGGAAATTATTGTTGAATGGAGTAGGTGGGAGTAGATGTAAATGCTGATGGAGCAGGTTTCGGGGTGGCTCAAAACACACCCGGCAAGGGTGAGACAACACAGAATTTATTGGACTTTTTATACTACTGGGAATTATCTTTAATCTGCTCTTCTCTGTAAAATGCTTGTCTGGCAGATAATGTTCTAAATCTGAGCAATCAAATTCAGATGGACTAGGAAGAAGGACTGGCCATCCACTTCAGAAATAGCAGGCCTTTGAAAACCCTACGTGTAACAGAGTTCGTCTTACTATTAAGTGTATTTCTCTACTAGTTTATCCCACTGAGAAAAATTTCAAGTCTCCCACATTATTCCTGATCATTTTTCTGAAAGAGTTTCTTGAATCTGGGTTGTTGGGGGTTTTTTTCCTTATCCTTTCTTTAATGTTACAGATTTTTTTTTTCTCACCTTCTAAAAATATTTATCAGTTGAATTTCTCACCATTCTAAACTAGTCACATGCACATCATGCCTTTGTTTATTTAATTAACTTTTCCTTTTAACATAATTTTTCACTGTACACAATGTTAGCTATTTAAATATGTTACATTTCATTAATTCCTACTACTCTATTTTTGTGCTCCCAATCAAGAAAAGAGTTACTGTTGAATTGCACACATTCTATCTACAGGTCCGTGTCAATATTTATACGCTAATGTTTAGGAACCAGTAACATTAAGTATTAGAGGACTTCTCATTCTTTATGTGATATATATTGTGTATATATTATATTGTTGTTGTTGTTAAGTGCCATTGAGGTGCAGGCGACTCATAGCGACCCCATGAAGAAGAGTCCTCGACGTTTGGGTGCCTTTCATACTCTCTCCAGGTTCATAGGGTTTCTGGAGGCAAGCTATTACGGAAATGGATGCCACTCCTCCTTCCAAATATATTATATATGATACATAATATACATGACGGATACATAGATACATAAAGATGGACTGTAACCTCCCATCTATAGCTTTAGAAACAAAATGGAAAGTTGTTGTGAGTCAGAATTAAAATGAGCCTAAGGATTTGGTTTGATTTGAAAATAAATACTTAATGCATACACACACACTCACACCTCTTAGGAATCTTAGCGTTTTTCAATTAAGTCATAAGAAATGAGTTGTAGTCTTTTTAAGTCCTTATTTAGAAACAGAATAGATGTGGATGTGTGGGGAAGGGGGAAGGATGTGTGAGAGAGGGAGACAGAGACAGACTTTGCCTCTGAGTGTTTGAATTCTTATTATTTATTTTGCTTTTTTCCAACTTATTTTGTAATCAGGGAGTACTGAATGTTCCATTCTTGATATTAGCATTTCAGATGTTTTCTAATGTAACCATTTGAATGGAATTCTTAGATAGAAATAAAAGAAATAAGGAAAATGCAACCAAGTGAATTGACACAGTGACTGCAGCAATGAGCTCTGGTGTGTCAGAAATCATGAGGATGGCATGGGATAGGACAGCATTCGATTCTGTAGTTCATAGGGTCACCATGGTTGTACGTGTCTCAACAGCACCTAACAACAACACAACTAAAATAGTTCAGATGAAAAGAGTAATCTTGAAATATTTACATTTCTAAAACTTAAAAAATTAACAAATAAATGAGCACTCAATTTAAGGAATTAGGAAGAGAAGAAACTGAATGAATTTCAGAAAATTTGATTGAGAGATATAGTAAAGATTAAGGCAAATATCAGCTCTGACAGCTAACAACCTCATGTACTACAGAATCAGACACTACTTGAATTACTCACCCTCACAATATCTTCTGTGCTTAAAACTTACTGATACAGATGCTTGGTCAATCCATTCCCATGAAGGGCTTCCTCTTCTTTGCTGACCCTTTATTCTCTCAAGTGTGATATCTTTTTCTAGAGACTGGTCCATTCTGATAACTTGACCCAGATAAGTCATCTTATCATCCTTGCTTCTCAGCAGCGCCCTGCTTGCACTTCTACCAAGACAGACTTGTTTACTCTTTGGACATGGCTTCCAGTGTCTTGGCAACAAGAGAGTCACCATAGTGTCACAAATGGACAGACAGTGGGTGCAAACATTAGAAAGTTATAAAACAGAAGAAAAATATAAGGAGACTATATAAAACTAACGCTTGCCTTATCAGAAGGGGGAAATCTCAATATAGAAAAAATAAATTTAAAAAAAAAGTTGGTAGAGGAAAAAAAGAAAAATTAATAACTTAGCAGATCAAGAGATAATGAGCCCTCATGGCAAGTAGATAAGTGGTTGACTGCTAACCATGGTATCAGCAGGTCCAGCTCATCAGAAAATCACAGGCAAAGGTGCGGCAGCCATGGTTCTGTCATGAGTTGCAGCCCTAGAAGAATTCCATTCTGTCCTAACCCATGGCAATTGTCAGACTAAATTTTACAACAGTGAGTTTTAATTAAAAACAAAAGGACAAAAACGAAAACATTTTGATTTGGAGAATACTATTATGTTCATTCATTTTTATTTAATCAATTTAGAGTGGCTATGCATCCATACAATGCCTGGGGAAAAAAGAGCCCAGTCATATTCTGTAACTCTCCATCAAACATCTCTCTTCTCTTAAAACTCAGGTTTATCCTGTGCCTCACATTTTCTACATCACTTGTGTGTATTCATGTTTCAAGGCAAAAGAGAAAGTTCAGGAAAAACCATTGGGATGAGAAGGTATGTATCACAGAATATTGAAGTAAAAAATACTGATTTTCCAGAATGTGTAGGAGTCAGAGGAATCAAAAATGGAATAACAGGGAAGCAAATTGATCACAAGCAGTCCCCACTGTCTCACACCGAGTATAACCTTGACCAGATAGCTTTGTCCTAGAAGCTCTCTGATATTCTAAATTTAACATTAACTTGAACAGAAGAATCATTTCATGAGGGAAAAAATAATACAATATTTTATTTTATAATTGAGAACAGTGTTCGCTGATTTTCCCAACCTTCTGGTTTCAGGAGCTAACAATGGAGTGTTGACAATACATTTGTGAATGCCGACTATTGATATTTTGGCCAGGAAAACTCCAAAATCTATTACTCAAATCACCTGGAAATTCCAAATAGTCTTCAAGGAGTTTGTTTGTTTGCTTGTTTGTTTTTAAGAGCAAATCTGTCTTAGACATTAACCGTGGAGGTGAGGAACCCAGAATGGTAAGCCTTAAGACGATTCCTGCTCCTCCGGCTCCTGCATTCCTCTTCAGTTCTCCAGTTGTGTAAATTCCAGGCCAGTTGCCAGAGAACTAGGGTCACTAGAGAAAGCAAAGTGGGCAAGAAAAAAAGATCCCCTTTTTTAAAGCAAGTTAGTGAGTTCAACTGAATTTAGACTGTTCAAGATTAAAGTGAAAACAAATATTTCTCCTCTTAGTTATTAAGAGTATAAGATATAAACTATAAATTTACTCAATTTTCATCTGGAGAAAAAGGAACATTAACCTTGATACACAGTCCTGAAAGGTTATTTGTAAAGGAGAAGAAATAAAATTATTTTCTAATTAAATCTCACTTTAGATTTTGTTTTGTATATTTGGACAAAGGATTCTAATTTAGCATTTTTTTGGGGGGTGGGGTTTTCATTCATTCATTGTTGCACTGTTTTCTCTCCCCTCCTCCCCAGTTCGTTCTTCTCCCTCCACCCCCGCCGAATGTCTGTTTTAATTATCCAATTGCCACAGTACTTGTAAAAGCCAGTTCTGATTAATCTCATTTGTCAATGTGTCCTTTGCCATTCCCTATCACTCCTCCCTGAGAGAGACTTCACCCTGATTCATAAGGGAAAGGGGATGGTGTATCCTCTTAGCTACTTCCTACTGAAAAGGGATGCTGTGGATTTCAGGGTGAAGATCTTCTCTCACTACTCTAAAGGGCCCCTTTGGCAGTAGGAAACACACAGACTATTATGGAGATTGATTTTGGAATTCAGATGC
>NW_006399751.1:28363769-28376380 GCF_000299155.1 Elephantulus edwardii | reverse complement strand
GATAATTGGGATGGGAGTGTCAGAGACAGTGCAATTGGCACAGGACAGAGCGGCGTTTAGGGCTGTTGTACATACGGTCGCTATGAGTCGCAAGCGACTCGAAGGCACATAACAACAACAACAACAATATTCTGAGTAGAGGTTCTAATAGTGGCACAGATCAAGTTACAGAGGGAAGGTGGTTCTTACAATAAAAGGCCTATAGACTAGCACTTTGTCTATTATAGTGTAGAGGTTAGGAACCACAAGATGTAGAGGCTCAGCTATGTCATTTATAGTTCTCAAGTCCTGGAGCAAATTCCATCTACCACTGGGTTGTTTTACAACTCAGAAGTTCACACGCAAGGTAGAGGTGAAGTAAGGAAGTGCTTATGAGGTTTTCCGTCCATTCCAACAACTAAGAATTTAGCACTTAATAAAATTTTAAAATAATTTTGGACACAAGATAGGTATCTATTGACAGGGACCTGGTTATTTCTGCTCATTCTATGTCTCTTCTCCCCTTCCCTCCTCTGCCCTCCCCTCCCCTTCCCTCTTCTTCCCTCCCTTTCTCTTTCCCTTCCTCTCCCTCTCTCTCCTCTTCTCCTTCCTTCATCCTCTCTCTTCCGCCTCCCTTTTTCTCCCTCACCCCCTCTCCCTTTCTCCTTCCCCCTTCCTCACATCCTGTTCCCCCTCTCTCCCTCTCTCCCTCCACCTCTTTCTCTGATTTAGCCTTCTTGGGAATCAGGAAAAGTATACAGGGTTATATCCTTTCACCATGCCTATTCAATCTGTATGATGATCAAAACAATCTGAGAAGTTGTACAATATAAAGAAGCATATGGCATTAAGCTTGGAGGAAGACTCATTCACTCATCAACAAGACTTTAATCAATATTTGGAAAGGGGAAGGGTCTGAGGAAGAGAGGAAGAGCCTCAATGAGATGAATTTCCACAGACTGCGACCTGGGACTTGAATACAGTGGAGACTGTATTGCGGATGATGCAGGATCAGGCAAGGTTTCAAGTCACTATGCATATTGTCACTATGAATAGGAATTGACTCAACTGCACCTAAAATTAGAAACATTTGGAGTAATGTGGAATTGAATTATCACATAGAGCTCAAGGGTTGTTTTATGTCTCTCTCTTTTAAAAGTACTACTACCACATTTTAGGGGAACACAAATTCTTTAAGTTTACCAACAGATGGTATGAAAAATTGCAGTGCCAACTTCCCATCTCCCTCAGGAACAAATGGTAGACATGTTTACTGTCAGGTTCCCTAAGCTCAGAGTTCTTACCTATAATACAACGGCTGTTTGTGCAGGTACCACCTGGCCCTCTTTATTTCTCCCCATGGAATTGGGACTCAGAGAACCAGTGCAAGAAAATACTGATACTGTGGCTACTCCTATTTTTGTGAGAATTAAAATTCTTTATCTCTGACCCAGAAGTCACATGCCTGCTGAATCCATGAGATTGTGACAAGTTTACTTTTAGCTTGCAACTAGGATAAAAATCTCAGAGGCTCCATTTCTTGACAACTTTCTGCAATAAGCTAGGCTGGCTTTAACGTATATACTGCAAGGCCACATAATCTTTTATCTCCTGCTGTTTCTATCTGTGTGGGGTAACTTGCCCTTGAGAGTGGATTAGATCTATAATTTGCTTCTAATCAATAAATAGCTTATGCCAGGTGATGAGATATTCATGCTTATATATACATAATTATTTACAACTTTTGGGATTCTCTCTTCCCTGGATAACTTTAAGGAATCCTGCAATAATGAGCAGTCCCCCAAGGCAAGGAATGGGAGGCTGACTGTAGGAGTAAAAAACTGAATTCTGCAGCAACCTAAATAAATTTGAAAGCAAATTTTTCCTTATTTGAGCCTCAACTGTGACGATAGCCCAGATAACATTGTCAACAACTTTATCTTACCTGGACACACAATCAATACTCTTGGTACCAGCAATCAGGAGATCAGAAAACATATTGCACTGGGAAAGTCTATACTCAGGGACCTCTCCAGATAATTGAGAAGCAATAATATCAGTTAAAGGACTAAGATGCACCTGAGTCAGGCCATGGTCTTTTCAATCACTTGCTTTCTGCTGAGAACTGAAAATGAATAAGGATGACAAAGAATCAAAGTCTCTGAGCTATGGTGTTAGAGAAGAGTACTGAAAATCCTACAGACTGCCAAAAGGAACAAAAAAAGCACGCCTTGGAGAAAGTTCGGCCAGAGTACTACTTGGAGGTAAAGATGATAAAGCTTCATTTCATATACATTGAACATGCTACTAAAGAGCAATGATGTCAATCTAAAAAGTAAGGTGTGCCTGATCCAGGCCATAATCTTCACAATTGCTTGCTATGCATCAGAGAGCTGGACAATGACTAAGGATGACATAAGAAGAACCAATGCCTTTGAGCTGTGGTTCTAGAGAAGAGTATTGAACATACCATGGACTACCAGGAGAACAAATAGATCTATCTTGGAGAGAGTCAAGTCCTGGGAGGCAAGAATTTTAAAGTTCTGTCTCACATATTTTAGGCATCTGGCCTAGAAGGACTAGTCCATGGAGAAGGAAATCAAGCTTGGAAGGATAAAGGGACAATGCTGGAGAGGAAGGCCCAGGAGGAGATGGATTGTCACAGCAAGTAAGGGGTTTTTGGGAGTAAGTGTGTCAGAGTCACTGAGGTTGGCTCAGGATAGGGCGGAGCTCAGAGCTATGGTACATAGTGTCACAATGAGTCACAGGCAACTCAATGGCATATAACAATTTTCAGTTGTTTCATATGCATTACAAAGTTGGACAATGAAGAAAGATGATCCATGGAGAATTGATACTCCTGCATTCTGATGTTCGAAAAAAATATTGAGCACATCACAGACAGCCACGAGCGTAAACAGACCTTTCTTGGACATAGTGCTGCCAGAATGCTCCATGGAGGCAAGGATGACAATGTTTTCTCTTATATTATCTGGACATGTTCTTAGGGGAGGCCAATCGTTGAAGAAAATCATGTAGCTTAGTAAAATATATAATTAACAAGAAACAAGAACTTCCATGAGATGGATTGACCCTGTGGTTGCAAAGTAAGTTCAAATGCATCAATGATTGTGAAAACGGTGCAGGATCAGTGTTTCTATCTGTTGTACCCAGGGTCTCTAGGAGCCAGAACCACCTGAAGTCACCTAACAACAACAAATACAAATTAATGTATTTAAATGTCTGAGATGTTATACATTCTTTTCTTTTGAATACTAAGATCAAAATTTAATTTGCATTTTCATTCAGAACATGCTTTAATAGCTGCATGTGACTATTTTGGTTGCTGTTGGTGTGTGATTTTGAGTCAAAACAGACTCATAGCTAACGTGGCAGCAGGGCTTCAGAGGCAGTATTTCAAGTAGAAGATTGACCAGCCTACATATAGCCAATGATCGCTTTATAAGATAGGATCGCCTTAGAGACTGATAAACAATAAGCAAGGTAAAATACTACTCAGAGCTGGTCGTATTGTGGTTGTTCTGCACCATTGAGTCAAGCAAAACTCATAGCGATCCTATAAAAACAGCTCTGAACTTTTTCCTGTCCTCAGTCAGCTTCACTATCTCTGACACACCTGAAGTCATTGTCAGAGTCACTGTATCAATCCATCTCACCCAGAGTCTTCCTTTCGTAGCTGACCCCCTAACTTCCCAAGCATGATGTTCTTCCCCAAGGACTGATTCCTCCAGGAAGTAAGACCAAAGTATGTGACATGGAGCATCCAAAGCCTTTTCTCCATGATCAGCTTCGTTGTACCTTCTCCAAGACAAACCTGTTTGTTCTCTCGACAGTCCATGATATGCTTAATATTTTTATCCAGCACCACAGCCCAAAGGTATTGCTTCTTCTATTATCCTTATTCTTTGTGAAGCTCTCAGATGCAGAGGAAGCCACTGAGACAATCATGGCTTGGATTAGGTGTATCTTAGTCCCTAGACTGACATCATTGTTCTTTAGCACCCCAGAGAGATTCTTGATAGAACATTTTCCCAAAACAATTTGATTTTTTAAAAATTTTTGACTACAAGTGGCCAAGTGGTAATAAGCTGTGCTGTAATCTCAAAGGTATGAAGTTTGGATCCACAAGCTGCTTAAAAAGAAATGGATGGACTATCTCCTGTGTGATTTATTGCCTCTGAAAATGTACTGGAGGGTTATCTATGGATTGATTACAACTACATAGCAATTACTTTTGGCTTACATGTTATGTATGCTAATTTTAGAAGATTTAAATACATGCTTTAATATTTAACAAGAAATCTTTTTATAGTGTTTATCAAAGATGTTATAAAGTACAAAAAAGCATACTTACATATTATCTATTAGTGGAATAGCTATTCTCACATAAAGCTTGAGTATTTTGAAATACAATTATTATTTACATAATCACGCAAAAATGATCTGTCTCTTCCTAAACAAATAGATTTATCTTAGTGATTAATATTTGATTGTGCTTAATTTTTACATAACAGTATATTTAATAAATTATCATTCCCTTTTTAGAATCTAATCAAGTTAGTACAAAAGTCTCTAGTGAAGAGAAAAATATTGTGTGGAAATGAGTTCATTTATGTGGTCTTTTGTCTTGGCTCTCTAAGAAAACAGTTTGAGAGCTATCCTTCCTAATTTCTGAGGATTATTTTCATTTTCTACTCCAACAGACTTGTTATTTTATGTTAAGTTGAAATTTCCTGAGTAAATTTTGTTTAAATATTTTTTTGTCTGGTTTGTGGGCTGTAATCTGCACTGTGATAGATATCAACCATCTAGGGACTGATCAACAGACAATGTTGATGAAGTATTTGTAGTTCACTATACAAATGAAATTTATGTCATATAGTAGGCTGGCCAGTTCAAACGCCCTGGTGAGGCGGCTGTACCAGGAACTTTAAAAAGAACTTCTGTATAGAAAAAGACAACACCAGATTGGTTTTTCAGACAAAACAATGCAGGAAGAGAAGCAGGACAAGATAAGCAGAATGAAAAAAAGAAGGGAAGCAAACAGTGAGAAATGAGATGTAAAGTACTTCTAGTAGAGCTCTAACTCTGAAGGAAGGAAGAGACACACACAAAAAGAGCCAAGTATGTCCCTAAGGTAGCCAAGAGCAGACTGTCCTCTCAAGTGGTCTAGAGGATCCTGTCCTATTAGATCCTGTCCTATCCTGTCCTACTAGGGCTGAGAGGAACTTCTCCTCAGGCGCCTGAGAGGAGACTGGAAAGGCCGAGAGAAGCTAAGAATATAGGTTTTCTGTTGAAGAATGGAAACTTTGCCTGCATGTTTCCTGATCCTGATCCTATTGGCCATCACACAGAGTTGTACTTTATTGCTTCCTTAGAAAATCACTGGGTCACAGAATTTTGTGGGTGGAGAGAGGGTCAGAAAAAAAAGCACCCAAAAACAAAACCATGCATATATATGAATGAAACAAGATAAACAAATTATTGAGCAAACCAATAAAAAAATATTTTAAAAGCCACAACCATATGTAACTGTATGCTCGGTCTGTGAATTCTCTGTGATCATAAACATAAGGAAACCCAGAAGAAAAGTAAATTGCTGTGGAGAGGATGGCGACTGTCAAAATTTGTGGAAAAGATTAGAAAATGAAAATGCATTTAACTTCTACCACATGGCAATTAGCTTTGTGTTCATGGTGATACTCATTATTCACACCCAATAAAATAGATTTGTTCTGATATTACTACTTAATATATTTTACAAATATGTATATATGATAATTCACTAATAGAAACTCAAATTCAATTTCTTTTTTGAGTTTTTATACAAATATAAGTAAGAAAACAGTCCTGGATATAGAAGTGAAGGTGGACACTTTGCATAATTCATTCGCTTACCAAGTAGTCTTCATCCGTTTTCTGTTTAATATACCTTATTCTGTTATTTATTCCTTTCTAACATTTTCCCTTTATTTCTCCATAATTTCTTATGACCTGAATTTCCTTCTTTAAATGATCCTTCTCTATCTCTACCCTCAGCAAGTTACTGTCAACATTTAGTTCCATCACATCTTGTCAATACAATCCTTCTCTTTCCGTTTTTCTTATTCTTATGTCTGCACTTGAGTGTCGTAATGCTACTACCTTTATGATAAGATTTCCCCATTTGTCTCCAAATGTCCATAACTTCAATCACCACTTTCAACTACCAGCTTTAAGCTTATAGCTTCTTCTTCAATAAACTGCCTAAAATAAAACATGCTATTTCATCAATTTGCTGTTAAAAATGAAACAGACTTTAAAATAGTCCCTGCCCTTGGAGATCCCAGTTTGAATGGACGTAATTTTTCACTTATGTGATCTAGTCCAGAGGGTGGGTGATGCTTCCAGAGGATGGGTGACTTGCTGTTTTCTACAACACTCTTCAACAGCTACACAATATTTTGATGCAATAGAAAACCAAATGATAAATGTGATACACTACAGATATTTTAGATGAAGAGCAATAACATATTTAGACAAAGATCAAAATGTAGAGATAAAGGGATAGCTAGAGACAGTATTAAGAAGTGGGAAAAAAAAAGATCAGCAAAGACATAAAAGCAGAGAAATATAGACACCAAACATTTTTTAAACTAGTAAGGACTCTTGAGAGGGAATGGATAGCATTATGATAAGTGAACTAACTCAGTCCCACAATGATCAATATTGTATAAAACCATTATTGTAGAATGAGTATAAGGATCCTGGAGGGGTGGGAGAGGTTGGAAGCAGAGGGATTTGGATGTGCAGAGGGAAGGGGTGATTAATCATCGGGTTGTGTGGCATAGTGTTAGCCGGGCTACAGCTGAGATCTGAGTCCAGACAGGACTGAGCACCCTCTGCAAATGGAGAATTCCACCCAGCCTCCCACTGGAGGGGATGCTGTGTCTGAAATTTGGGCTTAGTTTAAAGATTGAGCTTACCCATGGTTATGTTGGGGAAGACCCTCTATGAGGTGGATTGATTCAGTGACTGGGGTAATCGGGATGGGTGTATCAGAGACAATGCGATTGGCACAGGACAGAGCAGGGTTTAGGGCCATTGTACATAGGGTCGCTATGAGTCGCAAACCACTCGACTGCACATAACAACAACAAACAACATGGTTATGTTGGCAACAAGTATAAGGAAATAGAGATTGAACTGTTTTAGGACGATTGGCTTAAACTAAATAAAAACCATAGGGAGACTAAGTAAGGGACCTTTTCAGTGCTAAGCTGTGAGAGGACCTCTGCCTCAGCCTTCCCTCTTTTTCAAAATTCATTTCCTCATGTCCTTGCTTTTTTCTGCATCCGATTTGCAACAGTAGTGCTGTTTTTTGAAAGATGAACAGAATTTTATTTGCATATTATATTAACATATTAATGATATTTTATGTTTCTCTATAACTTCTGCAGTAATCCTTGCCTCCAAGGAGCAGCCTGGCTTAACACTCTCCAGGATGAATCTGCTTGTTTTCTTGGCAGTCCATGGTACACTCAATACTCTTCTCCAGCACCAGAGCTCAAAGGCATCAATTCTCCTTCTATCCTCCCTAGTCATTGTCCAACTCTCCGATGCATAACAAGTGATTGCAAAGAATATGGCCTGTATCAGACACACCTTAGTCTCCAAAGTGACACCATTGTTCTTCAGTACTTTGGAGAGGTTCCTAAGAGCAGACTTTCCCATCGCAATACGTTTTTTGATTTCCTGGCTGCTGGTGCTGAGTGTTGTTGACCGTGGAGCCAAGCAAACTAAAGTTGTTAACAGTTTCAATCCCTTCACCATCCATCCTGATGCTGCCAATTGGTCTAGTGGTGAGAATCTCTGTCTTCTTGACATTGAGCCTCAATCCCTACTGAGGGCTGCAGATCTTGACCTTCTGCAGCAAGTGCAACAGGTCCTCCTCAGTTTCAGGAGGCAGGGTTGTGTCATCTGCATAACGCAGATTGTTGATAGATCTTCCACCAATCCTGACATCACATTTCTCCTCATAGAGCCCAACCTCCTGGATAATCTGTTCTGCAAACAGGTTGAAAAGGCATGGAGATAAGACACACCCCTCGTGTACACCTTTCCCAATTTTGAACCATGCAGTGTTTCCACACTCTGTTGGGTCACCTTTCTTTGGGATAGGAACTAATATAGACCTCTGCCAGTCAGTTGGCCAAGTGGCTGTTCTCCAGATTTCTTGACACAACTTGGTGAGCACATACAGGGCAGCATCTGTTAGCTGAAATACGTCAATTGGCATACCATCTATTCCTGGGGCCTTGTTTTTTGTTATTTCCTTCAAAGCACCTTGACCTTCTTCCTTCATCACCATAGGCTCTTGCTCATCCTTACAATGCCTTTGCATAAATTCAAACCAGTAACTCTTTGGGTAGAGTTTGCACCACTGAATGACTTACATGTACATGTTGTTGTCAAGTGTCATATAACTTGTTCCTTCTCATAGTAAGGTCCTGCCCTATCTTCACAATCACTGTTGTGCTTTAGTACATTGTTGTACCCACAAAGCCAATCCATCTTTTATTTTCAATTTTTTTTTTACTAACCTAGCCCTTCAGAAAGTGATGCTATCAAAACAACAGTTGGTGACTTTTAATCCATGGCCCTCGGACCTGTCTTCCATTGTTTTTGTTCAGACATTCCTCTAGGTCATTTAGCCTTGGTGTACAAGTTGCTGTACAGTGGTCACTTGTGGTTGCTGTGAGGCTGAACACTGTGATACTGATGTGTCAGATGTGTAATGGTTGGCTACCCAATGCGGACAGAGAGTGTGGTGGAGCTCCCCGATGAAAACAAGTTTGGAAGGAGGAGTGGCATCCACTTCCGTAATAGCTCGCCTCCAGAAACTCTATGAACCTGGAGAGAGGATGAAAGGCACCCAAGTGCCGAAGACTCTTTTTCATAGGGTCGCTATGAGTCACCTGCGACTCGACAGCACTGAACAACAACAACCACCTAGTCCTTGGAGAGGGACACCATGCTTAGGAAGGTGGAAGGACAGCGCAAGAGAGGAAGACCCTCGATGAGACAGATTGATTCAGTGACTGGGCACTGAATCAGTGACAATGACAGTGGCCCAGAATGGTAGGGGTTAGGGCTGTTGTACATAGGGTCACTATGAGTCACAGGTGACTCGACAGCACATAACAACAACATACCAGCATACTTTTCCATGTGGGAAAAGGATGGAAATACAATTTCTGCAATTGCCCATTCTTGCAATTTACTGTCTCTGAAAATCTACTAGAAAGTCAGCTGTGAGTCAGTTCCAACTCAACAGTACACAACACCAAGTATGAATTCCCCCACTCCCCCCGCAGGGATTGCTCTCAAAGAATATGAGATAAAATCTTACATTTCTCACCTCCAAAGAGCACTCTGCCCATACTTCCCTGAGACAGACTTGCTTGTCCTTTTGGCATTCCATGGTCCATTTAAAATTATTTGCCAGCAGCAAAATGGTCTCCCTTATTCATTGTCCAACTTCAATATGCACAGGAAGTGACTGAAGATGCTGTAGCTTGGATTAGGTACTCCTTAGTCTTAAAAGTGTTATTACTTCAAAGAGGTCTTTCACAGCAATTTGGTCCAATACAACATGGGTGTGGGTTTTTTTGTGCATTCAAGTAAAATTAAATCCTTGATAATTTTGAAATTTTTTTCATTTATGATGACACTGTTTTTTGATCACATTGTGACAATCTCTGTCTTCTCTCTGCTGAGGTATAGTGAAAGCTTTGATCTTCAAGCAGTTCAGGTATTTTCAATTTTCAATAAATAAGATTATGTCATCAGCACATTAAAGACTTTCTAATTGCTATTTTTTTCTGATCATTTAATTAATTTACAGATTAAATTCTGAAACAGTGGGTTTGAGGGAGATAGGTATTGAGAGAATGGTGCATAATAGGGCAAAGTTTCAATCTTTTGCTCACGCTTGTTGTTGTTGTATGTTGTTGAGTTGAAACTGATCCATAGCTGACTCTTTGCCATGTTTTCAGATGCAATTAATCCCATAGGAGATTGCACGTCTTTCTATTGTGGAGCAGCTAGTGGCCTCAAACCATCTGCCTTTGCAGCTTCCAGTCACTAGGCCACCAGAGGTCACTCATAGAGTCACTATCAATTGAATTTGACTTGAAGGCACCACCACCAACCACAGATTAAACATAAATATGGTGAAAGAACACAACCTGGCATAAGTCTTTCCTCATTTTTAAACATTAGTGTCCCCTCATTCTGTACGAACAATTGCTTTTTGATTTATGAACGGTTTCTGCACAAACACAGTTAAGTATCCAGGAATTCCCACTTTTTTCCATGTTGTCCATAATTTTCTATAATCTATGAAATTGAAATCTTTTAAATAGTAAATAAAACAAAGGTAAATATATTTCTAATGTTACTTCCTTTCAACTAAATCAATTTGATGTCAGCTATAAAATCTTTCATTCTACATACTCTTCTGTACCTAATTTGAATTTTTGGCAATTCTCTGTCGATATACTACTATAATTAATTTATTAGCAATATTTCACTTTAATGTGATACTACTGATATTCCTTTATAATTCTCATATTCTTTTGGAGTGTACATATGAGTCTCATACAATTGAATGACCAGGGAATCTTTTTTTATGTAGTCCAGTTACTGGACATCAACAAGTGAGCATCTACCTTGCTCCATCTGTTTGCTGAAACGTTTGAAATGCTATTAGATCACTTCCTGACGCCTTATTTTCCCCAGTGACTTCACTGCAGCTGGAAATCTTCCTTCTATATCATTGGTTCTTGATCATGTGTTGCCTCCTAGTATGACTGAGAATCAACTTACACTTTTTGGTAGAGGAGCTATATATTCCTTCCATATTTTTTCATGTTTCTTCCTGTGTCATATTTTCTATATTTTGCTCTTAGAATGTTTCATTACTATAATTGAAAGCTTGATTCCTGCCCTTTGGTTATTTCAGCTTGAGAAAAATCTCAATTTCTTCTTTCTTTTTAAATTTCTAACTCTAGTTCTTTGTACATTTTATTTTAATACTTTATCTTTTCAAACTGTCCTTTGAAATGTGTTGCTCCATTTTCTTTAACATTGTTTTCATGCATTTTAGCTTCTCTATTTTCTAAAACATAGAACACAATAATAGGGGATTTCTAGTGTCTCCGTGGCACGGAATTGTGCTGACAGCGAAAAGGCCCATGGTTCAAAGCCACCAGATACTCTGTGAGAAAACGATGGAGAGTCTGTTTCTGTGCAATTTTCTGCCTCTGAAAACTCCTGGAGGGTCAGCTAAGAGTCGACTCAGTCTTTTACAATACATAACAACATGTTCTAAAGTAAGTTTCAGAGTTTCTTTAGTCTCTTCTATAATTTCTTTAAAGTGGCATTTTTCTTTCTTCATATGAGGTGAAATCTTACATTCCTCAAATCCAAAGAGCATTCTACCCCTTGTGTTCTGTATTTTATTTTTTTAGGGGGTGGGGAGGGGGCTTCAAAGCTTTTATTAAAGGTCCCAACAACAGTCAGTTTTTTCTTCTCCACGTCCTGCTCTGCGGCCTCCTTGGCTCAGATGCCGAGCAGCTGGGCATGGATACGGGCCATGCAGACCCTGATAAAGGCCTTGAGGTCCTTCTCTTCCTGCGTACTGACCCAGGCTTTCTCTTCTTGTAGACATTTCGGATGGGCATTACAGGTCCTGTCACTTGAGTGGCCAGTTTAAGCTCCTCAGCAGAACTGTCTCCCTTCTTGGGGGCGTAAGACTTCTATGGGAAGAGGGTGAGTTTGGAGCAATACTCCTTCAGCCACTGCACATTGGCCTTCCGGGCCTCAGTGGACTTGTTCTTTCTCCGGGGGTCCACGGAGATTGCGATGGTCCGAGCCACCTCCTTGTGGGTGCCGTCCACCCTGAGTTCTTCCAGACTGAAGCCCCTGCAGGCTTGCACTTCGCCTGGCGGGCCTTGTGTCTCCGGGTCTTCCCAGGCCAGGTGGTTAAACCATGTGGCCATGCGCCGCTGCCAGTCTTTGTGAAAGTGAGGCTTCCAGTTCCTGCCATTCCGGCTGGGCGCCATGGCTGCCAATGGCTTCTTCAAGCCAAATAATCAAGCGGGAGGCCTGTTCTGTATTCTTGCTGTCAGCCCACCGCTCATCTGCTCTCGGGTATTAGGGTTCAGTGCATGAAGTCTGTTTGAGGTAGTCTTCAAATCCAAGTGAGAAATGCTAAAAGTTGTAGTTTGATTCTCATGGACTTGTTTCAATTTTCTAAAACTTCAACTTGAATTTGCATATAAGCAACTGATGGTCAGTTCCACACTTGACCCTTTAGTTTTGTGCTGCCTGATGATTCTAAGTTTTCCAACATATACATAATGACCATGATATTTTTAATATCCTACTTGCCATACAATTGTAAATAAGAAACATTAAATTTCATTATTTTTATTTAATCTATTGTTTATAAGTGCATCTTATATTTAAACATCTTCCCTTTCTTAATATCCTTTAAATTTTTTTCTCTCCTTTTTTATTTTTTTTGTTTGTAATTTTTTTTTCTGTAATTATATTTTATTAATTTT
>NW_006399751.1:28359330-28362158 GCF_000299155.1 Elephantulus edwardii | reverse complement strand
TTGCCAACACCATTTGTTAAAAAGGCTGTCGTTCCCCACTTCACTGATTTCATCTCCTTGTCAAAGATCAGTTGACCATAGATAGATGGGTTGACCTCTGGATTCTCAATTCGATTCCATTGATCTATGTGTCTGTCATTGTACCAGTCACATGTATATCAATTGGGAAAGACAAATTATGACTCACTAAAGTTATTTTTAAAAGGGAGTTCTGGTGGCTTAGTGGCAAGAACCCACATTGCAATCTGGAAGACAAGGGATTTGAGGTCACCAGCTGTTCTGTGGCAGACGGATGGGCAATCTCCTCCAAGGCTCTGAAAACCCAGCTGAGTCAATTATGGGTCAGTTCCAACTAGACAGTACACAACAACAATTTTCTAAGTTTTGAATGATAAGATTATATTGCTATCACTTAATAAATTCAGTAATCTAATCAAACATGAAAAGTTATCAAAGGAAATATAAATAAATTTTATGTTACCATACATCACATATAAAGTAAGAAAAGCTTCCATCACTTGTCTTTGGAATTGAAAAAAGCTGTCTTTCCTTGATTGATTTCAATATAAGATAAGTATTTTTAACAAGTACTTTCATTTTTAAAAATCACACAGAACAAAAAGAATCACACTTATTTTACTATTTCTTTTAAAAATAAAAAGCCATCTAATTATTCAGATCATAATAAATTTTAGTCTTCTGCTTGTTAAAGAGATCAATAAGAAAAATGCTCTATATTAATTAAGCTACCTCTTCAAAAAGCTGAGCATTGAAATTCCAAATAATTCATTATCTTCTTAATAGATATATTTTCACATAATATCCATACACATACAAGGAAGTCCAGTGAATACTACTATCATTCAAAAACATGCACCAACAACTAGAGCCAAAGAAGAGGGAATAGAATATTTTTAACAACTTTTGCAGTCAGAAATTGATCAAACATGCAATCAAGATGCATTGATAATAATCGGTGACTGGTATGCAAAATTTGGGAACAGGGAAGAAGCATCAGTAGCTGGAAAACATGTGTTCGGTGAGAGAAATGAGGCTGGAGATAGAATAATAGAGTTCTGTACATTCAATGATGTATTCATTGCAAATACCTTTTGTAAAAAACATAAACACAGGCTATACACATGGATTTCGCCTGATAGCATGCATAGGAATCAAATCGATTACATTTGTGGAAAGATTCTCTGGAGCAGCTCAATCAGCAGTGAAAACCAGGCAGTGTGCTGATTGTGGGAGAGACCACCAACTACTCATATGCTAATTCAAGCTGAAGTTGAGGAAGATTAAATCAAGTCCATGGGAACCAAAATTTGACCTTAAGTCTATCCTACTCGAATTTCAAAACCATCTCAGGAACAGGTTTGAGGCCTTGAGCACCAATGAGCATAGACCAAATGAGCTCTGGAGGATATCAAGAATATCGTCCATGAAGAATGCAAAACATCATTACAAAGGCTAAAGAAGAAGAAAGGACCAAGATGGATGTCAGATGAGACTCTGAGTATTGCATTAGAGTGCCAAGAAGCCAAAGCTAAAGGAAGAAATCAAGAAATCAAAGAGCTGATTAGAAAATTTCAAAAGGCAGCTTGGGACGACAAAGCAAGATACTATAATGAAATAAATGTGCAGAGAGCTGGAGTCAGAAAATCAAAAGGGCCGGACTAGCTCAGTGTTTCTTAAGCTGAAGGAGTTGAAAAACAAACGCAAGCCACGGGTGGTAATACTTTAAAATAGTTTAGGTAGAATGTTGAATGACCTAGGAAATATAAAAAGAAGATGGAAGGAGTATACAGAGTCACTGTATCAGAAGGAATTGGCTGACACTGAGGAATTTCATGAAATAACATATAAGCAAGAACCTATGGTGATGAAGGAGGAGGTTCAAGTTGCTATGAAGGAATTGGCAAAAATACAAGGCTCCAGGAGTTGACAGCATACCAATTGATTTATTTCAACAAACAGACACTGCCCTGGATGTGCTCGCTAAGTTGGGCCAGGAAATCTGGAGGACAGCCAGTTGGCCAACTGACTGGAAGAGATCGATATTTATTCCCATTCCAAAGAAAGGTGACCCAACAGAGTGTGGAAATTATCGAACTATATCATTGATATGACATGCAAGAAAGATTCTGCTGAAAATTATCAAAGCACGTTTGGAACAATATGTCAACAGAGAACTGCCAGATGTGCAGGCTGAATTTAGAAGAGGTCACAGTACTAGGGATATTATAGCTAATTTAAGATGGATCTTGGCAGAAAGCAGAGAACACCAGAAGAATGTCTATCTGTGCTTCATTGACAATGCAAAGGCTTTTGACGGTGTGGATCACAACAAGCTGTGGCTGACTCTGAGAAGAACGGGAATCCCAGAACATTTTATTGTGCTAATGTGAAACCTATACTTGGACCAAGAGGCAGTCGTCAGAACAGAGTACGGAGACACTGGGTGGTTCAAAATCAAGAAAGGAGTCCTTCAGGGATGTATTTTGTCTCCATGACTTTTCAATCTGTATGCAGAACAGATCATCTGAGACGCTGGGCTATACAAGGAGGAATGTGGCATCAGGATTGGTGGAAGAATCGTCAACAACCTGTGTTATGCAGATAACACAGCACTGCTCGCTGAAACTGAGGAGGACCTGAAGTGCTTGCTGCAGAAGGTCAAGGACTGCAGTCTTCAATATGGATTAAAGCTCAATATCAAGAAAACAAAGATTCGCACCACTGGGCCAATTGGCAGCATCAGTATGGATGGTGAGGAGATTGAGATAGTTAACAGTTTTAGTTTACTTGGCTCCACAGTCAACACT
>NW_006399751.1:28357482-28358983 GCF_000299155.1 Elephantulus edwardii | reverse complement strand
GAGGGACTGGTCCTTGGAGAGGGACATCATGTTTGGGAGAGTGAAGGGACGGCACAGGAGAGGAAGACCCTCGATGAGATGGATCGATTCTGTGAGTGGAGTGGTGGGAATGAATGTGTTTGAGACAGCGGCGAGGTTGGCACCGGATAGAACAGCGTTTAGGGCTCTTGTACAGAGGGTCTCTATGAGTCGCAAATGACTCGATGGCACATAACAACAACAAAGATTATTTAGTAAATGAGAAAAAATATTTTACTTCATAAACTCTTTCAAATTGAAGTTACGTGGAGAAAGAACAAAAGAACAGCTTTTTTTTTTTTTGCACTTGACAATACAAGTATATCACCTAAGATTTATCTTTATAATTGTGAAAACGGAAGTGAGGATTTCTTGTTGTGCCCATCTTTTATTCATATGTATTTCTCATGTGAATATAGGAGAACGAGATGGATTGATACAGTGATGGCAGCAATGGATTCCACTCTGTTAGAGATAATGAGAGGATGACACAGGATAGGATAGGGTTCAGGTATGCTGTTCATAGGGTCACTATGAGCATACTCGACTCAAAGACACATCATAATATCAATGTATCAATATAGATTTATTGTTTTAAAGACTTGAGGGTTTGTGGTTTTTTACTTTGCCATAAACACTGCTAGTCCAACTTTCTTAATAAATATTTGAATCCTTAGTATACTACATAAATATAATTTTGTAATATTCCATTTATTTACTTACTAAATATTCTTTATTAGGAAACATCTCAAGAAATCACCTGGACTCCATCCATTCTCCTCATCCCATTCTTGGTACTAACAAAAGTAATTCATTTGATATTTAATATCTATCAGCCTAGCCAACGTCATGTATCCATTATTTGATTCCTATTGTGTAGTAACATGAAGAATCTGAAATGACCAGATGGCAATATTATTTTTTTTCTATTCAATGTAATCATTTTTGTGACTACTGGTGGAAAAAGGTCTTTTGTGAGTAGTAAATTTCTAATCTAAAAAAGAATCATTGGGAAATCTCTAAAAGAATATATAATTTCCTTGTGATCCATTAGATGTAATTATGAAATCAAACTCTCATTTTTACCCTTTGTTCTTGATTGTGGTTTTTGTTTATTAGAGAAAAATGCACCCGATAACTGTAGCTGCTTCAAAGCATATGTTTCATCCTGTGATACAATTCTCCGCCCCTGAAATATGTTATATCCTAACTAATATAGTAATTGAATTTTCAACAAAGTGCCTCACTATGCTGCTGAAAGGATAACTGACTCTGGATGATGTGATGCAGTTAATACCTTTCACTATAATAGCAGTTCTTTTGTCTAAAGCAGTTATTTTATGCAAGTAATTTTGTATTGATACCAGTAAAACCAATTGGGTAGCTGTGTTCTTCTGGAAGAATTTCAATTGCTGACTCAAGTTCGTTAGTGGGCATACATCCCTGATTTTTTTTTTCTTCCTATGTAACATATAAGATTAGT
>NW_006399751.1:28333464-28357137 GCF_000299155.1 Elephantulus edwardii | reverse complement strand
CTGGATTGTACCTTTATCTTCAATTGTATTAAATTCTATCATATGTTATTACATTCTGACTAATGTTTTAGAGTTTATACTGTTGGTTCTAATTTCTAAGTTAAATGGCAAACTGATAAATTTTTAAATTTTTTTCTTATATCAGCAATTAATATTAATTTATTATGGAATATTTTGATAGAAATTATTTTCATTAACTTTCATTATAAATTATTTTTACTTTTCTCATGATTTCTTATTTGATGTAGATGTGATAACCAAATCTGATGAACTAGTTAATTTTGACTCAGAATTTATAAGACAGACTAGAACTTCCCTAAATGTTTTCTGAGATGGTGAATATTTATGACACAGTACTTTATCTTTTTGCTGCCTAGTGGCTGGTGTATTTGAACTACTGACCTTTCAATTAGCAATCAATAAGTTCATCCACTATGCCACCAGGTATATATAAATGTGTCATAAAGAAGTATAAGCATACATATTCACACTGGTAATGATTTTAGTTATCCTTTTATTACTTAATTATATCTTAGTTGTACTAAGCCGAGTAAATTGTTCTTAGGGTTATAAAAAAATTAAGGTCAAGTAGTGTTAATTTTAAAATACTTCATTTATGGAAATAAGATTTATCCACTAATTATAGGATACAATAAGATAGATTTGACATGTAGATGATAGATAAGAAATGATAAAGACATAGATGTATACACAGAGATGTAGAATTAAAGATAGGGGTTTGTCTACATTGAATCCATTGTCTTGATAGTGTTAATATATTTTATTTATTTATTGATATTTGCTGTGTATTCTAACAAGCTAGTATAAAAGGGGAACTCTGGTAGCCTAGACCATGCGAAGTTGCACTGCTAACTCAAAGGCCATCGTTCAAATCTACCAGTGGTACCTCAGGAGAAAGGTGAGTAATCTCTTCCCATTCAATTTAAAGCCTTGGAAACCCAGTAGAGGTACAGCAATGAGTCACTTCTGATTTGACAACAATGAGTTGATTATGATAAGGATACTTTTCAAAGTATATTAGTGTTCACTGAGTATATGCTTTGGATATATTTACCCATATATATAAGGAAATCTGGTGGTAAGAAGCTGCACTGCAATCCCTAAGGGAAGAAATTCAAATCTACCACCTACTCTATGGGAGAAAGATGAAAGATGAGCAGTCCCCTCCCACATGATTTACTGACTCTGAAACCCACTGGAGGGTCAGCTATGATTCAGTTCTGACTCTGCACACAACAATTACCAAATTTAGACAATTGACAAAGAAGAGTTACCTGGCCTAAAGTTAGATCCTCCAGAAGCATCCCACACCAAAGTCCTATTAATAAGTGAATACAAATTCAGGACCATAGCTTCTCAGCACACTGTAGAAAGAACTAACATCTTTATAACAGTAACAGAGAAGTTCATTCTATCTCTTTAAGTTATAGAATTTTACATCCATTGGCACATACATAGCTGGGGGAGAAGCGTATTGTACTAGTAGTAGGATGATAATAAAAACATTATTGTCTTTGATAATATGTATTTTCACCTTCATTGCAAGATGTTTAGCTGAATCTCTTTTATTGAAAGAAATATGCATTTAAGAGAATCCATAGATATTAGAATTTAGGTGAAGAAACATTCTCATCTGCAAGAAAATTTGGACACTCTGGCTCCAAAAGGATTAAGGACTTGTGAAGATCCAGGCACCTTCTGCTATTTTATCTTCACTCTCTCAGTAGCTCTATGATTTTTGCTGAGGATTTCCCCCCTTTCTTTCTTTTGTAATGGGCTTCATCACCTCATAGATTTTTTGCAATGGCACATGTTAGCAGAAGGTTCATATCTGTGTTCATAAGGTCACTAAGAGTCGTAGTGGACTCCGTTACACCTAGTAATCACTTCTGCTAATCCATAATCCGCTAGACAGCTGGAAATACCACCATCACTAGCATGGTGTTTGTGTTTGTGCCACTTTGTGTTGTTGTTGATTGTCTTCAAGTCAAGCACAAGTCATAGCGATCCTGTGAACAAAAGGCCTGAGGCCCTTCTACAACTATCGACATTTATCAAAGTTCATAGAGTTTCCAGAGACATGTTGTTTAGGAACTGGTTGCCACTCCTGCTTCCAAATCTGTCACAGTTTGTGCCACTACAGACTAAAAATTCATGAAGACTATTTCCCCAGCTCATCTTTTGAGGCATCACACAATAGTTTCTGGTCAAAACAAAATTAGCACAAGTTTGTGACCATGTTGTGATTGTTGTTGCTGTTTTGTTCTGTTGACTGTGACCCACAGCAACCTATGAACAATGGCTCTAAACTTTGCCCAATTCTGAGTCAACCTCCCCATCTCTAACCCACTTATCCCCATTGTAACACTCACTGTGTCAATCCATCTCATCCAAGATCTTCCTCTCCCACACTGACCCTCCACTCATCCAAATACAATGTCCTTCTATAAGGACTTGTTTCTTCTGGCAACATGCCCAGAGTGTGTGAGACAGTTTCAAAATCCTTGCCTCCAAGAAGCAACGTGGTTTCACCCTTTCCAGGATAGACTTGTTTGTTCTCTTGGTAGTCCATGGTATGTTCTCTAGCATTAGAACTCAAAGGCAACAATTCTTATTCTGCCATCTTTTGTCATTGACAAGCTCTCAGATGCATAGCAAGCAATTGAGAAGACCATGACCTGGTTCCAGTCAGTGCACCTTGGTCTCTAGGCTAACATTGTTCTTTCTCCTTGTCGGCAGATTTTCCCAATATAACTCATCTTTTGATTTTCCAACTGCTGGTACCACAGATATTGATAGTGGATCTGACCAGCAATGAGGAGGAACATTTTTTTTCTACAAAGTGATAGATTATAGATGAAAATATTTAGATAGAATGAACTCCGAAAATAATTTTTAATGCTTCATCTGCTTTCTTAATTTATTTGTTTTTCCTTTGTCTTTTGTATTCACTTTCTTATCTTACCTATCTGCAAACTCAGGCTTTATAAAATATCTAAGATTGTTCATGAGGTAAAGTGGTAAATGGTAAAGGTGGTGGTTGTTGTTGTTAGGTACTCTTGAGTCAGAACTGATTAATAGCTAACCCTCCAGAGGATTTTCTGAGGCTGTAAATTATGCAAGAGGAGATTGCCTATCTTTCTTTTGTGGCTCAACTGGTGGATTTCAACCAGATTCATTTAGGTCACAAAGCCTAGATAATTTAGTTCCTAAGACTTTATTTAAGAAATAAAGAGAATGGGCTCACGGGTTGCTTCCATCTCCTTGCTATTGTGAATAATACGGCAATAAACACGAGTGTGCATATATCTGTTTGGGTGGCAGCTCTGGTTTCTTTAGGGTATATTCCTAGTAGTGGAATTGCTGACCCCACTGGTATTTCTATTTCTAACTTTTTGAAAGTGCCATACCACCTTGCATAGTGGTTGTACCATTTTACACTCCCACCAACAGTGAATAAAGGTTCCAATCACTCCATAACCTCACCAGCACTTTTTGTTTGCTGCTCTGTTGAACTTTACTATTGTTATTGGGATGAAATGATATCTCATACTGTTTTTGATTTGCATCTCTCTCTCTGATACCTAGGGATTTTGAACATTTTTTCATGTGTGTGTTTGCCATCTTCTGAATGTCTTCTTGCATGAAATGTCTATAGAAAAACTACTGTATATTCATGCAATAGAATATTATGCATCATTGAAAAACTAGGAACTCACACAATATTACACAACCTGGGTGACCCTGGAAGATAGTATGCTGAGTGAAATACCTCAGCCACAAAAGGAAAAATACTGCATAACACCACTGTTGAGAACTGATATGGGGGTTGGGGAGAACTAAGAAAAGAGGGAATAAATAATGAACACTACATTGAAACAAATAAAAAAATCATTATTTAAAAGGAACACGTGATTAGCTATTATTTGTATTAAAAGAGTCCAGAATAAAAGGTACATAGCAAAGTAGACTGGGGGAGGGGAAGGGAGGAAATTATGCAAAATGAATAATTTTTTTTAAAAGAGTGAACTGGGGGTAGAGAGGAAAATGTACAACAGTGAATGAATGAAAATCCAACTTTTATATAAACTTTCATTAAAATCACATTTTTCTAAAAAACAAAACCCCTGTAAGTATATATAAAAAAAGGATTCTCCACTTTAAGAATGAAAATGTGAGGACCTCCATTGATAGGAAAACAAACATGGTGTGGTTGTTTTTAGGAGTCCTGGAGATAACTCCAACTAACTCAGAGCAATTCTCTACACAATAGGTGTTTTGCCCTACCCTGCAAGATCCTCATGATCTCTTTCAGGCTCAAAGCCATTGTCACAGTCACTGTGTTAAATCATCTTGCCCTTTCACTGACCTTCTGCTTTTTTCAAGCATGATTTCTTTTTCCAAAACTGATACTTCTTGACAATGTATTCAGAGAACATGAGACAATTTCACCATCTTTGCCTTTAAGGAGTACCCTGATTGCACTTACTCCAAGACGGATGTGTGTGTTCTTTGGCAGTCTATGGTATAGTCAATACTCCTATTTCAAATGTATCAATTCTTCTTTACTTGTATACTGTGTTGTGAGTTGCTCTGTTAACCAAAAGAGCAGAAGCTCAAATCCACTAACTCTTGGTGACCCAATAGAAGCTCACTATGAGTCAAAATCAAAACTCAAACTGACAATAGTGAGTAAAACATGTATGAATGGTTAAGAGTTACCAAAACTAAGTAATAGATGTTTAAATTCTCTCTTTAAAAATTTTAAAACATACTACTTTTGAAAAAAAATATTTTCAAAGCAACCACTCTTGAAACACAATAATTAGAAACAAATAAACCAATTTTAATTTTGTAAATAAAATAATATAGTAATAAAAAACCTTTAAACAAAAGCAAAAATAGGTAAAAGATCTAAACAGGTATGTCCTAGAGAAATATACACATGGCAAATAATCATTACAGTGAAACCTATGAAAGTTATATTTCAAAGGGTCTGCTTTGTTTTTCTAGGTCTTGTAAGTTCTCCAATTTAAACAGAATGCAGTACTACTACATTATATCATTCATTTTAGTGAAAATAATTGGGTTTTCATTCTCTTACAAATTTCTGTCTTACAGTTTCTTGTTTTGAAGCTTACTGTTATAGATGTTTAATATCATATGTCATTAGTTAAAATTCATTCCAATTAAAGAAATATAAATGAAATAATAAAGAGATATTATAACAGAATTATTGTGTTGTTGTTATTATATACCATCAAGTTGGAACCAACTTATAGCTGACCCTCCAGTGGGTTTAATCTCAAAGGAGGTGATTGCCCCAAATCCAATACACTGACCCAAACAAATACTGGGGAGAACACAGAACAAAATATTTAATTTGACTTGATTGAGGTTGGCAACGCAAAATGCAAGTGTCAGTTTGAAAGTTTGTCATTTTAGTACAAAGCATATGATACAGTCATTATATTCTTTAGAGTTTACTGAAATGTACTGAAAATGTAAATATACATACACAAAAGTACACACATACATGGAGTACATACATGGATATATGTATCTCAACTGTACTCCTAATTAACCATATATGGAAGGAACCAATGTGTCCTTCAAATGCATAAATGAGCTGGTACAACCATATAATAGAAGATTATTCTGAGATTAAAAAGAAATAAGATATTTTAAAATACAACCAGAAATGCACATTGCTAAGTGAAAATAATGGATCTGAAAAGGTTAGATATTTTAGATTTTAATTATATGACCTTCTGTAAAATACAGAACTATAGGGACAATAAAATATATCAGTGGTTTCTAAGGGTTGAAGACAACAAAGAAGGGAGAATATTTGAATCCCAGGGAAGTTTTTAGGGCCATGGAAACTATTATGTATGATGCTACAATGTTGGATAGATAGTACAGATTTGTCAAAACTGTAGAACTCATGAAATACATAACACTAAATTGAATCATACTATACATGATGGAATTCACTTTATAAGAATACATGAATATATATTTCTCAATTGTAACATGCCATAAAGCAAAATATTAAATGAGAATGCAAGGAGCTGCAATTGGAAAGCCAAACAGTAGAACACACTTGGCATTTCTCAAGTTGAACGAACTGAAGAACAAATTCAAACCCTGAGTTGCACTACTGAAGGATTTTATGGGGACAATCGTAAATGCTACAGGAAGCACCAAAAAAAGATGGAAGAAATAAAAAAGAGTCACTGCACCAAAAAGAACTAGTCAATACTAAGCCACTTCAGCAAGATGCATATGGCCAAGAACCAATGTTACTGAAAAATATTAAGCTATACTGAAGGCTTTGGGGGTGGAAAAATAAAATAAAGCCCCTAAAATACAGCCTAGGATGTGCTCGGTAGTCAATTTCAAGAAATTTGGAAAAGAGCTATCTTGTTAACTGACTGGAAGAGATTCATATTTGTCCACATTTTCCCTCAAAAAAAAAAAAGATGATCCAGAAATGTACAGTAATTATCAAACAATATTATTAATATCTCATGCAAGTAAATCTCTCCAAGACTGGTCCATCCTTGCAACATGCCCAAAGTATGTCAGACAAAGCCTCAGAATCCTTGCCTCCAAGGAGCGGCCTGGCTTCACTCTCTCTCGGACGAACATGATTGTTCTCCTGGCAGTCCATGGAATATTCAACACTCTTCTCCAGCACCACAGCTCAAAGGCATCAATTCTCTTTCTATCATCCCTAGAGAGACCGGTCCTTGGAAAGGGACATCATGCTAGGAAGGGTGGAGGGGCGAAGAAAGAGAGGGAGATGAGATGGATTGGTACAGGGACTACAGTAATGAGGGTAGGTGTGTTGGAGACAGGAAAGTTGGTGTAGGCTGTTTACATAGGGTAGCAACTCAACGACACTTAACAACAACAACAACAAATAAAGTCTTACTTAAGAGTATTAAATATGGAAATGCCAGAAACTCAACCTTGAGTCAAAAAGGGGTTTTGAATGAGTTATATCATTCCTAATGTTATAGCTTGGCAGACAATACCAGAAAGGAGTGTTTACTTATATTTATTGGAGACTGTTTAAAGGTATTTGACTCTGTGTTTCATAACAAATTAAACTTTAAGAGAAGAGGGAGTCCCAGAACACTTAAGTGTGCTGTGAAACCTATACATAGACCCTGATACAGTTGTCCAAACAGAACAAGGAAAAACTGAGTGGTTTAAAATAAGGCATGGAGTTTGTGTGTCAGGTGTGTATGTGTTAGAGATGCATCCTTTCTCCATACTTATTCAGTCTATACGCTCAGGAAAATAATAATTCAAGAAGCTCAACTACATGAAGAAAATGATGGCATTAGGATTACTAAAGAAGATAAAATTCTTCAAATTACATCTTAACATCAAGAAAAGAAAAATTCTTACTACTGAACTGACATCATGAGAGATGGAGAAAAGATGGAAATGAAGGATGTCATTGTACATGCTGTTGGGTCCCTTGAATCAAAGCAACCCTGTGTTCAACAGATTGGAACCTTACCCTGCACTGAGACATCATCATGATCTCTGCCATGTCCAAGTCCATTGTTACAGACACTGTGTCTACCTATATTTTATATGATCTTCCTCTCTTTTACTGACCTTCTTTTGGTCCCCAAATGATTGACTTTTTACAAGGACTCACCCTTCCTGGCAACTTCTCCTAAGTATACGCGCAAAGTTTAACCATTCTTGTTTTCAGAGCACCCTGATGACCCTTCCTCTAAAATGGATTTTTTTATTCTTTGGTAGTCCGTGTTACAGGAAATACTTTTCACCAACACCACAATTCAAAGGCTTTGAATTTTCCTTTGTCTTCCTTATTCATTGTCCAACTTTTATATACACACAGAGCAATTGAAAATACTATTGCTTGCATCAGCTTCACCTTAGTCTTTAAACTGATATCCTACCTAGCCTTCATTATTTTAAAGAGGTCCTTCATAGCAGTAGATCTTGATTTCTTAATGTCTGTTACCATGAGTATTAACTGTGCTTCCAAGTAAAAGAAAATAATTTAAAACCTCAGTCTTTTCTTGATATATTATAATGTTATATATTAGTCCTGGATGTTGTTGCTGTTATGTGCTGTCGAGTCACTTGTGACTCACAGTGACCCTATGTACAACAGCCATAAACTCGGATCTGTCCTGTGCCAATCACACTGTCTCTGATACACCCATTCCGATTACCCCAGTCACTGAATAAATCCACTTCATAGAGGGCCGTCACCTCATGCACCGTCCCTCCAACCTCCAAAGCATGATGTCCTTCTCCAACGCCCAGTCCCTCCTTATAACATGTCCAAAGTATGTTATATGAAGCCCCAGAATCCTGCCTCCAAGGAGCAGCCCAGTTTAACCCTCTCCAGGATGAATCTCTTTGTTTTCCTAGCAGTATTCTCAATACTCTTCTCCAGCACCACAGCTCAAAGGCATCAATTCTCCTTCTATCCTCCCTGGTCATTATCCAACTCTCTGATGCAAAGCAAGTGATTGCAAAGACCATGGCCTGTATCAGACGCACCTTAGTCTCCAGAGAGACACCATTGCTCTTCAGTACTTTGGAGAGGTCCCTAACAGCAGACGTTCCCATGGCAATACATCTTTTAATTTCCTGGCTACTGGTGCCAAGAATGTTGACTGTGGAACCAAGCAAACTAAAGCTGTGAACAATCTCAATCTCTTCACTGTCCATCCTGATGCTACCAAATGGTCCAGTGGTGAGAATCTTTGTCTTCTTGAAATTGACCCTCAATCCATATGGAAGGCCGCAGTCCTTGACCCTCTGCAGCAAGCGCTTCAGGTCTCCCTCAGTTTCAGCAAGCAGGGTTCTGTCATCTGCATAACAGATTGTTGATAGATCTTTCACCAATCTTGACCCCACATTTCTCCTCATAGAGCCCAGCCTCCCGGATAATCTGTTCTGCATACAGGTTGAAAATCTACGGAGACAGGACACATCCCTGGCATACGCCCTTTCCAATTTTGAACCATGCAGTGTTTCCTTGCTCTGTTCTGACAACTGCCTCTTGGTCCAAGTATGGGTTTTGGATTAGCACAATCAAGCATTCCGGAATTCCCATTCTTCTCAGAGTCAGCCACAATTTGTTATGATCCACACAGTTAAACGCCTTTGCATAATCAATGAAACACAGATAGACATTCTTCTGGTATTCCCTGCTTTCAGCTAAGATCCATCTAACATTAGCTACAATATACCTAGTACCATGACCACTTCTAAACCCAGCCTAGACTTCTGGCAGTTCTCTACTGCTCTGTGGTGTTCCTGTCACTTTTGGATAATCTTCAGTAGAATCTTACTTGCACATGAAATCAATGATATTGTTTTATAGTTTCCACACTCTATTGGGCCACCCTTCTTTGGGATGGGAACAACGATCTCTTCCCGTCAGTTGGCCAGGTGGTTGTTCTCCAGATTTCTTGGCACAAGTTGGTGAGCACCTCCAGGGGAGCATCTGTTAGCTGAAATATCTCAATTGGTATACCATCTATTCCTGGGGCCTCATTTTTTGCTATTTCTTTCAAAACAGCCTGAACTTCTTGCTTCATCATCATAGGCTCTTGCTCATATGTTGTTTCATTAAATTCTTCTGTGTCTCTCAATTCTTTCCCATACAGTGACATATTATTCTTTCCATCTTCTTTTAATACTTCATGGATCATTTAATATTCTGCCTAAAGCATCCATGATTATAGCAACTCGAGGTTTGAATTTGTTCTTCAGTTCCCTGAGCTTAAGAAATGCTGAGCAAGTTCGGCCCTTTTGATTTTCTGACTCCAGCTTCTTGCACATTTCATTGTAATATTTTACTTTGTCATCCCTCGCTGCATTTTGAAATCTTCTGTTCAGCTCTTTAGCATCTTGAATTTTTCCTTATGCTTTGGCTTCTCTGCACTCCAGTGCAATTTTCAGAGTTTCTTCTGACATCCATTTTGATCTTTTCCTCCTCCTCTGTCTTTGTAATGACAGTTTGCACTCTTTGTGAGGATTTTTATTTTCTTGATGTTGATATAAAATCCATATTAAGTGGATTAAGTACTTTAAGTCTTTTTCAGCATTGTGTTGAAATGTGCACAATGTAGACAGATGATGATGATAGATAGATAGATAGATAGATAGATAGATAGATAGACTCCTTGACAACTTTTATATATGATCATATTTGTTTTCCTTGTAAGATTGAGCAAAACTTAACTGTCCATAAAAAAGAACAAGTACATATTTTATTTACCACAAGAATAAAGATAATTTACAAATATCAGAAATGTAAATATTTTAGCTGTGTTGAGAATTGATCAGTTTCAACATATTTAGACAAGGATATACTCAACAATATGTATCCACTTTCTACTCTATACTAGCAATTGATGTACGCACTAATTATAAAGTGATTTTTTTAAGAAGATACACATTTATTCCTATCCTTGTGAAAAGTATGGTAAAAAAAAGAAAGTAAATGGTTATTGCTAAAATAAAAATTCTGGAAAAGTTTTGTGGATTTTTTTTCTAGTCTTGAGGTGGTAATTGATTGCAACATGAAATTCAAATTATACTCGAAGTATTTCCTCAATAAGTTCCAAGTTCTCTAAAATTGTTCATTGAGACCTTGCCTTCAAAAGGTTTTATATTTGCTTCACAAAAAGAATATTTTAAGATTTGAAAGCTGACTCTCAAAGGAGGTTTCTCTTTATGTTGAAATATTACTCATATGGGAATAAAGTATTTGAATTTAAGGACAGAGATTCTAAATTCAAGAAAAAGCATTTCATAATATATTTTTTAAGAAAACAAGAAAGTCAGAAATGTAAAATGATCTGAAAGGCAATAATTATTTTTACAGACGTACAATATAGGATAATTTTAATTCTGTTCTTATGAAGTGGTAATGTTAACATTATGCTTCAATAGTGACAAGTTTTAAAAATGTTACAGAATAGGTTGATGAAAATGAGCTACTTTAAAATAAAAACCTTATAATTTTAACCAATCTTATTGTAACATTTTTATTTCAAGAGATATTAAAATTTTTTTAGTTACAAGAACCCATTATACATATCAGAATGATTATTTTAAAAACTATCCCAACCAATCATATTTAAGTTTAGCCTTCTCAGCATGTAAACAAAATTAAAAGCATTTCAAATTTAAAAGCATTGAGTGAAGAGTATTCAGCAAGGGGAATAAGGCAAATGCTTCATTGATGCCTTTAAAAAGAAAAAGGATTTCCTACTTTTACAGTAAAAAGCTTTCTGTTTCTGAGAAGCTGATATGAGTACATAATTTCATGAAGCAATCAGATTCTAAGTAATGTGCTATGAAAAATACTCTTTAAATGCTAATTTGCATATGCAATTAGATATTAGCAAGGTTTATGTGGGAATTTTGCTAACAGCAAAGATTATATCTATATCCATCTATACCCCAATATAATTTCATTGGAAGCAGGAGTGGCATCTACTTCCTAAAGAACATGCCTCCAGATACCCTCTGAACTTTGATAAATGTTGATAGTTATAGAAAGGCTTCAAGCCTTTCGTTCATAGGGTTGCTGAGTAGTGCTAAACTCAATGGCAATCAACAACAACATATAACATCAAGGAAAAAATTATAGAAAGTTTCAAGTGTTTTAATTTCCTATTTCTAATTGTATTATGGCCGGTCCATTTCTTAGTTTGTCTTAGACTGTAAGCTCTGCTGAGACCTGTCCAAGGTGAGTGAGCCTGCTGAGATTTGAAATGCAGTGGCACAGCTTCCAGCATTACAGGAAATAGATGCTACCAGTTTGGCAAACTGACAACTTAACCTTACATTTCAACATCAAGGAAACAAAAATCCTTACTACAGACCAAAAGGCAAGACCATGATGTTGTTGTTAAGTGTAGTCGAGTCGCCAGTGACTCATAAAGACCCTATGTACAGCAGTTCTGAACCATGTCCTGTCTTGAGCCAGTTCCACTAATTCTGACACATCAACCCCCATATCACCAGTTACTTTGTCAATCCATCTCATCTGGGGTCTTCCTCTCTTGTGCTGTCCCTCCACCTTTCCAAGCATGTTGTTTTTCTCCAAGGACCTATCTCTGCTGGCCACAAGCCCAAAGTATGTGAGAAGGAGCTTCAAAATCCTAGCCTCCAAGGAGAAACTTGGTTTCACCCTCTCTAAGACAGACCTATTTGCCTTCTTGGCAGTCCACAATATGTTCAAGACTTCTCCCATCATGATAGATGGGGGGGAAATGAAGTTGTCAATGACTTCATTTTGCTTGGATCCACAATCAACATCCCTGACAGCAGCAGTTAAGGAATCAAAAGACATGTTGCAGTGGGGAAATCTCCCATCAAGAAACCCTCCCAAAGTTCTTAAGATCAAAGATATCCATTTAAAGACTAACATGTGCTTGATCCTAACTATGGTATTTTCAATTATTTCCTAAGCAATGGAGAGTTGAATAATGAATGATTACAGAAGAGGAATTGATGTTTCTGAATTAAGAAGTTAGCAAAGAATAATGACTATGCCACAGACTACCAAAAGAACAATCCACACTGTCTTGAAAGAAGTGTAACCTAGGGGCCAGGATGGTGAAACTTTGTGTCACTTACTTTGAGATATTTTCAGGAGAAACTAGTCCATGAAGACTAGTATCATGCTGGCTGGAGAGGATCAGGAAGAGGAATATCCTTAAGGATATTGATTGGCACAGTGACTATAATGATGGACTTCAAGATGACACAGATCATAAAGGTGGCACAGGATAGGGCAAGGGTTTGACATTTGTTCATAGGGTTGCTATGAGTTGAAATAAGTTGATAGCACCTACCAACTCCCTTATGGAAAACTAAGTCTAATTTGTTCCTAAATCATGCTACTTAACCTGTATCTAACACATTCCTTTTGCTTTCCCAGCCACAGAATCCATTCTTTATTTCCTTACTTGCAATGTATCTATTTTGTGAAATTTCTAGTCATTATCATTTTTAATTCTTGTTTCTTTTTTTTTTATAAAATTGTTGCATCAAGAGAAAGGTTGTGTTTTATTTTCTGTAATTCTTGTTTCTTGATTCATAATACCCTATGGTCCATTAAATAAAGGAAACTTATTCCACATCAATAGGAGACCAGATTTAAATATTTAAAGCTTAAAAAGGGTGATACAAATATGTTTTAATATGCAAAACAATGAAATTCACAGCTGCAAATGTAATAAGATACTACTGTACCTTTATAGTTTATTCCAAAACCTAAGAAATGTATGAAATATCATATTACTGTCTAGAAAGTCCAGTGTCAAAGGAAGACCAAAGTGACCATCTTACACACAGTGGAATAAGCATGAAAGTTCTTTGACAGTATTTTTTTATTGAAAAATGACTCTCTAGGTATGTTGAAGTTTTATGTTGAATTATGGTGTCATGATAGCCCTGAAAAATCACTACGACCGAACTTAATCATAACATTGTTAAGTGAATCTCATCTTTTGTCCCTTAGCTGTTGTTTCTTGCTTATTTTCTAGGTAAACTTGAGTTTCTATCCTGGGAATTAACTTTAAAAGTGCCTGTGTAGCTTATATTTTTGAATGTTTTTGTATGGCCAAATTGTTTCACCTAACTTGCTGTCATTGATTTGATCCCAAGTCAATGAGACTCTCCATTGAGTTTCAGAGGCCATACATTTTTGTGGAGGAGATTGCTTTTCTTTCCCCTGCAGAGCACTGGTGGATCTGAAAGCTCAGTCTTTCAGTTAGCAACTCAAAACCTTAATCACTACACTACAGGAATCTTTAAAGCTTAAGTAGGCAATGCTTATCCATTCCGAGACCATGTGATTTAAAGGATTCTGAGAGGGCTCTTATAGGCACACACATAAACACACACACAAAACATGAATATACTGATAATTAAATTTTAAATACCCCCGAAGTAATTTAGAAATGTTGCTTCTTACTAACTCTTCAAGCATCTTACAACATATTTCTCAATCCCTATACTTGTTCATAGGGGCGCTTGACGGCACCTACCAACAACTACACATCTATGAAAATCTTTGTTTTATTGTTAAGAATTTAATGTTAGAGTTGTCATTCTACTTTGGCTTAGTCAATCGATTCAACTCTTTAAAAGCCCCCTAAAGTGATTCATGTCGTATGACTTAGATTACACAGTCTTGACTCGAGAGAATTGGTGTGTGTAGTCAGCAAAACTTGATGCCAGTGATGATAGAATGAAATCAATAACATTTTTTATATCCCCAGATAATAGTACTCAAGAATACTGACAAAAGTCCTTGTTTTGGGGGATCTTTGGATGTTAAATCCTATGTCCAACATGAAAATGACAAAAGCAAAAAAATGCAAAAACCAAAATCTCCAAGTTCTGCTTTATCCATTATTAGAACAAATAAGAAAAAAAGTCAGGACTAGAAATGCCAGAGCATCGGCAATACATGCAAAACCCCTTCCTTGTCTCACTCTCAGGCTTTTCACTTGTCCATTCCCACCTTTGCTTCTTCCTCCTTGTTGGTCATTCCTTTTCCTCAATCAACATCCTTGGTACATGAAGTCAAGAAATGAAAAGATGAGTTACACTGGGAAAATCTACTCTCAGAGACCTCACCAGAGTATTAAAGAATAATGATGTCACTTTAAGGACAAAGGTGTGGCTGATCCAAGATAGGTCTTTCCAATTGCTTTCTATGGCTCTGAAAGCTGGCCTATGAATAAGGATGACAGCAGAAGCAGCAATTCTTTGTTGTAGTGTTGTATTAGAGTACTGAATATCCCACAGACTGTCTGTCAAGTGAATTAACAGGTCTGTCTTGAAGAGGGTGAAACAGGGTGTTCACTGGAGGCAATAAATTCTATTTCATGTGATTTGGTCATGTTTTTAGAAGAGGACAGTCCTTGGAGAAGGACATCATGGTTGGAAAAGCAGAGGATCAATGTTAAGAGAGCACAACTCACAAGATGGTTGACAGCAGTGACTGTAACAATGGGCTCAAGTATGCCAGATATCAGAGATGATGAGGATAGTACAGGATTTGGTAGAGTTCAGATCTGTTTTTTATAAGGTTGCTATATGTTGTAGCTGACTTGTGGGCACGTAACAACAATATCAACTGTTCTTTGGTCACTAGATTTATAACCAAGTATTATTTTCTGTGTGTCTCTGTGTGTGTGTGTGTGTGTGTGTTTTATTTATTATTAATTTCAATGATAATTTACAGAGACTTTGGGTTTCCATTCATTCATTGTTGCACTTTAATCTCCTCCCAACCCTTCCCCCAAGTACACTACCCTCTCAGAAAAGTAGAAGAAAAATTCTTTCATTGTTTTACAAACCCTCCTCAAGGTCCACTCCACTATGCAGCCCTCTCACTGGACTATTCTCATGACAAAAATGCCTAATCACATATCCCTTTTAAACATTTTTCTCCCTTATCTGTTTCAATGCAGTATACATTATTGAACCCATCTTTCTCAGTCTCCCCCCAACTCCAACGTCAGTCCTGTTTTACAATAGTGACACCATGCAGTATTTGTCCTTTTGTGACTGAGGTACTTCACTCAGCATAATGTCTTCCAGGGTCACCCATTTTGAATAATATTGCATGAGTTCCTTGTTTTTCAATGCAAAGTAGTATTCCATTGTGTATACCACAGCTTCTCTATCCATTCGTTTGTGGATGGGCACTTAGGTTATTATTTCCAACTCCTTGCTATTGTGAACAAAGCTGCAATAAACATGGGTGTGCATATATCTGCTTGGGTGTCACTTATGGTCTCTTCTGGGTATATTCCCAGTAGTGGGATTGCTGGATCAAATGTTATCTCTATTTGCAACTTTTTGAGAAAGTACCATACCACCTTCCACAGTGGTTGCACCATTTTACACTCCCACCAACAGTGAATCAGGGTTCCAGTTTCTCCACAACCTTGGCAGCATTTGTTGCTTGCTGTTCTATTAAATTTTGCTATTCTGACTGGGGTGAGATGATATCTCATAGTTGTTTTCATTTGCATCTCTCTTAGAGGTAGGGATTTTGAACATTTCTTCATGTGCTTGTTAGCCATCTGAATGTCTTTTTGGTGAAGTGGCTGCTCATATCCTGTGCCCATTTTTTTACTGGATTGCTTATCTTTATCTTGTTGTGGTGCCAAGTATGATATTTTCCATCATCAAGACCCAAAAAAGAACACTGTATGCATCCTGTGAAGTGGAACTGTATCTATACTTCTTAAATGAGTATTTTTCATAGCATGAGAGATACCTGCTGTTGAGTTTAAATGCTAATTGTTTGGAAACATATTCATATAATGTTATATGTCATATAATGAACCTTAGTTCATTTGTAATCTGGCTTAAACTTAACAAACAAACCCTTCTGTTGAGTAACTTGAAATTGAAACTAAGAGCGTTCTGAATCAATGTAGTTGCTTGTTGAAATGAGAAAATATACATAAATGTTCAGTAACTGTATGCTTTGCTGTTAGGGGAAAGAATTTTGAGGTACCATGTAATGACAAAACAGGAGCCAAAAGGATGCTTTGAGAGAAGCTCATTGACGTGGAGTATGGAAGGAGACCTTGTGATCCAGCGCCTTCTGTCCTTCCCATTTTTGAGGTATATTAATATCCTTACTCTTATTTCTTGAATGATCGCTATAGTCTTAAAACAAGTTACAAACTAGTTTATGTAGTCTTTTACTTATAACCTTAAAAGTTTTAATGTATTCACCTCACTATGAGCTATAAAGATTTTCCAAAGTAAGAGAAAGGTTTCACATCAAGAAAATCAGACTCAGCTTGAGATTCACTGAGGATGAATTGGGATGCTAACTTTCCTCGCTGTATTTTTCAAACTTTCAGGAATAATTCTGATGATTAAACAGGGTTGAAAATCACTGAACTATGTATTATGTATTGTATGAAATATAAAAGAACAAGAGAGAAATAATTAGTATATGAGGGATTTTAGACTTTATTATGTCAGATGTGCATGTATAAATAAAGCTCAACTGTGCTCTGAAAGAAACACATCAAATGTTGGAACTATTTTTAGAAAAATTAGATGAACACAGCAAGAAACAGGGAATTGAATCAATACTATGTAGCTTATTTAGAAAAGTGCATTCATCTCAATTTCAAATGTACCTTTCAGCATTATACCCTAGAAGACCTTAACCACTTAATAATATAAAGATAATGGTCATTTAGGTAAAGATGACATAATGTGAGGTTAAGTGAAAAGTTCAAAGTGTTCATATAATACAAATAAAATATAAATTAAAATTAGCTTCTTAAAATGTTAAGACCATGAACCTGAAGGTGTCATTTGATTTATTGCCAGATGAATCCATCCAGTGTAAATGCTGGATATCTGCTCTGGGCCATTCTTTTCTGAATTACACGCTATTCATCATCCTGACATTACCAAAATAGCTTAAATGTCTATTGATAAAGATAATGCATTTTAAATGTCACTGTAGATATTCTGTTTATATTTCCATTTACATCTGAAAAGCATCCTAAAAATTGCGATATGTAAATAGCATTCACCAACAAAGAGTTAGGGCTCAGAGAGAAGATGACCATGTAATGATTTTGCTCAATTATATAATGTATTTATTTTTCATTTTAACTCTTTTTAAGAAAAAAAAGCAGGACATTATAGGCATATCTTAAATCATACAGAACTCTTCACTCTCGAGCCTCTCATTTCCACAATTTCTTCTATTCCAGCTCTCACCTACGTTTCGTGTAGTAAAAACGCTACACGTCACTTGCTTCAAGGGAAGAAAAAAGGGGTATTCTTACCTTATGTTAACTACATTCCATAAAATTAAATTCTAAAAGCATTTATCATCCTTTAAAAACCGGTCAATAGTTTTAAAAAATAAGTTATAACCACTGAACATCAAGAAAAGAGAAATTCTCACCACTGGAGAAATTCTATATCATAGATTTCTTCTTCTTCTTCTTCTTCTTCTTTTTCTATCATGATAGACAGAGAAAAGATTGCAAGAACTTTCTCTTACTTGGATCCACGATCAACACCCTCAGTGTACTGCACTTGGAAAGTCAGTTTGAGAACTTAGGTGTGTCTGATTTAGGTCATGGTCTTTTCAATCTATATGCTGTACATCTGAGAGCTGGACAATGAATAAGGATAACAGTAGAAAAAGTGCTTCTTTGGGATACTGTGTTGGATAAGAGTACTGAACATTCGGTGGACTGCAAAAACAAAAAATAACTAGGGCTTGGAGAGAGTGCAACCAGTGTGCTCCTTGGAGGCAATCATGTTAAAATAACATCTCAACATACTCCAGGGAGGTTGCTAGAAGAGTCTATTGCTTAAAGAGGGACATCATACTTGGAAAAGTAGACAGTTGGTGAAAAATAAGAAGACCATCAACCACATAGATATACAAAGAGACTTCTTCAGTGGGCTAGAGGTTGTCAGAAATTGTCAGGATGGCACAAGATAAGAAAGGGTTCAAAACTGTTATTCGGGGAGTAATTTAGGGTCGTACTTAACAGCACTTAACAACAATGACAAAGATGAAATTATTTTACCTTTCAGTAATGGATTTTTACTTTTGTAAATAAATATCAATTAATCTGGTGTGCTGTTAAGTCTCCTGTGACCCATTGTGACTCCATGTACAGCAGCTCTGAACCCTGCCCTTTGCTGAAGCCAGTCTTACTAATTCCAACATACCAAACTCCATTGCCCCAGTTAACTGTATCAATCCATCCCATCTGGGGTCTTCCTCTCCTGCGCTGTCCCTCCACCTTCCAAGCATGATGTCCTTCTCCAAGGACATGATGTTCTTCTTCAAGAACCAATTTCTCCTGGCCACATGCCCAAAGTATGTGAGATGTAGCATCAAAATCCTAGCTCCAAGAAGAAACCTGATTTTACCCTCTCCAAGACAGACCTATTTGTTTTCTTAGCAGCCCGTGGTATGTTCAAGACTCTTCTCCAGCACCACAATTTGAAGGCATTGATTCTTCTTTTGTCATCTATAATCTAAAAAACTCAAGAGGCAGAAGTGTCTCATAATTGAAGAAGAGTTACCACCTGCAAGGTTCTAGTATTCAATCTTTTTGTGTGTGATGGTCATTAGGTGCTGTTGAGTCAACTCCAACCCATAGCAACCATATGTACCCTGCTCTATCCTGAGCCAATTTCATTGTCTTTGACACATCTAACCCTGTTATCATAGTCACTTAGTCAATTCATACCATCTAGGGTTTCCCTTCCTTGTGCTGTCCCTCTACCCTTAAAAACATGATGTTCCTCTCCAAGGACGGATCCATCCTGGCAACATGCCCAAAGAATGTCAGATAGAGCTTCAGAATCCTGGGCCCCGAGAATCAGCCTGGTTTCACTCTATCTAGGACAAACCTGTTTGTCTTCTTGGCAGTCCTTAGTACACTCAGTACTTTTTTCTGGCACCACAATTCTTCTATCATCCTTAGTCATTGTCTATCTCTCTGATGCATAGCAATTAATAATGAAAACCATAGCCTAAATCAGGCTCCCCTTAGTCTCTAGACTGATATTATTGCTCCTTAGTACTCTCAAGAGGACCCTGACAACAGCAGAATATGAAATGATCCAGGAAGTATTAAAAGAAGATAGAAAGAATATACTGAGTCACTGTATCAAAAGGAATTGGCAGACACAGAAGAATTTAATGAAACAGTATATGAGCAAGAGCCTATGATGCTTAAGGAAGAAGTTCAGACTGCTTTGAAGGAAATAGCAAAAAATGAGGCCCTAGGAATAGAGGGTGCACCAATTGACATATTTCAGCTAACAGATGCTGCCCTGGATGTACTCACCAAGTTGTGCCAAGAAATCTGGAGAACAACCACTTGGCCAACTGACTGGAAGAGATCTAGACTTGTTTCCATCCCAAATAAGGGTGACCCAACAGAGTGTGGAAACTATAGAATATCACTGATTTCACATACAAGCAAGATTCTACTGAAGTTTATACAAAAATGACTGGAACAGCAGAGAACTGCCAGAAATCCAGGCTGGGTTTAGAAGGGGTCATGGGTACTAGGGATATTGTAGCTAATGTTAGATGGATCTTAGCTGAAAGCAGGGGATACCAGATGAATGTATATCTGTGTTTCATTGATTATGCAAAGGCATTTGACTGTGTGGATTATAACAAACTGTGGCTGACTCTGAGAAGAATGGGAATCCCAGAACATTTAATTGTGCTAATGCAAAACCTATACTTGAGCCAAGAGGCAGTCATCAGAACAGGACATGAAACAGAACAGGAAACACTGCATGGTTCAAAATTGGGAAGGGTGTACGCCAGGGTTGTGTCCTGTCTCCATACCGTTTCAACCTGTATGCAGTACAGATTATCCAAGAGGCTGGGCTCTATGAGGAGAAGTGTGGTGTCAGGATTGGTGGAAGACCTATTAACAATCTGCATTATGCAGATGACACAACCCTGCTTATTGAAACTGAAGAGACCTGAAGAGCTTGCTGTAAAGGGTCAAGGACCGCAGGCTTCAATATGGATTGAGGCTCAATATCAAGAAGACAAATATTCTCACCACTGGACCAATTGGCAGCATCAGGATGGATGGTGAAGAGACTGAGATTGTTCACAGCTTTAGTTTGCTTGGCTCCACAGTCAACACTCTTGGCAACAGTAGCCAGGAAATTAAAAGACATATTGCCATGGGAAAGTCTGCTGTTAGAGACCTCTCCAAAGTACTGAAGAGCAATGGTGTATCTCTGGAGACTAAGGTGCATCTGATATAAGCCATGGTCTTTACAATCACTTGTTATGCATCAGAGAGTTGGACAATAAATAGGGAGGATAGAAGAATTGATGCCTTTGAGCTGTGGTGCTGGAGAAGAGTGTTGAGGGTACCATGGACTGCTAGAAAAACAAACAGTTTCATCCTAGAGAGGGTTAAACCAAGCTGCTCCTTGGAGGCAAGGATTCTGAGGCGTAGTCTAACATACTTTGGACATGTAAGATGAGACTGTTCCTTGGAGAAGGACATCATGCTTGGGAGGGTGGAGGGACAGCACAGGCAGGGAAGGCCCTCTATGAGGTGGATCGATTCAGTGACCAGGGTAATCGTGATGGGTGTGTCAGAGGCTGTGCGATTGGCACGGGACAGAGCAGAGTTTAGGGCTATTGTACATAGGGTCACTATGAGTCACAAGTGACTCGACGGCACATAACAACAACAAAAGCAACAATCTTTATTTTTATTTCCTGGCTACTGGCACCAAGATTGTTGAATGTGGAGCCAAGCAAGCTGAAGCTATTGACAAACTCAATCTCTTCCCTATCATGATGCTGCCAAATGGTCCAGTGGCGATAATCTTTGTTTTCTTGATGTTGAGCTTCAAAACATATAGTACACTACTGTCTGTGACTTTCTTTATAGGCACACAATTTGTTCAGCACAATCTTCTCCATTGCTATTTAATGAACAGCTTATTCAATACTTTTTCATTTCCCTATTATATTATTTAATATTTTAGCTTCAAGTGTCATTTTCTTCCTGATTTTTTATATTTTCATATAATATAATCTCTTCTTTTTTGATCATATGTTTTAGTTAGGTGCTATGGTATAGGCATCAACTCATAGTGACCCTATCTACAGCAGATTGATACCCTGCCCAATCCTACACATCCACAGTTAGATTTATTTCCAAGTATTTAATCTTGTCATTGACTGTTGTGGTGGGTATTGTTTTTCTTAGTTTCAGTTCCGTACTCTCTTTGTCACTGTAGAGAAATAGAGTTGATTTTTGTGTCTTGCCACTTTGCTGAATTGTTTGACTATGTCCGGTAGTTTTCTTTTTTAGTCTTTAGGGTTTTCTAAGTATACTATCATATCATCTGCATAGAGAGATAATTTCATCTCCTCTTTGCCAATTTAGATACATCTTATTTCTTTTTCTTATTTTATTGCTATCACTAAGACTTCCAGTACAATACTGAATAGGAGAGGTGATTGTGGGTATCCTTTTCTAGTTCCTGTTCTCAAAGTGAATGCTTTAATCCTTCTCCACTGAGAACAACGTTGGCTCTTGGGTTTGCATATATACTTTTTACTAGGTTAAAGAAATTTCCCTCTTTTCCTATTTTTCTCAGTGTTTTAATCAAGAAATAGTGTTGGATTTTATCAAAGGTCTTTTCTGCATCAATTGATAGGATTATGTGGATCTTGTTCTTTGATTTGTTAATATGATGAATTATACTGATTGTTTTTCTTATGTTGATATGTTTTATCTTTGCATACCTGTTATGAATCCTACTTGGTCATGGCGAACTATGTTTTTCATGTATTGTTGGATGCTATTGGCCAGGATTTCATTCAGGATTTTTTCATCTATGTTCATGAGAGATATTGGTCTACAGTTTCTATTTTGGTGGTGTTTTACCTGACTGGTATCAAGGATATGTTTGTTTCATAGAATGATTTGGGGAGAATTCACTTTTTATATTTTCTGAAATACTTTATGTACAATTGGTGATAGTTCTTCTCTGAGTGTTTGATAAAATTCACTTGTAAAACCATCTGGTCCCAAAATATGTGAGATGGAACTTCAAAATCTTTGTCTCCAAGGTGAAACTTGGTTTCACCCTCTCCAAGACAGACCTATTTGTTTTCTTGGCATCCATGATATGTTCAAGATAATGCCACATTGTTAACCTTTTTTTACTTTAGTTGGTTCTGTTGTGACATTGCCTCTATCATCCCTTAATTGGATTATTTGTGCTTTTTCTTTCTTTTCTTTTGTTAGTTTTACTAATGGTTAGTCAATTTCATTGAACTTTTCCAAGAACCAGCTCCTGGTTTTTTTGATGGTTTCAATTGTTTTTCCATTTTCTATTTCATTTATTTCTAACCTAATTTTTATAATTTCAGGTTTTTTAGATGCTGTTGAGTTTTCTTGCTTTTTTTTTGTTGTTGGAGATATTGGGTTAGAGAGTAAATAATGATCTTTTCTTGTCTTTTGATGTGTTTTCTTATTGCTATAAATTGACCTCTAATTATTGCTTTGGCTGTTTACTAGAGATTTTGGTAAATTGTGTTTTCATTGCCATTTGTTTCAAGAAACTCTTTTATTTCATTTTTTATTTCTTCTAGTTTCCACTCATGTTCAAGGAAGGTGTTGCTCAGCTTCCAAATGTATTTTTTTTCTCTCTTTATACTCCTGTTATTAATCCCTAATTTTGTGGCATTGTGGTCTGAGAAGACGCTTTACAGTAAGTATTTCTATGGGCTTTTTAAAAAAAATTTATTGATATTTGTTTTATGACCTAAAATGTGATCTGCTCTGGAGAAGGTTCCATGCACATTGGAGAAGAAGGTATACTGCAATTTTCTGAGGTGCATTAGCCTGTATATATCTCTGAGTATGAGTTGGTTCATTGTGTGATTTCTTTCTTTAGCATCTTTTTTGAGGTGGGTTTCTTTTTTTTTTTTTTTTTTTTTTTGGTTGTTTTTGCTTTTCTTGAGAGTGATGCTTAGAAGTCTTCTGCAAAAAAAGGCTTGTTGTGGTGTTCTTTTTTCATTTCTGTTAATGT
>NW_006399751.1:28326418-28333364 GCF_000299155.1 Elephantulus edwardii | reverse complement strand
TTTCTTTCTTTAGCATCTTTTTTGAGGTGGGTTTTTTTTTTTTTTTTTTTTTTTTTTTGGTTGTTCTAGCTTTTCTTGAGAGTGATGCATTGAAGTCTTCTACTATTACAGTGGTGTTGTGGTGTTCTTTTTTCATTTCTGTTAATGTTCGTTCTGTTTATTTTGCAACTGTAGTATTTGGTTAATAGATATTTATTATTGTTATGTCCTCTTGTTCTATTGACCCTTTAAGCATTATGTAGTGACCTTTATTGTCCTATTTAGTCAGAGATTAATATTGCTACTCCTGCTTTTTCTGGTTGCCATTTGCTTGGTATATTTTTCCACCCTTTTATTTTCAGTCTTCCTTTATCTTCACTTTTAAGGTGTGCCTCTAATAGAGAGCATATTGATGGGCTTTGCTTTTTATCCATTCTGCTACTTTTTTATCTTCTTCAGTGGTGCATTTAAACCATTCACATTCATAATTATTGAAAGCCAAAGTTTTATTGATATGATTTTGTTATTTTTGGTGTTGATTCACAAAAATCAATATCCCAGGAAGTTAAGGCTAGTGATTCCTTAAAGTCTTTCTGTATTTATGAAACTATATTTATGAATATTTGTTTGTATCTTTATATCTTTTTCCTTTTTTAAGTTTAAAAACATTTTTTTTTCATTAAACATCTTTATTCAATTAACGTTGCATTGGAAATCCTCTATTGACTACTACCTCAGACTACAAGACAGTGACCATGTAGACAAAATCACCAACAAAATAATTACTGGAAAACAAGACAAGCTATAAAACAACTCTATTCAGACACTGAGAAAGAGATATTTTAGAATTGTGATTCTGAGACAAGTAAAAACAATTAGATGAACTACCTAACGTATTTTTTAGTTTAAGATCATCCCAGTCTTTCCTGTGAATGCTAAAAATAACACAAAACAAAGCAAAACAAAACAAAACACCCTGATTGCTATTTAGTCAGATCTATTCACAGCTGATACTCTTAGCTGATTTGGGGAGGCTGTAAATCACATAGAAGAGCATTGCCCATAGTTCTCACGTGGAGTCACTGATGAATTCCTAACTCTAGAGAGGTGCCACCTTTGGATTGGCAACACAACTCCTTACAAACTAAACCACCAGGGCTCCCTCTCTTGTGAATCAAATCAACTCAACTCATTGTCATTGAGTAGAAACCAACTCATAGATAATTCTCCAGTGGGTTTTCTGAGGTTGTAAAGCTCAAAGGTGATTACTCATCTTTCTTCTGTGATGCAGCTGGTGGATTTAAACCACATGCCTCTTAGTTGACAGCACAGAGCTCCCTTCTTGTGGATATTTTTATGTGTTGTCAAATGGGAACCTAGGCATATTTGGCCCTCCAGCAGATTTTCAAAAGCTATAAACCACATGGGAGACAGTCCATCTTTCACCTGAGGAGCAGCTGGTGGACTTGATCTGATACTTCTGGGTTAGCAGCACCAACTCTTTGCCCACTAGAACAAATGTCTTCAATTTGCTGATCTAATTTCAACTCAGGCACGTTATTTGAGGTTAATTTGTTCTGAATCCAAGTTCTCATTAAGTCACTTGGGCAACTTCTTAAACTCTTTTGAGTCTTAATTCCTTACAGCAGGAAAAATGGAAATAATATTGCCTATCTCATAAAATTTTTACAGGGTTTTAATTAAAATAATGCACATCTATTACTAAAGTGAGTATCAAGCACATGTCAGCAAATTTTGCTAATTATTTATCCTGATGCATAAAACAAACGCTACTCCTAAAATCACCTGCAATGTTTTATATCCTTTCAAACTGTTCCACATGTGTTCAGGTACAATGTTTTTGTTTTACTTTTCCCATTCCAGATCTCACACAATATCTAATTCTGAGTAAATAAAACTTCAGCTAGGACTAAGGAGAATGTTCAATTTCTTAAAAACCAATCACTCAGTGGTATGTTATTTCTAGCTCTTTTTAGGAAGAAAGACCTATGCAATTGAGCATAATATTATAGATATACTTTTGTGGCTTCCAGCAAGGTCTCAGTGTTGTCAATCATGGTCTAGTACATCAGCAAGACGGCTCTCCTGAGACATTATACAAGGCAAATCTTTTAATATTTTATCAGCTGCTGTTGATAGGAGGCACTTCAGCTTAGTAAGTCTTTTTCATTACTTCCTTTCATTTATTCTTGAGATGCTTTTATCTATGTTTATTGATTGCTGCCTTTTAAATTTTTATTTAACATCAGTAATAAGAGAGATATGATTAATAAATTTGACTAAATTTTTCAGTTGAAAATTACTTTAAACATACTCCACAAATCTAATGTGATAATTTTCTCATGGACTTTTTTATGTTTTTGCATTCTCCTCTTTGTTATACTCGTTCTCTGAAGAGTGATACTCAAGTCAGGAAAAAGGCAAAATTATAACTAAAGAGAAGTTCCACGTAACTGTACAAGAGTTACATTCTTTTTTAGTCTGTTTTCAGCAGAGCAATACACAAAGGGCCATCAATCACATAGCTAACGGGGGAGGGGGAGGGCAACCAGGAGCAAATATATATCAGAAAATATTTATTCTCAAAAGTGACTGAACTCGGCTGTACTTCTTCCTCCTAGTATGGAACCCTAAATAACATCCAATTGTCAAAGGAGAAATTTGCTAAGTAGGTGGAAAAAATTATTCAAAAGCCTCTTTTAGCTTACTCACAGTCAGACACTTCCTGATTTCAGTCTTTCCTCTTTTAGCATTCCAAAAGGAGCAAAGTATGAAACAGCAGAGCTAACAAAAGTTCATTAGAGTCTGTATTCATCTTCATGAAACTTATTATGAAGATGCCATTAATGGCTGGGGCTATGATGACATACTTCAAAAAAAATGCTGGGTCAGCAGGCTCTGTTCTGTGCATGTGATTAATCTTATGCTAACCATTAGTGTTCCTTTGACCAGGTATGGTAAACCCAAAATATTTGTGTGTCAGTATTGTTTTGTTTACTTCACTATGCATTCTAAGTAATTAGGTCAAATTTTCAACATTGTAAAACTTCTGATTGACTCTAACCAAAATTATAGCTGCTAGAAACATTCGGGGCAAGTAAGAGAAAAATACAGTTGAGATCAGTTCTGTTCTGGGCCGTTGAGAGAAAGAACTCTTATTAAGTTGATTGTCTACACCTCTTCTCTCCATAGGATCATCTGGTGACTTAAGAGTAAGGAATTGTGCTTCCAGCATAAAGGTATATGGTTCAAATCCACCAGCTACTCCACAGAAGTAAGATGGGCAATCAACTCCCCTGTGATTTATTGGCTCTGAAAATCATTAATTTTCAGATCTTATTGATTGTTAGATCCTACTCGATGGTTGTTATCGTTGTTATGTGCTGTTGAGTCACTTGCAACTCATAGCAAACCTATGTACAACAGCCCAAACTCTGCTCTATCCTGTCCCAATCTTATTGTCCCTGACACACCCCCATTACCCCAGTCACTGAATTAATCCATCTCATTGAGTGTCTTCCTCTCCTGGGCTGTCCCTCCACCCTCCTAAGCATGACGTCCTTCTCCAAGGACTGGTCCCTCCTTACATCATGTCCAAAGTATATCAGATGAAGCTTCAGGATCCTTGCCTCCAAGGAGCAGCCTGGCTTCTCCCTCTCCAGGACAAAACTGTTCATTCTCTTAGCAATCCATGGTATAGTCAATACTCTTCAACACAACAGATCAAAGGCATCAATTCTCCATTTATCATCCCTAATCATTGTTCAGCTTTCTGATGCATAGCAAGTGATTGCAAAAACCATGACATGTATCAGGTGCACCTTAGTCTCCAGACTGACATCATTGCGACTTTCCCATTGCAATATGTCTGTTAATTTCCTGTCTGCTGCTGTCAAGAGTGTTGATTGTGGAACCAAGCAAACTAAAGCTGGTAACAATCTCAATCTCTTCACCATCCATCATGATGCTACCAATTGGCCCAGTGGTAAAAATCTGTTTTCTTGACATTGAGCCTCAATCCATACTGAAGGCTACAGTCCCTGACCTTCCATACCAAGCGCTTCTGGTCCTCCTCAGTTTCAGCAAGCAGGGTTGTGTCATCTGCATAATGTAGATTGTTGATGAGTCTTCCTCCAATATGACGTCATATTACTCCTCATAGAGCCCAGCCTCTCAGATAATCTGTTTTGCATATAGATTGAAAAGGTATGGAGAAAGGACACATCCCTGGCATACACCCTTTCCAATTTTGAACCATGCAGTGTTTCCTTGCTCTGTTCTCATGACTGCCTCTTGGTCCAATTATAGGTTTCGCATTAGCAAAATCAAGTGTTCTGGGATTCCCATTTTTCTCAGAGTCAGCCACAGTTTGTTATGATCCACACAGTCAAACACCTTTGCATAATCAATGAAACACAGTAATCCCTACCTTCAGCCAAGATCCATCTAACATTAGCTACAGTATCCCTAGTACCATGACCCCTTCTAAACCCAGCCTGCACTTCTGGTAGTTCTCTGTCGATGTTCTGTTCCAGTCATTTTTGGATAATCTTTAGCAGAATCTTGCTTGCAAGTGATATTAATGATGATACACAACAAAAACAACTTCTCACCCTAAGTATGGTAATATCCACAATGACAAAGTTATGGAACTAGCCCAAAGGAAAAGAGATCACTTGACTTGATCCAGAAGCAATGGAGCAAAAAAGGTAACACAAAGTGAAAATTCCCCAATCCAATTAGCTGGTATGAAATAATCCATTTTCTAGAAATGCCTTTTGTATCTAAAACTGTCTAGTTGAGCTAAGGATTAAGGATCCTACTTAATTCTCACTTATATCAGGAGACTCAATTAAGATACATGTAATGGAGATTATGTGACTAGAAATATATTTAGAAAAAAGATTGTCTCAGTCTAAAATACTGATTTTCAACCTTGACTGATCATATAATAAATGGAGAGATTTCAAAACATCATTATTCCCAAGTCATACTCCAGATCAATTAAATCAGGTTCTCTGGGGGTTAGACTTAGATATCAATAGAGTTTTAAAGCTCTCAGAAAAATAAAATATGAAGGCAAAATTGAAGACAACCACTCTAATATATATTCTTTCCTTCAGCAAGTATTGATTTATTTTTAGTCCTTGAAAGTTTATAAATATATTCATATGAATGTACATAAATTCCTTAGGGTTTGATGTTAAAAATAATGGTTTGCAAATATTTATATTTGCTATATTTTCTCTCTCTCTCTCTCTCTCTCTCACACACACACACACACACACAGGCACACACATGCACATATGACCCATTTAACTTTATCCCATTGATACACTTGAGTGGAGTTACAGTATCAGACTTGCCAAACAAATATAATTCTACCTCTGCTAGTTATGTATTCTCATTTCAAGTTCTGTTTCTTTAAAAGTGATAACACTTCTCAAAACTCCCCCACCAACACCCACATTTGTCAAAAAGACACCTAAGAAGGTAGAATGTTGTTAGTTGTGTGGAAACCAAAAAAGGAAAAATACAGAAACTGAGAACATAAAGAGTCTTATGCCAAACCTGGAGAAAAATATTAGGCTAATAAATAACCTAAAAATGTGAGGTAATAGCTAGTTTTTCCTTTAATTTATATGTAACTAATACACTTGTGGTGGGGATCTGATGTGTTAGTAGTAAGGTATAGTGCTGTCATCCAAAAGGAAGACAGTTCAAATCCTCCAGCTGTTTAAGTAAAAAGATGAACAATATTCTCCCATGCCTTTTATTGCTTCTGAAAACCCTCTGGAAGGTCAGCTCTGAGTCTGTTCTGACTAGATGGTACTCAACAACAATATTCTATGGGCAGCTCTGGTGATTACTTAGTCCATAAGGAACTGCTCTACTAACACAAAAGCCACACCCCTCTTGTGGTTCAACTGCACCAGCAGATCTTCAGGTAAAAGATGAGTAATCTTTCCCTGTGTAATTTACAAGCTCAACACCCCAATGGAGGTTCAGTAGTCTATTCAAATTCTATAGCAGTGAGGGTTTTCTTAGAATACTCTTACGGATTGACATCATGATTGCAACAATGGGCTTGAGCATGATGAGGATTGTGTGAATGTAACAGAATAGGGCTACAAGTCATACCTGACTCAAAGGCACCTAAAAATAACAATAATAGTTGTATAAAACTCCCTTTAAACTAGGTAAACAAACACTTGTTAGCAACCTTGCTGATCCTGCACAGTTACTATGTCAATCTATCTCAGTGAAGGTCTTCCCCTCCTTCTCTGACCCTTCATCTTTCTAAGCATGATATCCCTTTTCAAGAGTTGGTCCTTCTTGATAAAACCCCATAGTGCAACGAAGTTTCATCATCTTTATCTCCACGGAATACCTTTAGGTGAACTTCATCCAAGGCAGGTTTGTTTGCCTTTTTGTCATTCTCCAGACTTCCCATTCATTGTCCAACTTTCACATTTATATGAAGCAATTAAAAATACTGTGGCTTAATGTAGGCACACTGGTAGCCTAGAGTCAAGAAGCTGCCTGTAGCCCCAAAGGTATTTGGTTTGAAAACACCAGCTGCTTCATGGGAGAAGGATGGGAAATCTCTTAATGTGTACTTAACTGCCTCTGAAAATTACGGAAAAATCAGTGCCTTTGAGTTGTGGTGTAGGAGAGGAGTATTGGATATCTCATGAATTACCAAAAGAAAAAACAGATATATCTTGGAAAAAAGTGAGACCAGAGTGCTTCTTAGAGGCAAAGATGAAAAAGTTTGGCTCATATACTTTGGGCATGTTGCTGTTGTTGTTATTGTTGTTGTTATGTGCCGTTGAGTCACTTCCAGCTCATAGCGACCCCATGTACAACAGCCCTAAACTCTGCTCTGTCCTGTGCCAATTGCACTGTCTCTGACACTCCCATCGCGATTATCCCAGTCACTGAA
>NW_006399751.1:28313727-28319188 GCF_000299155.1 Elephantulus edwardii | reverse complement strand
AACATATCTTTGATACCAAAGCCAGGAAAAGACACCACCAAAATAGAAAACTATAGGCCAATATCTCTCATGAATATTGATGCAAAAATCCTAAAGGTTTTAAATTAGAAATATTAAGTGTCCTGGAATAATTCTTTTTCTATATCAGCCTTAATTTATTATAATCCATAAAGTAAAATCTTTTTGCATAATAAATATAAGGGTGGAGTTTAGTGTCCAAAATGGCTTTCCTAGCCGTTGAATTTGACTTTGTGCCATGCGGACTGGTGGAAATATGTGAATAGGGCATGCTATCCAATACACAAAGCGGTTGGCTAGTCTCACCAATCCACAAGGATAATGATTAATCTTGTCATTAAATCAAGTGAACCCAGCAGAAGGAGGATTCTTCCCACCAGAAAGAGAGCAAGTTAGAGAATGTAGTGCACTCTTTGGAGCCAGAGACTCTTACACTAGACAGACTAAGAGGGTTAACAGGGGCAACAGCCATAGCAGCCACAGCAAAGAACCAGAGACCTTACATGAAATGTAACTCTGTGACTGCTATGCCGTTAAACCCGGAACACTTGATTGTGCTCATGGGAAACCTATACTTGAACCAGGAGGTAGTCATCAGAACAAAACAAGGAAACACTGTTTGGTTTAAAACCAGGAAGGTTTATGGCAGGGGTGTGTCCTATCTCCACATCTTTTCAATCTATATGCAGAACAGATCATCCAGGAAGCTGAGCTCCATGAAGAAGAATGTGGCATCAAGATTGGAGGAAGATTCATCAACAGTCTGAATTATGCAGATGTCACAACACTGCTTGCTGAAACTGAGAAGGACCTGAAGTGCTTGCTGTAGAAGTTCAAGGACCACCACCTTCAATATAATTTGAAACTCAAGATCAAGAAAATAAAAATTCTCACCACTGGGACATTTGGCAGCATCATTATAGATGGTGAAGAGATTGAGATTGTTAACAGCTTTAGTTTACTTGGCGTCACAATAAACACTTTTGGTACCAGAAACCAGGAAATCAAAAGACAAATTGCATTGGGAAAATCTACTTTCAGGGACCTCTTCAGAGTACTGAAAAGCATGGATGTCAGTCTAGAGACTAAGGTTTACCTGGTCCAGGCTATACTCCTCACAATTACGTGCTATGCATCAGAAAGCTAGACAAAAGAATTTATGCCTTTCGGCTATGGTTCTGGAGAAGAGTATTGAATATATCATGGACTTTGAGGAAAACAGACAGGTTTGTCCTGGAGAGGTTACAACCAGGCTGCTCCTTGGAGCAAGGATTCTAAATCTGCATCTGATATACTTTGGGTATGTTGCAAGGAGGGATCAGTCCATGGAGAGGGATATCATGCTTGGAAGGGTGGAAAGACAGCAAAAGAGAGAAAGACCCTCTCTTATCATAAGATGAATAGACTTAGTGACTAGGGTAACAGAAGTAGGTATGTCAGTGACAATAGATTGGCTCATGATAGAGCAAGATTCAGATACACAGGAACACTGTGAGTGGCAGGTGACTTGATGGCACATAACAGTAACAATACAATTACACTGGAGCTAAGAAATTTGCCTAAATTTTTTTGATAACTGAGGAGTGGATAGCCACAATTTGCAAGGCTGAGAACTTTGTAACCTGGCCTAAACACATGAGGCTCAAGGCAAAAAAAAAAAAAAAAAATTGAAAACAAAACAAAACCCCGAAAAGAACTAAAGAGCATATTTCAGGAGTTGTCCTGACTCTCTTCTGCACCTAACTTGAATTATGGTCTTTCGACTTCTCCAATATGGCTCTGTGTGGTCTGTGAGCTATCGCATGGGATTTGGGGCCTAGTAAAGCAGCAAGATTTGTGTTGGGATGAAGAGGAAGAGAAAAAAGAGCATGACGGACAGACAGGTCTTACCTCATGGAAAATGGTTTGCTTTTACTGATGCTGTTGATGAGGACAGTGCCCCTTAGTAGAGTTCGTAACGCTCAGACATGGCTGTTTCCATATGGCCCTTGCTCTTTTTACAAGTATACATTGTCCAAGTATTCTCTGCTTTTAGCCAAGATTCATCTGCCATCAGCAATGATATCCTTCATTCCAAGGCCTCTTCTGAATCCAGCTACTTTCGGACAGTTCTTTGTTGATTTACTGTTCCAACCATTTTTGAGTAAACTTAGGGAAGATTTTCCTTGAATAAGATATTAATGATATTGTTCTATATTTTCCACAGTCTGTTGGATCATCTTAGGAACAAATATGACTCTTTTCCAGTAAGTTGTCCAGAAATGAAAGAAATCTTCCATATTGTTTTTGCAGAGACTGGTGAGCACATCCACGGTTGAATATGTCTTTTGAAACATCTTAGTTGGTATCTCGTTGATTCCTGGGTTCTTCTGATTTTTTAAAAAATATCTTTAATGCAGCTTTAAATTCTTCATGTGGCATTTAGGGTTTATTGTTCAAAATTGCTTCTCTAGTCATTGACTTTGACTTTGCCATATCTTTGAGTGAGAATATGTAAATAGGGCATGTTACCCTATACACAGGGGATTGGTTAGTCTCATCACAAAACTGAGCAGATTCAGGGACATATTTTGAGAATCTCATCCCCAGCAAAGAAGAAGCAAGAGAATATAGCATTCCCTTTGAGGGCAGAGATCCTTGCACCAGGCAGACCTATAAGAGAGCAGCAACAACAGCCAAAGCAGAGAATCATAGACCTGACATGAGTCAAAGTTGACCTTGCCAAAGATAATTTATAATTCATAAATGGTTGTAGCATGTATCAACAAAGACTGCCAAAATTTCTGGTGAGATTAAAAAAAAAAGTATAGGTCAGATCAATCTTGACTGAAGGCAGAGAATACCAGATTTATATTTATGTGTATTCTGTTAACTATATAAAGGAATTTTACTTTATAGATCATAACAAATTATGAATAAAATTGCAACAAATAGGAATTCAAGCTATTGTTACATGGTTTAAAATCAGAACATTTGTATCAGGTAGACTTGATTTCTTCACCATGCTGATTTAATTTGCATGCTAAGCAAATAGTCCATGAAGCTGATCTACATAAAATAACATCAGAATTGGAAGAAGAAATATCAATAACCTCACAAATCTTTGCTTGATGAAGTTGAGTGCCATACTCTTGTATACAAAGCACAATGGCATCATGAGGATAGCCGAAGCTCACCTCTACTAACTCTACAAGGGAAACTGTCCCATTGATAGTATCCACAACACAAAACCAATTCCCTTGTGGTCAGACATGTCCACTATATTCTGGCAACTCCTTCTACTATTTCCATCACCAGTCTTACTGCTGTACAGGGTGGAAATCCATTGAAATAGCTACACAGACTTCACAGAAACATAATTATGGGACTTACAAAGGAATTAACAAGTTACAATTTAGATTGGCAAAAGGTACAATTTGTTTGTTAGGATAGGTTTTGAAGTGTGCTTGCTTGTCTGTGGCCTTCAGCTTTCAGCCTTGCAGATGTAGGCCAGTGTTACAAAGCTCTCTTAGTCCTGCAAATTATGGCTTCACCCTATCACCTCCCATCCCTTAGTCTTCATACAAGCTTGAGCAAAGAACTCTGGCTCTTGATTGATGGGGCAGAAGCCAAGGTCAGCCGTTTCACATCAAATATCTCATTCTCCACTGCAACTGCTGATGCTCCTCTGTAGGTCCTGGTCAAAGTGGCACAAGAATTTCTGGCCCTGAAGGACACACAGTGCATTCTTTGCTGTTTCTTTCTTGCTGGTAGTAAGAGTCTTAAATTTCTGCTGCTAAACCTAGTCTATTTAAATGTGAGGGTATGGCAAAACAAGCCAATGCCCTTGTGGATAGACTAACACATCTTAGTTGCATGTTCCTACCGAGCCACGTGGAAAAGTCAAGTGTAATTGCTAAGGAGAGTAATTTTGAACAATAGACCATGACACTATGCCTGGATTGTTAATTAAAAAAAACAAACTAGAAGCATTTATCTTTTTCCATTTTGAAATTTGTTTTATCATTCATGTATAACATTCATGATGTCAATGAGAGAAAAAGAACAAAAACCACCTTAAGTTATGTGCAGTGCTTTTAAAATCTCAGAATCTTGTTTATAATTTTTATTCTTTTTTCCTCCCTCCCCTGCCTCAAGGTACTATTCCTAAGATAAACTTTGAGAACAGAAGATCTTTGAAGCTCCTTAAGGAAGTCTTCTGCTTTATGAATTACAGTTCATTCCTCTTTTGGCAATGGCAGAGAAATGTTGATGCCTTTTACATATTGATAAGAAAATCATGACACTGAAGAGTAACAAACCATAACGTGTGTTCCTTCTTGTCAATAAATATAAAGGAAGATGCAGACAAACATTTATCCAGTATTTGTTTGGAAAAAAAGAACATTAACATATATGCCATATATTAAGATATATTTTCTAATATTTTTTTTCTCTAAAATCCTAACTCTTCCAAAATAAGCATAAGAATAAGGTACTTTAGGAATATTTTGTAAGCTAGCAATTTGTAAGCTAGCAATTTTGTCTCTTTTCCCATACAGTATCTTTTCATACAAACAAGCTAAATTTTTTCCTTCTTCATAGTTCATAATAATCAATACGGGAAAATTCATGCTATCATAAAATACTGCATAATCAAGATACAACTATGAATTGCAAATCTCCTTAGGAAACAAGCCAGAGAGAAAAGTTTAATTTGAACATAGTGGAAATGCTGAGGTAGCAGAAAATACCTGTTAAATTCTAAGCTATCCAGGGAGTTATTCAGGATGTGTCTTGTCTCCATACCTTTTGCACCATGATAGATGGAGAAGAGATTGAGGCTATTAACAATTTCAGCTTTCTTGGCTCCAAAATGAACATTTTTTTTTCACCAGCAGTCAAGAAATCAAAAGATTAATTGCATTGGGAAATCTGATATCAGGCACCTCTCAAAAATGCTAAAGACCAGTGATTTCAGTCTAGAGATGAAGGTGAGCCTGATTCAGGCCATAATCTTCACAATTACTTGCTATAATGACTAAGAATGACAAAAGAATTGATTCCTTTGAGTTGTGGTGCTGGAGAAGAGCACTGAACATAGTATGGACCACCAGGAGAACAAATAGAACTGTATTGGAGAAGGTGAAAACAAGTTTCTCCTAGGAGGCAAGTTTTGAAGCTCTTTCTCACATATTTTGGACATGTAGCCAGGAGAGACTACTCCTTGGAGAAGAACATCCTGCTTTGAAGGATGGAGGGACAACACAGGAGAGAAAGACCTTGCATGAGATGAATTGACATAGTAACTGAAGTAGTGGTATTAGGAGTATCAGAGTCAACTGGCTGAGGATAAGGCAGGGTTCAGAAGTATTGTACATATGGTCACTATGAGTCATAGGAAATTCCAAGGCATATAACAACATAAACAAACAAACAAAAAATATAACAGCAACAACAACAG
>NW_006399751.1:28309797-28313627 GCF_000299155.1 Elephantulus edwardii | reverse complement strand
AGTCAATAGTAACCTCAGTACTCTTCTCCAGCACCACAGCTCAAAGGCATCAATTCTCCTTCTATCCTCCTTGGTCATTGTCCAACTCTCAGATGCATAACAAGTGATTGCAAAGACCATGGACTGTATCAGATGACGTTAGGAGAGGTTATTCCTTGTACAGAGACATTATGCCTGGAAAGGTAGAGGGTCAGCAAAAGAAAGGAAGACCCCCTAATGAGATGGATTGACATAGTGACAGCAGCAGTGGGCTCAAGTGTGTCAGAGCTAATGAAGAGGTCACAGGATAGGACAGGGTTCAGACCTGTTGTTCACAGGGTCACTATCAATCATACTCAACTAGAGGGAACCTAACAATAACTTTTTTCTTTTTTAGTTTTTTTCTTTTTTAGTTATGTTTAATAAGTTTATAATCGTGTGTGTGTGTGTGTGTGTGTGTGTGTTAGAATTTTTAACTGACTGGCTGGCTGACTATAGAAAGTAACACTATTAAATTTTATGCAGGATGCTGGTTAGATTGTATAGAAATCGGAACCCTTATTCACTGTTGGTGGAAGAGTAAAATGGTGCAAACACTGTGGAAAGTGGTATGGTGCTTTCTCAAAAAAGGTGCAAATAGAGATACCATTTGACCCAGCAATTCCACTACTGGGAATATACCCTGAAGAGACCATAACCGTAAGCCAAGCAGATCTATGCACATCCATGTTTATCTCTGCTTTGTTCACAGTAGCAAGGAGTTGGAAACAACTTAAGTGCCCATCAACAAAGGAATGGATAGAGAAGCTATGGTATGTTCACACAATGGAATACTACGCTACATTGAAAAACAAAGATCTCACTCTATATTATTCAAAATGGGTGACCTTGGAGGACATTATACTGAGTAAAATATCTCGGTCACAAAAAGACAAACTCTGCATAGTGCCACTGTTGAAGAATGGACTGACATCAGGGTTGGGGTAAGACTGAGAAAAACTGGATAGATTATGTATATCGCATTGAAACAGATGAGGGAGAGAAGAGTTTAGAGCGATATAGGATAGGATATTATGATTATCACAGGAATCCAGAATTAACATTGCATAGTGGAGTGCATTGGGGGGGAGGGGGGGAGGGAATTGTATATCAATGAAGAAGTTTATCTTTTGCTTTTCAAAGAGAGGAGAGAACTGGGGGGAGGGGAGTAGAGAAAAAGTAGAACAATGAATGAATGGAAATCCAAAATCTCTGTAAATGTTCATTAAAACTAGTAAAATAAAATTTTTAAAAAATTCTATGCAGGAGATCTGGTGACCTTGTGGATAGATAGTTGCTAACTACTTCAAAGATGGGTGTTTTGAATCCCCCAGCTGCTCCTACAAAGAAAGATAATAAATCTCCTGTGTGACTTACAGCTTCCGAAAAACCTACTGGAGGGTCAGCTATATAAATCTACTCTGGCTTGACAACAATAAGTGAGTTTTTTGAGTTAGTTATTTAGCCACAATACATCAATAATCATACCTTAAGTGAACAGTTCTATTTTCTATTTTGGCAAGATTTCTTTTTATATATTACAAAGATACTGTTACAAAGATATTACAAAGGTATAATACTGTAGCTGCTTTTACCAATAATAATAATTCAGATATTTGCATCCATACTTAAAATAATATCCTTAAAACAATTAAATATTTTATTTCACTGATATCTAAACCACAATTGTATTTTGAATTTCTGATTTTTTACAATTTAATTTTTAAAAAGTATTTCTATAAATATTTCTTTTTTTATTCAGTTGTAATTAGCAAGTTGAACTCTAGTCAACTAGAAAATAAAACTAGAATTGTTAATCGCAGCAGGATCTTGAATTTGTACTTTGTCAGCCATTTGAATTCTTTCCATAAGGTTCGATGGCTTTTTAACCAAAACCAGGATTTATAGCCTTTGTCAGTTCTGTTACATTTTTCTTACATTACATGGTTAAAAAGAGAGAACTATTTTCAGGATGATAAATGAGACGAGAGCATGAGCAATTATTTGTCATCACCTAAGATAAGCTGCTGGTATTCAGTGTCTTCAGTTGGGCTCTACTGGACCATATATAACCTCTTTGGGTTGTCTTATATAGCACCTAAAAGCATTTTAGCTAGTTGGTTCAGGCAACCTATATGTCAAGCAGAAAAAAAAATAAAACCACCTTTCTCAGGTTTGTGTTTCCCTGGAGGAAGAAAACAGTTTGATGCAATTTGTCAAAAGCCAGAGTGGTGTTTTAATGGACAATTTACTTTAACTGGCTGCAGTTATTGCAGAACAAAGGCCCAAATTCTGAGATAAAAAAAAAATACCCTTTCCAATTGGTTTTACTCACATAGATTTAATTCCCTAAGATTAACTAAGGGTTCCTAACCTTTCATATCCCCCTATCTATCTAAAAGCAATAAAAATAATAGTAAAATGTTTTGAGTGTCTGAGGTTTCATTTTTAATATGTGAAATATAATCAACTCCTTACATCTAGCAGTCTGATCAGATACCTGAGATAGTGAATCAAGAAAAAAGAGCAAAAAGTAAACACCAAAATAAACAAAACCTAGCTCTCCAAATACAAAATGCTTTTTAGTTCTTGTTTTAAATAACTTTAAATTTTATTGATAATGTAGATGTACAAAGACATGCATACTCATGATTAAGTGATCAAATAAACAAGAAACAATTTTAAAATAAATATTAATATTTTCTAATTTAGGAATTTGTACTTCATCTTAAATGCTGATCTGTAAATAATTGCAATATATTTTTAAAGGACTATACCTAATGCCTAGGAAAAGAATTTCATCCTAAAGAGGGTGAAACCAGTTTGCTCCTTAGAGGCAAGAATTTTCAAACTCCATCTTGGACATGTTGTCAGGAAGAGTCCGTTTCTGGAGAAGGACCTCATGCTTGGAAGGGTGGAGGGTCAATGCAGGAGAGGAAGACTCTGAATGAGATGAATTGGCATGGTGTCTATGACAATGGGCTTCGATGTGTCAGAGAAGATGAGTTGGGCTTGTGATAGAACAACATTCAGAGCCATTGTATGTAGGGTTACTTTCAATTGTGGTTAACTTGATGGTACATAACAACAACAGTGCATAGGAAGCTATTATGGCCAAATAGTAAGGATTTGCATAGTCAACCCGAAGGCAACGAGTTTGAATCTACTAGCTACTCTGTGAGAGAAAAACGGGCAACTATCTTCCTTTCATGTGATTTAAGGCCTCTGAAAACCTGCCATGGGATCAGCTTTGAAACAGTTCTGACCTGATGCTACACCACCACACCAGTAGTGCCCACTAGTATAAATTCCGTATGTTGTAAATTTAAATCAAATTGATGGTAACCAACAATAGCAATTTTCCTTTCACTATTAATTCCATGTTAATATACACAAGATTTGAGATTTTACTGAATTCTGTACTATTATTTATTTCTCTGCTTCTGATTTCATGATTAAAAGATTAACCCCAAGTAGAAATGGACAGGAAGTGCTGAGTGTGGACTGTGTCCACCTGACGTTAACCAAGATCAACTATATGCAGTAGTTACAGTATAGATTGATGCTAGAAAACCGGTCAAATATCTCCAGAGGTAGTGAGGACAAGAAAAATTACCATAGTTCAAAACAGAACACCATTTCTACTTTTAAACTATGACATATTTCTTCATTCTGTTTGGAAAACAGGTTCTTGGATTATGCATAGGGGGTTTTTTTTGCCTTTTTTAACTTATTTTTTTTCTATATTTTATTAATTTTCATAAACATTTACAGAGATTTTGGGTTTCCATTCATTCATTGTTGCACTATTC
>NW_006399751.1:28295444-28301398 GCF_000299155.1 Elephantulus edwardii | reverse complement strand
ATTTGTTGTTGTTGTTGTTATGTGCCTTCGAGTTGCTTGTGACTCATAGTGACCCTATGTACAAGAGCCCTAAACCCTGCTCTATCCTGTGCCAATTGCGCTGCCTCTGACACACCCATCCTGATTACCCTAGTCACTGAATCAATCCATCTCATAGAGTGTCTTCCCCTCTAGCGCCATCCCTCCACCCTCCCAAGCATGATGTCCCTCTCCAAGGACCTTTCCCTCCTTGCAACATGCCTAAAGTATGTCAGACGAAACCCCAGAATCCTTGCCTCCAAGGAGTATCTTGGTTTAACCCTCTCCAGGATGAATCTGTTTGTTTTCCTGGCAGTCCATGGTACATTCAGTACCCTTCTCCAGCACCACAGCTCAAAGGCATCAATTCTCCTTCTGTCCTCCATAGTCATTTTCCAACCTTCTGATGCATAACAAGTGATTGCAAAGATCATGGAGTGTATCAGGCGCACCTTAGTCTCCAGAGAGACACCGTTGCTCCTGAGTACTTTAGAGAGGTCATTAACGGCAAACTTTCCCATCGCAATACATTTTTTGATTTCCTGACTGCTGGTGCCGTGGAGCAGAGCAAACTGAAGCTTTGAACAATCTCAATCTCTTTGCCATCCATCCTGATGCTATCAATTGGTCCAGTGGTGAGAATCTTTGTCTTCTTGGTATTGAGCCTCAGTCCATACTGAAGGCTGCAGTCCTTGACCCTCTGCAGCAAGTGCATCAGGTCCTCCTCGGTTTCAGCAAGCAGGGTTGTGTCATCTGCATAACGGAGATTGTTAATAGATCTTCCACTAATCCTGATGCCACAATTCTCCTCATAGAGCCCAGCCTCTCAGATAATCTGCTCTGCATCTATGTTGAAAAGGTACGGAGATAGGACACATCCCTGGCGTGCACCCTTCCCAATTTTGAACCATGCAGTGTTACCCTGCTCTGTTCTGACAACTGCCTCCTGGTCCAAGCATAGGTTTTGCATTTGCACGATTAAATGTTCTGGGATTCCCATTCTTCTCAGAGTCAGCCACGGTTTGTAATTCTCATTAATTAAATGGTGAGATAATAGAGTAATGACACTAACCGAGAAACTAATAAACTTAGCCAAGAATGAAATAGTAAGATACCAAAATGGATCACAGGTAATAGTAAGTAAAAGAGTTTCACAAATTCTAGAAGGACTTGATATTAGGACTTGCTCACTAAATATCTACTAAGCCAAATCATTAACTTTATGCTCTATAATTAATATCTGTTAGACTTTAATATGCTTTACTTTTTATTTTTCTGAGCTTGGGTTAGCACATTTTTTGTTTTTTATGTATATATATATTTTTTTCATTCTATCTCTACGAAAAAAAAATTGAAGGGAGTTTAACAGAAGATTCCAAAGGGCAGTGCGGAAAGACAAGTATTACAATGAAATGTACAAAGGGCTGGAGTCAGAAAATCAAAAGGACAAAACTTGCTTGGCATTTCTTAAGCTGAGAGAACTGAAGAACAAATTGAAGCCTCAAGCTGCAATACTTAAGGATGCTTAGGACAGAGCATTATATGATCAAAGAAGCATCAAAAGAAGATGGAAAGAGTATACAGAGTCATTGTACCAAAAGGAATTGGCAGACACAGAAGAATTTTATGAAACAACGTTTGAGCAAGAGCCTATGGTGATGAAGGAAGAAAGGCAAGCTGCTCTTAAAGAACTGGCAAAAAGCACAGCCCCAGGAATTGATGATATACCAATAGACATATTTCAACAAACAGATGCTGCCCTTAATGTGTTCACCAAGTTGTGCCAATAAATCTGGAGGATATCCAGTTGGCCAACTGACTGGAAGAGATCTATTTTTGTTCCCATTCCGAAGAAGGGTGACACAATATAGTGCAGAAATTACTGAATATCATATGCAAGCAAGATTCTGCTGAAGATTATGCAAAAAAAGACTGGAACAGCACATCAGCAGAGAACTGCCAGAAGTCCAGGCTGGGTTTAAAAAAGGCCAGGGTACTGGGGATATTATAGCTAATGTCAGACGGATTTTGGCTGAAAGCAGGAAGTACCACAGGAATGTCTGTTTCATTGATTATACAAAGACATTTGACTGTGTGGATGACAACAAAGTGTGGCTGACTCTGAGAAAAATGGGAATCCCAGAACACTTGATTGTGCTTATGAAAAGCCTGTACTTGGACCAGGAGACAGTTATGAGAACAGAACAAGGAAACACAGCCACAGCATGGTTAAAAAATGGAAGGGGTGTATGACAGGGTTGTGTCCTATCTCCATACCTTTTCAATCTATATGCGGAACAGATTATCCAGGGAACTGGGCTCTACAAGAAGAACTGTGGCATCATGATTGGAGGTAGACTCACCAACAATCTGCATTATGCAGATGACACAACCCTGCTTGCTGAGAACTTGGAGTGCTTACTGCAGAGGGTCAAAGACTGCAGCCTTCAATATGGATTGAAGCTTAACATCAAGAAAACAATTATTCTCACCACTGGGCTAATTGGCAGCATCATGATAGATAGTGAAGAGATTGAGATTATTACCAGCTTTAGTTTGCTTGGCTCCACAGTCAACACTCTTGGCACCAGCAGCTAGGACATTAAAAGACGAATTGCGTTGAGAAAGTCTGCTGTCAGAGACCTCTCCAAAGTACTAAAGCACTACAATGTCAGTCTGGAGACTGAGGTGTGCATGATCCAAGCCATGATCTTTGCAATTACTTGCTATGCATCAGAAAGCTGAATAATGACTAGGGATGAGAGAAGGAGAATTGATGCCTTTGAGCTGGAGAAGAGTATTGAATATATAATGGACTGCTAGGAGAACAAAGTTCATCCTAGAGAGAGTGAAACAAGACTGCTCCTTGGAGGCAAAGATTCTGAAGCTTCATCTAATATATTTTGGACATGTTGCAAGGTGGGACCAAGCCTTGGAGAGAGACATCATGCTTGTGAGGGTGGAGGGACAGAACAAGAGAGAATGACCTTCGGTGAGATGTATTGATTCAGTCAGTGACTGAGATAATGGGGGTAGGTGTGTCAGAGACAGTAAGATTGGCACAGGATAGAGCAGGGTTTAGGACAATTGTTAATAGGGTAGCTATGCGTTACAAGGGAATCAATGGTACATAACAACAACAACAATCAAAAGTTAGTTATTTTTTCAAATGAAGTTGTATTTTTGTCACCATTCATACAATGTATATCTCATATGATATCTGCATGTTAGAATCAAAGATTGAAGGAAAATATTTTTAACTTTTACAGATGTTGTTGTTATGTGCTGTAGAGTCATGAAACTTTTAGAAATAAGTTTTTTTTAAAAAACTCACTAACAATTTTAGATTTCATTTATGATTTCCAGTGTACCAACTCATTTTCCAAATAAAATGTTTATAAATTCTTTTTGTCAACAGTGCTGAAATCAAAACCAGCAGCTACAAGTTCTCTACCAATTTTCTGAAAGACCATTTTAGCCCTGCTTTCCAGTCAAATAAATGACAAAGTGGGATTTCTCATCAGGAGCACTATAGTATAGTGAGAAACAAAATTGCTCTTAAAACTGAAGCTAAAGGCCTTTAACGGAAAAATTGGGGTCAGGCCCTTTTAGCATGTATCAGATAAATCCAGAATCAGTTTAATATGTTCTGTGGTCTGAGAGTAAAAATAATTGATATTTGATCAATGTTGGTGTTGAGAGCATAAAGGTTTTCAGGCATTTGCAGCAGTAAATCGATATATAATAAAGTTTTTAACTTATTGGGCATAACAAATGGCAACAAACTTAATGAAAACCATATGGCAATGGCTAAAGAGCTTGAGCAGAACATGAAATTTATAATAAAGGAATCAAATGGTACATTTACCTTTGGTGCTAACTCTATTTCACCACAGATAATGGCTATAAATTAGTGCAGCATGGCTGAGTGACTTATTTAACCCTATAAAGTGATTTTTTGATGTAATAGCAGAACATTTTTCTTTACAACTTAATTATTGGTATTCCATATTATCAGTGCTACACAAAGCATATATCAGTTTTCACAAGATTAAAAAAAAATCTTGTCAAAGTGGCACTGCAGTTATCTTTAGTTAAGTATCCTTAACTCCCATGCAACTTGACCCTCTAAGAATAGGTTCAATTTGTTTGAGGTGCTATGTGTGTCTATTTTACAAGAATGTACTTGAAATTTGAATATATTTATACTGAAAAACAAATTTATCCAAAAAGTTTTGAATGAAAACAATGAGGAGCGCTTTCTTTAAAATGCTCACACAGACATAGGCACTCTTATTATTCTGGTATTCATTATCATTTTTTGATTCATGAATTGGTTTTTATTCCCTAAAGCAATATTTTTAGTTAGAGAAAATAAAATTGTCTAACTATACAGGTGTATTGAAAATAAGTGGATAAAACCACTTTTTTTGTTCCCCAGTTTCCTCTATCAACTAACAATTGTTAGTTTCTCTCAACTCTATTTCAACTCATATTTCAATTATTCCTCTAAAAGAATATTTATCAGCTTATTGATAAACCTTTCTCCCCTCAGCTCAAGATGTACACTAATATATATTTGTTGTTGTTATTGTTGTTGTTAAGTGCTGTCGAGTCATAGGTGACTATAGTTCTTATCAAACGCTACTAAAGATTGATAATAATAATGGAAGCATGAGTGGCATCCACTTTCTAAGCAACATGCCTCTGGAAACTCTATGAACTTTGATAAATGTCAATAGTTATAGAAAGGTTTTAGACCTTTTGTTCATAGGGTCACTATGAGTCGTGTTTGACTTGAAGGCAATCAAACAAGAAATTAAGGTGAGATCATCCTCACATTTTTTTTTATAAAAGTACTAAAAAGTTCTATGGTAAGACATACTCTGGTGTTTGATCATTATGTAGCTTAATGAAGGCCATTAATTGAGAGTTTTTATGGTTAACCAGGATTCCTTTGATAGTACAACAGTTAATGCACTCCACAGTGCAAGTAAAAGATTGATGATCTGAGTCTGCACAGAGAGCTAGTGAAGAAAGCTCTTGTGGTTGTCGGTCCGCTTGCAAAAATGTATCATTAGACACCCTGCAGAACAAAGTTGTTGCCTGGTGCACATGAAGCTGCAAATAAAGAAACCAAGAAGCTTTTGGAAAAATAAGTAGATAGTGAATTTTTTAAACTATCTGAATTCTATATATCCTTCAATATAGATTATATCTCAATAACAAGAAAATTAAAATTCTGACCACCTGGCCAATAAATAGGCAATATCTTGCAAGATAGAGAAAAGACTGAAGTTGTCAGTGATTTCCTTTTACTTGGATCGACAATACACCCATGATAACAGCAGTCACAAAATCAAAAGATATGTTACGTTGGGTCAAAGATCTCTCCAAAACGCTAAAAAGCAAGGAAGTCCATTTAAAAATGTAGGTGTGCTTGATTCAAATCAAGGTATTTTCAATTGTTTCCTCTTCATCTACAAGTGGGACAATAAGGATGAAAAAAGATTTCACGCTTTTGAATTGTAGTATTGGGGAAGAGCACTGACTATTGCACGGACTGACAAAAGAATCAACAAGTCTCCTTGAAAGAAGTGCAAACAGAGTGCTACTTAGAGGAAAGGATGTTTCTTGCCACTAGGCCACCAGAGCTTATAAAGAAACTCTGGTGGCCTAGTGGCAAGAAGCTGCACTGCAATCCTGAAGGCATGCGGTAAAAGTCCACCAGCTGTTCCTCAGGAGAAGGATGGGCATTCTCCTCCCCTAGATGGGTATTCTCCTCCTGTGCAATGAACTGCCTCTGAAAACCTTCTGGATGGTCAGCTATGGGTCAGTTCCAACTCTACGGTAAACAACAACAACAAGATATATAGATAGATAGATAGATAGATAGATAGATAGATAGATAGATAGATAGATATGATATAGATATA
>NW_006399751.1:28285845-28293529 GCF_000299155.1 Elephantulus edwardii | reverse complement strand
TTCATTGTAATATTTTGCTTTGTCATCCTGTGCTGCCCTTTGGAATCTTCTGTTCAGCTCTTTAGTATCTTGAATTCTTCCTTGTGCTTTGGCTTTTCTGTGCTCCAGTGCAATGTTCAGAATTCCTATAGTGTATATACATATATACACACACATAGACATATATAATATGTGTATACATTTATGATGTTGTTGATTACCTTCGAGTCAAGCATAACTCACAAAGACCCCATGAACAAAAGGTCTGAAGCCCCTCTACCACTATCAACATTTATCAAAGTTCATAGAGTTTCTGGAGGCATGTTATTTAGGAAGTGGATGCCACTCCTGCTACCAAACCTGTCATAGTATGTTATTGTTGTTATGTGCCATTGAGTCTCTCTCAATGTACAGCAACGCTATGCACAGCAGCTCTAAACCTTGCCCTCTCCTGAGCCAGTCTCACTAATTCTGGCACACCAACCGCCATCGCTCCAGTCACTGTATCAATCCATCTTATCTGGGGTCTTCCTCTCCTGTGCTGTCCCTCCACCTTTCTGAGCATGATGTCCTTCTCCAAGGACTGATCTCTCCTGGTCAAGTGCCCAAAGAAAGTAAGGTGGAGCTTCAAAATCCTAGCCTCCTTAGAAAGACTTGGCTTCATTCTCTCTAAGACAGACCAATTTGTTTTCTTGGCAGTCCATGGTATGTTCAAGACTCTTCTCCAGCACCGTAACTCAAAGGCATCTATTCTCCTTCTGTCATCCTTAGTCTTTGTCCAACTCTCTGAAGAATAACAAGTAATTGAGAAAACCATGGCCTGGATTAGGTGCACCTTTGTATCTAGACTGACATCATTAATCTTTAACATTCTGGAGAGGTCCCTGTTAGTAGATTTTCCCAACGAGACTCGTCTTTTGATTTCCTGACTACTGGTGTTAAGAGATATCTTATATATCTATATATATACACATTTTTGTAACTTTATATGTAGTTATGTATATGTTTGGAAGAATCTTCTCAATAGTGTGTAAGAGTGATGACTACAAAAGAACCAACTTGGAGTCTAAAACACAGGAAAAGTTGGTTTTTTCTCTTGTTGTGTACCTTCAAATCAGAACTGACTGGCACAGGAGTCTCTTCTTCCCCAGAAGAGCATCTGGTGGATTCGAACCACATGTTTTCGGGATTCCAGTACTGCTTCTTGCCACTAGGCCACTCTATAAAAACGTTTTCATAGCTTATCAAAGTATGATGTCGTTGAAAATGGAACTGGAATGTCAGAGATTAAAAGAAATGAGGAAAACTGTGACCATTGGTTAAAGTAGTGGATAGAACAAAAACAGAAGCTGTTTAGAGAGAAATACAAGTTCATAATCTATATGACACATATCACTCTATTATATGCTGTCTTAACATTAGAATCAAAAGAAGCATATTTTTTTCCTCCTTAAAGGCATGAAAATATCATATCCACAGGAAACTCATGACATGGTCATTTTATTCTGGTTTTCTGGTGGTGGGAGAAATAATTCCTTAAAAGGTTACAAGAACTACAAAGAGAACTAATTCTCCCCATCTAATTTTGAGCAACAAAGAAGAAATGTTTGATGAAGCGGAAATGATGGGAAACTAAGTTTGGAAAATGTGATCAAATAATTTGAGCTCATTCATAACAGCCAAGGGAGAAAAGGCTGATCAGAGCAGAACATTAAAAACAGCACAGAAATGAAAACAAACAAGGCATATTTTTTTTAAGTGGCAAGCTTCATCATTTACTATCTTTCCCCAAGTCAATTCCTATTCATGATTTAAATTTCCAAAGCTAAGTTTGATAGTCCTATCAAAAGTTTCAAAAAAAAAAAGTTTCCACAATATCATGCAGTCACTATTACTGTGGTACTTTGCAATTCAATAGGTCTTATATATTTCCTTCACGCATCCTTCTTTATAATAGTGTTTTCAATATGTATGATTGGCATATAATAGGTGTTCAAGACATCGTTTTAAAATTCATTAATAAAAGAGAATAATCTCATGGTCTAAAACTCTGAAAGAGAATATTACAATGCTAAAAAAAACCAAAAATTCTTACAAAGATTGCCATCAAGTCAATTTTGACTCATAATGACTCTCCATCAGATTTCTGAGGCTTTAAATGTTTCCAGGAGATCTTCCATCTTTTTTACAAATTCCCTAACAAGTTCAAATCATTAAGCTTTCAGTTAGCAGGGCATCATGTTAGGCACCGTGCTACTAGAGCATAAAGCGAAAATAACCAATAATAATTTTGAATTAATATTTGAAAAACCCTGCTGTTACAACTGATTCTAATAGAGATATTAAAAATTTTAAAAAGAAAGATGAAATATGCACCCAGTTATAAATAAGAAATTGGTATGGAGCCTCTAATGACAGTGTCAGAAAGTCTGAAATTTTTAATTAACTTGCCATTATTGAATGTACAAGCAAAAAAGTTCCTGTGTTAGGTGGAACAAGAAGATTCATTTGAGAGTTAGACCGACCATCAGATAAGAAGAGTGGTAGATGCTGCAGAGATCTCAACATGCTTGCTTATCTCCAGAAGAATAGAATCACATTTGTGAGATGCCTCTTGTAAAAATAAATAGATACTATACAAGAAACTATATCTATGGAATTATTCAACAGACAATATGTACCAAAGAAAAGTCGAAGCTAAGAATCATTACTTCCAGGTTGAAGAACTGAGATGTCTTACGGGCAGTGGACTAACCATTGGGGAGGAGTGATTTAACAAATATTTTTGTCAGAACAGAAGAAAAAGACAGTTCTGCCTACCTTCAAATTACTGAAATTGAAGGCAAAAGCACCTCGGCAAACTATTCTCAGTTATATGTGTTTCATTTAAATTGGCTAGACAGAGAAACAAAGAGGAAATTGAACATAAATGAGCTGATGGAAGATACAGCTTTTTTTTCCTATTCAAGTTTTAGTGTTCAAACATAGCTCAATAAAGAGCTTCCCTACAGGGAACACTTTTATATAGCTCCAATTGAAAGGTGACAAACATAACAGCTCAAAATTAGTAAAAGCCTCCTTAGCCCTCAAATACTAGGTGAAGGAGAGACTGAGAGCACATGACCAACATAATGACATCAGGTACTTCAGTCAGGCATTCTCTGCAAGTCTCTCTTCCTCTGAAATATCCAGCACATTTTGCCCCTTAGCTGCATTGATTCAGGTTTCCTGTGAAGACAGAGCTCTTGGCCCTTTCCCAGGTGTCACGGGGCTTTTATTTTCCCTCGCTTTTACATAAAAAGTTCATCCTATAGAATGAATGCCACTATTTTTATTCCCTTTCAAGGGGCAATGAAAAAAATGCAAGAAGTGAGTGCTTTAATAAAATTTCACCTTGTCTTTCATAAAAGGAATAGAACATGCATAAAAATAGCATTTATCATTTCAAAGATATTGTATCTCTGCATAATCCCTGAAGGGATTAGAAAAAAAAAAAACCAACCAAAACACAATTGAGCAGCTTCTGGTTTTTTCAGCAACTTTTATAAAGAAGAATTAATAATAAAATTTAAGTTTATATTCCTTGCTTTGAAAACAACAAACAAACCTGCAGACTGGAAAGAGCATTCCTATTTATCTCCTTTCCCACATGTCACTCTTTTTATTTCATGTCTCTGTAGTTAATATCATAATTTACTACATTTTACTACTTTCAGTATATTTCTTCACTCTGTATCACACTTTCTTACTTGTCATGTAACGTTAGTTACAATATGGAATGCATAATGACTTTTTAAAGTTGTTTATTGAAAATTGAATGAGTGAACCATTCTACAGCAAATACCAAGAAGGAAATATGATGTGTGAATAAAACATTAATTGCTAAATTTAATTTATTCTTTATTGAATTGAAATACATTTCACTTTAAACGCACATTTAGCTAGGATTCTCTGAGTTCTGGGTTTAAACAGCAGCCAAAAGAAGGGGAGATTGGACTGAGCCCACCCGGAGTTCCGTATAAGAAAAACCTGGCAATATCCTGATTCTTCTCTGATATGTAGGGGTAGCCGTGAGTCAGTCTACCTTAATGGCAACAGGATTTGGGTATTTGGTTTTAGCTAATAAAACTGGTAAACATCTTTCACTAGAGAACGAAGTCGTCGTCGTCGTCTTCTTCCTCCTCCTCCTTCCTTTTCTTCTTTTTTTTAAAAACTGGGGAGTTGCCCTGCTAACCCAAATGCTATACTTCTGTGGCAATCCCAATCCATCAGCAAGTTTTCGGGAGAAAGATGGGCTACCTCCTCCAGAATTATTTATAGGCATTGATGGGGAATGTTGTTAGGAAAGGCTATTCCTTGGAGAAGGACATGATGCTTGGAAAAGTGGTGGCATGGTGAAGGAGAGGAAGACGGCTAACTGTGGCAATGGGCTCCCATATATCAGAGATGGTGAGACTGGAACAGGATAGGACAGAGTTCAGATCTGTTGTGCACAGGGTTGCTATAAGTTGTACTTGACTCAACGGCATCTAACAACAACAAAACTCTGCTAGAGGCCTAAGGAGCCGCTCTGTCCCTGGATACTGAACTAATGCAGAACCATAGAAGAGCACATTTGTTTTGGAGTCAAATGACTTGAGTTTGAAAACAAGCTCCTCCGCTACCTGCATGTTTTTGAATGAGTTCTTTGAATTCTACCTTAGTGTTTTCCTCTGTAAAATAGGTATTGTCATAATGACATTTTTTCTTCATTTCATTGGGAAGGTTAAATTAATTTGCATACAGTACTTCAGACAATATACAGTGTCCTCCAAAGAGTATTCATTGTTGTTGTTGGTGGTGATATTTGGAATTTAAAAAAAAAAAAAAAACTTTTAACAAAGCCTCATAATAAAGGAAACAGGAGCCTTTATGGCAAAATCATCAAAATTTATGCTACTAACTGAAAGATTGATGTTTTGAACTCATCAGTCACTCTGTAGAGGAGTTGTGACAGTCCATTTCTACAAACGCTTAAGCAGACACAAAACCCCTCTAAGTTGGATACTTTCTGATACTGAGTAAATTTCTGAGGAACCGCTGATGAATTCAAACTGAAGAAGTATGTGGCATTTGGATTGGTATCACATGTCCTAAGAACTGTGCCTCCAGAGTTCTCTACAATCTTGAACATGGAGGAGATTGAGATGAAGATGCAAGAGAGAACAAGGTTTAGCTATGTTGCTCATGAGATAGTTATAAATCATCACCAATTTGACTATGACAACAAGGGTCTTACCTTCATTGACCCTCCACTTTTCTAAGCATATTTTACCAGGAACTGGTTCTTTCAGAAAATATGCCTGAAGTATGTGAGACGAAGTCATACCGTCCTTGCCTGTAAAGAGCACTCTGGATGCATTTCTTCCAAGACAGATTTTATTTCTTCTCTTAGCAGTTCATAGTATTTTAAATTCTTTTTTTCCCAACACTACAATCCAAAAGCATTATTTTTCTCCTTTGATAGCTCATACTCATCCAATTCTGATATACATTGAAGCAACTAAGGTCAAGTTTTCCTTAGTCTTTAAAAAGACATACTTGCTTTTTAGTCCTTTAGAGAACTCTTTGAGTGCAGATTTCCCTAATGGAATACTTCTTTTGATTGCTTCCTTTGGTATTGATTATGGATCCTAGAAAATGGAAAACATCGATATTTTCTCCATTGATCATATTGTTGCTTATTGGCTCAGTTGTGAGAATATTTGTTTTCTTGATGTTGCGGTGTAATTCATCCTGAACGCTACAGGTTTTTGATCTTCAGGAAGTGCTTGAAGTCCTCTTTACTTTCTGCAAGGAAGACTGTATTCGCATGTAGCGGGTTGTTGATGAGTGTTCCTCTATTCTTATGCAACCTGCTGACTCTTAATTCACCATTAGCTCTGTAGGAGATGGACAGAGAGTCTGTTTCCATGAGATTTACAGTTTTGGTAAACCAATGGAAGGTCAGCTATAAATTATTGTTGTGTACCATTGAGTCAGAACTAACCCATAGCTCACCCTCCAGCAGCTTTTCAGAGGCAGTTAATCAAATGGGAGGAGATTGCCCACCCTCCTCCTTCAGAACAGCAGGTAGACTTAAACCTTATGCTTTTGGGATTTCACTGCAGTTTCTTACAACTAGACCACCAGAGTCCCTAGCTAGAAGTCAATTCTGATTTTATGGCAGGTTTTGGTAAGTTTTTTGTGTGTTGTCTCTGTTTGTTTTGGTATTCTGATTCATCTTTCTTTTGTATACCTCAGCTTTGTGTTTTCCTTTTCTTTTGTTCTCCTTCATTTTGTTTGTTTGGGGATAGTTTTTGAGGTGTTATTGTATTGTTTTGTGTCTCTTTTTCCTTGTGTCTTCTGACAATAGAGAGCGACAATATCCAGTCACACATGCATCTCCTGAGGTTTCATCCATAGAGCAAGAGTAAAAAAGAGCTTCTACTCCTTCTGAGAAACAAAACACTACAATTAACACCAACCTGGTCTGCCCTCAACTGCTGTACAAAACAGTAAACAGAGAATGACACACATCCTTCCATCCTTGAGTGCAGTAACCAGAAGGCAGAAGGTGAAACACTAAGAACTAGCAAATTAAACATGTTTGCAAAGCTTAATCATATATATTGAAACAAAATAATATAAAGGCAACAGCGGCAACGGATAACTTTAAACTGTTATTGTTATGTGCCATTAAGTCAACTATGACTCATAGCGACCCTATGCACAATACCTCTGAACCCTACTCCATCCTGAGCCAATCTCACTGTTTGACACACCTGTCCTCATTGCTCCAGTTATTGTATCAATCCATCTCATCCAGGATCTACCTCTCCTGCACTGTTCCTCAACCCTTACAAATAGGATATCCTTCTCCAAAGACCAGACTCTCCTGGCTATGTGGTCAAAGCATATGAGCTGGAGTGTCAAAATCTTTGCCTCCTAGGAGAAAATTGGTTTCATGTTCTCAAGGACAGACTTGTTAATTCTCTTGGCAGTCCATAGTATGTTCAATGCTCTTCTCCAGCACCATAATTCAAAGGCATTAGTTCTGCTGTCATTCTTGGTCATTGTCCAGCTCTCTGATGCACCCCTTTCAGTCAGTTGACTAGGTCATTGTCCTCCAGATTTCTTGCACAGCCTGGTGAGCAATTCCAGGGCTACATCTATTTGTTGAAATATGTTAATTGGTACTCCATCAATTCCTGGGGTCTTGTATTTTGCCAATTCCTTCAGAGAAGCTTGAACTTTCACCTTTATCACCTTGCCTCTTGAACACAAGTTGTTTAATGGAATTTTTCTGTCAGCCAGTCCTTTTTGGTACAGTGACTATGTGTTCTCTTTATATATATATATCTCACACTTAGACTATTGCTAGGACTAGCAGACACGGCAATTGAGACTGAGATCTTAGGAATACAGAGAAGAAGGAACAGCTGTAAGCAGACACTAGTGATTGGAACATGGAATGAGAGAAGCATGAATGTAGGAAAATTGGACATTGTTAAGAAAGAAATGGAATGCATAAATATTGAAATACTAGGTATAGGCGAAATGAGATGGCTTGGCATGGGACATTTTGAATCAGATGATTATATGATTTACTATGCTGGGGATGAAAAGGTGAGAAAAAATGGGGTTGGTTTCATAATTTAAAAAGTCATTTCTAGATCCATCCTGA
>NW_006399751.1:28257946-28283715 GCF_000299155.1 Elephantulus edwardii | reverse complement strand
ATCACTTGTTATGCATCAGAGAGCTGGACAATTACTAAGGAAGATAGGAGAATTGATGCCTTTGAGCTGTGGTGCTGGAGAAGAGTATTGAGGGTACCATGGACTGCTAGGAAAAAAACAGATTCATCCTGGAAAGGTTCAAACCGGGCGGCTCCTTGGAGGCAAGGATTCTGAGGCTCCGTCTAACATACTTTGGACATGTTGTAAGGAGAGACAGGTTCTTGGAGAGGGACATCATGCTTGGTAGGGTGGAGGGACAGCACAGGAGGGGAAGGCCCTCTATGAGTTGGATTGATTCAGTGACTGGGACAATTGGGATGGGTGTATCGGAGATGGTACGATTGGCACAGGACAGAGTGGAGTTTAGGGCTGTTGTACATAGGGTCGCTATGAGTGGCAAGCAACTCAACAGCACATAACAACAACAACAACAACATATATTTTCTGCATCAAAATTTCATATGAGATGGTACATAAAAAGTTACTCATACATAAAAATCAAAAAACTGTACTAGGAAGAAACTTTCTGATAAGGAAGCCAGCTCTCAGGCACCTCTCCAGAGTACTGAAGAGCAATGATATCAGTCTGAAGAGTAAGGTGTACCTGATCCAGGCCATAGTCTTTGCATATACTTGTTATGCATAAGAAAGTTAAACAATGGCTCGATGATAGAGGAGAATTGGTGCCTTGAGAATTGAGCTGTGGTGCTGGAGAAGAGTACTGTATATACCATGGACTGCTAGGAGAACAAACAAGTTTGTCCTAAAGAGGGTGAAACCAGGTTGTTCCTTGGAGGCAAGGATTCTGAAGCTTTACCTGACATACCATAATTTGGGCATGTTACAAGAGGGGACCAGTCTTTGGAGAGAGACATTATGCTTGGGAGGAGGGAGGGACGGCACAAGAGAGGAAAACCCTTGATGAGATGGATTCGTTCAGTCACTGGGGTGATGAGAGTAGATGTATCAGGGACAATAAGGTTGACACAGGATAAAGCAGAGTTTAGGGCTATTGTACATAGTGTCACTATGAGTTGCAAGTGACTCGATGGCAACAACACGTTGTTACTACCAACTCATCTGTGACTCAAAAGACCCTATTTATAGTAGCTCTGAATCCTGCCCTATCCTGCACCAGTCTCACTGACTCCAATACACCTACCCTCATTACCCCAGTTACTGTGTCAATCCTCTCATCCACGGTCTTCCTGTCCTGTGCCTTCCCTCAACCCTTCCAAACAAGATGTACTTCTACAAGAACTGGTCCCTCCTGGCTACGTGCCCAAAGTACATGTGACAGAGCTTCAAAATCCTGGCATCCCTGAAAAAACTTGGTTTTGCCCTCTCCAAGACAGACCTGTTGGTTCTCTAGGCATTTTATTGTATGTTCAATACTCTTCTCCCGCACCACAATTCAAAGTCATCAATTCCCCCCCACCCCAGGTAATTGTGAAGACATCGTGGCTTCTAAGTACTCTGACAGCAGATTTTCCCAGAGTAATTTGGCTTTTGATTTCCTGACTGCTGGTGCCAAGAAGGTTGACGGTAGAACCAAGCAAGCTGAAATTTTTAACTATCTCAATCTTTTCTCCACCTATCATGGTGCTGCCAATTGGCCCAATGCTGAGAATCTATCTTCTTGATGGTGAGCTTCAATCCATATTAAACACAGCAGTTCTTGACCCTCTGCAGCAAAATTATTCAGGTCTTCCTCCGTTTCAGCCAAAAAGGTTGAGTCATCAGCATAATGCAGGTTGTTGATGAGTGTTCCTCAAATCCTGATGCCACATTCCTCCTCATAAAGCCCAGCCTCCCAAATAACCTGTTATACATACAGATTGAAAAGGTATGGAGACAGGACACATCTCTGACACCCCCCTTTCCAGATTTTGAACCACACAGTGTTTCTTTGCTCTGTTCTGATGACTGCCTCTGGTCCAAGTATAGGTTTCCTATGAGCACAATCAAGTATTCTGGAATTCCCATTCTTCTCCATGTTAGCCACAGTTTATTGTGATCTACATAGTAAAATACCTTAGTCAATACATAGTCAATAAAACACAGACATCCATTCCTTTGATAACCTCTACTTTTGGCCAAGATGAATTTGACATTGGCTAGAAGGTCTCCAGTGCCATGGCCTCTTCCAAACTTGACTTGTATTTCTGGTAGTTCTCTAACAAACAGCAATTGATGTACTGTTCCAGTTGCTTTTGGATAAATATCAGCAGGATTTTGCCTGTGTATGGTATAGTGACATTGTTCTATAATTTCTACTCTCTGTTAAGTTGCCTTTTTTTTGAAATGGGAATAAATATGGATATTTTCTAATCAGTTGTTCAGGTCATTATCCTCTAGCTTTCTTGCCACAATCTGGTGAGTCCATCCAGGGCAGCATTTGTTTGTTGAAATATGTCAATTGGTATTCCATCAATGCCTGGAGCCTTGCTTTTTGCCAATTTCTTCAGAGTAGCTTGAACTTTCTCCTTCATCACCATTGTCTCTTGATCATATTTAGTTTCATGAAATTCATCTGTGTCAGCCAGTTATTTATGGTACCATAACTCAATATACTCCTATTTTCTTTTAATGGTTCCTAGATCATTCAACATTCTGCCCATATCATCCCTAAGTATTCCAACTTGAAGCTAAAATTTGCTTTTTATTTCCTTCAACTTAAAAAATGTTGTAAAATGAAACTAACATCAGGGTTGGAGGGGGACTGAGAAAGATGGGATAAATTATGTATACTGCATTGAAACAGATGAGAGAGAGAACTTCTTAAAAGGGATATATGATTAGGCATTATTGTCATGACAGGAGTCCAGAACCAAGGCTGTATAGTGGAGTGGACCTGGGAGGAGAGATTGTAAAACAATGAAAGAATTTTTCTTTTACTTTTCAAAGAGAAGAGTGTACTGGGGGCAGGGGGAGGCAGGGAGAAAAGTGCAACAATGAATGAATAGAAATCCACAGTCTCTGTAAATTCCATTAAAATTAATAATGTTGTTGTTGTGACTGTTAGGTGACGTTGAGTCATAGATGACTCATAGCGACCCTATGAACAAAAAGCCTGAGCACTGTTCGTACATAGAGTTTCTGGAGGCAAGCCATTGCGGAAGTGGATGCCGCTCCTGCTTTCAGGCTTGTTTCAGTCAGGAAGCTCCAGCAAACACTGCCCACCATGGGTAACCATTACCACGTTTGGCACATCAGTGTCCCAGCGTTTAGCAACACAGCAACCACGAGTTACCTCTGTATAGCAATGCACAGAGCACTGCTATACCAGCTACAAGAATGTTTGACAGAAAAACAATTTGAATCTGGCCTGAGTGCTGCAGATTAAAATCACCCACCTTTGGCTTGGTAGCATAAAAAAACAAACAAACAAAAAAATGTCAAACATGTTTGCCCTTTTCATTTTCCATTTCCAGCTCTTTGCATATTTCATTATCATATTTTGCTTTGCCTTCTCAAGCTGCCCTTTGATGAAATCTTCTGCTTAGCTCCTTAACTTACTGATTTCTTCCTCTTTCTTTGGCTTTTCAGAGCTCAAGTGCAGCATATATATTTGAATGATCATGGTATTCACTGGGCTTTCTTGTATGTGTATGGATATTAATCTGTCACTCACAAAATAGTATTTCAAGATATATCAAGAAATTACCTTTTTAACTTTGAACATGACCCCATTTTGCCTCACCTTTTCATCTCTAGCATGGTAGATAACATGATTGTCTGATTCAAAATGTCCCTCGCCAGTTCATCTTATTTCATCAATACCTGGTATTATGATATTTATGCATTCCATTTCTTTCTTAACAATGTCTAGTTTTCTTACATTCAGGCTTTTGCATTCCACATTCCAATCATTAGTGTCTGCTTATAAGTGTTCCTCCTCGTTTGGTTTCCAAATATGAGGGCTCAGTCCCATATTTGGGGCTAGTGTGCTCTGTTGTACATATGGGTTTTTGAAGCCCTGTTATTTTGGAATTGGATGGCCAATTATTTTCCTAATCTGTCTTAATTTGAATGCTTACCTATAGAAAAAGATCTGATAGAGAAGCATTTTTATCAAAAGGAGCAGATGAAAGATTATCTTCTATAGATTGGAAAAACTACAGGGAAGATAGAAACATTTTTAAAAGAATAAACCATTATATAAATTTTTACATGAAAAAATAGTAATCATACAAAAAGACTAAAATTCAAAATATTGAGACAAAAATATAAAAAAATACACATTGGAAGAACTAAAGAACAGAACTGAAGTAATAGAACACAGATTTCATGTGGTAGAGGAGTAATGCTTCAATATTAATAGAGGAATAGCATAAAAAACAAAGAAAGAAATAGGAGACAGTATAGGAGTTATGTGAAACAACTGAAGGAAGAATAACTTTTGATTGGAATTCTAGAATAGGAAAAGACAAAAAAAACCCCAAACCCTGCACAGATTACATTGTTGAAGATTTGCTGGAAGAAAATTTCCCAGACTGTATGAAAACTGAGAAAATACACATTCAGGTAGTTGAGCAAACCCAAACAAGACCAACTCCAAAAGAAAAACACTAAGATATCACAATAAATTTTTCTAAAATTTGAGACAAAGAATATTTAAAATAGCTTGAGATTTAAAAAAAAAAAGTCATGCATAAAGGAAAATCATTAAGACTAAGCCCCAATTTCTTAGCACATGTCCTGGTAAATAGAAACAAAGAAATTAATGAAAACTAGACCAAGCAATCTCATAAAAGTTCCTAAAGAGAGTGCTTAGGACTAAAAACCTACCATACAGTAAAGCAGAATTCATGTATATCACAACATTATTCAGATCCCAATGCAGACAATGAAATAGGCAAAGAAAAACAAACTTCTAGGATTAAAACAAGGGAATTGAAAAAAAAAAAAACCCAAGGGACAACTACAATGCAAAAAGTGGTAAATAAAAAAAATTTTTTTAAAGTGGTAAATAGTAGTGTATTTCTAAAACTCCAAAAAGAAGGATTTAAAGTGATGTGAATATAGAGTTTTTAGACTTGCAAGTAAAATAGTAAATTATAGGATAACCTCCAAGGGGAAAAAAAAACATTTCTCAGAAAAAAAGAGGGAGGATGAATCAAAAAACCTTAGAAACCATTAAAGCAATAGATGAAGTAAAGCTACAAAGAATATGAAGTCAGCACAGAAAAGTAGATGAAATAAAGAAATCAGCAAAACCATGTAAAAAGGTCCAGCAAAAAGATAAGAATAAAACTGTATTTTTAATAACTAAATGTAAATGGATTAAACATATCAGTCATGAGAAAAAGAGTAACAGAATGCATAAGAAAACAATCTATCAATGCACCATCCATAAGAAACACCCTACATCCAAATAATACAAATAACAAACAAAAAATCAAAAGGTATATGTTGGGGGGGATATCAAACAAACGACAATCAAAAAAGCACAGGAATGGCAATATTAATTGCTTTTAAACTAGACTTCAAAGCAAAAACCAGCATAAGAAATAATGGAGGCCATGATACAATTAAAGAGCCATGTACCTGGGTACATGATTAAGATTTATATATTCAGCGACATAGCTGTAAGATACATGAAGCAAACTAATAGATTTGAAAAGAGAAACAGACAACTCCACAGTAATAGTAAGACATTTCCACATACGACTTTTGATGAAGGACGGAATGACTAGAAAGAAAACAAAGACACAAAAGGACTAAGCAATACAAGTAACAAACTGGATCTGTAGACATATATAGACTACTCCACTGAATAAGAACAGAGTATATATTCTTCTCCAGGGCATATGAAACGTTCTCTAGAATAGACTATGTGCAAAGTAACAAAATGAGCTCAATAAAACAAAAACATCAAAATATTACAAAGCATCTTCTCATATCTAAGGACATAAAACTAGATATCAACAACAGGTAGATCTAAGGGAAAGATAAAACTAAATGGAAACTAAATAATTCTCTGCTTGAACACTAATGAGTGATAGGAGAAAGAAAGAAAAATGAATTTCAATTATTCCTGAAAACCTACACTCTCAAACTCCTTTGCTCACTAATTGCCAAACAAACTCAAAGCTGACCCTCCAGCGTGGGAGGAAATTACTCATCTCTCACCTCATGGGAGGAGATTGCCTGTCTTTCTCTATTGGAGCAACTGGTTGCTTCAAACTGCTTTTCTTTGTGTTGGCAGCACAAATTCTTATTCAGCAGGCCACCAATGCTCACTTATAAGCCTACAAACTGATTTTAAAAAAATGGCAATTGCATATCTGGCAATTTACAGAAAACTTTAAACACTTCAAAAACAAAGAGGGACAATAAACCAAATTTTAAAATAGGCAGAGGATATGAATAAAATAATTCACTGAAGAAGACATTCAGACAGTCAACAACCACACAAAGACATTTTAAGTTCAATAGTATTTAGAGAGTTGCAAGTCAAAACAACAAAAATGAAATACAATAGGTCAGCAAACAAATATTGGTGAGGGTGTGGAAATACCAAAACTCTACTTTCAGTGAAAATGTAAAAGATTGCAATCACAATGGAAAGCAGTTTGACACAAGATTAGAAAGTAGAGGATGAAAATATCCTTTGAACCAGTAATTGCAGTAATAGTATATTTCCTAAAGAAATCAGAGCTGCTACATACTCTTTGCATATCCAAGTTCATTGCAGCATTATGCATAACAGCAAAGAGATAAAAGCAGCCAAAAATGAACAAAATAAATATGGATAAAGAAACCATGGAGCATTCATACAATGGAATACTATGTAGCAATAAAAAACAATAAAGAATTCACAAAACACTGCTTAACAAGATTGTATTATTCTATCTGATATAAGTCAGTCACAGAAGAACTGATTAGGTATAAGAACTCTATTGCAGAAAGATAAGGACTGTTTCATGCACTGTCATTTTTTAATGGTTACCACGGGTGGAAAGGGTGAGAAAAAGAAAAAAGTAATAAATAGGTAAGTTGAATGAAGGGAAAGACAATAAACAATTTGGTTAAACATTGCTTTTAATTAGTAGCATTAATCAATTGTAATTAATACTATAAACAAAATGCCTATAAATGATCAAATAAAATTTAAATGAAATATTAGAAAACAAAATATATATGAAAGATAATATGAAATCTAAATACAATGTTAAAAACCAAAATGTGTATGATCATATGAAATTTAATTACTATATTATAAAAAACCCAAAACATAGAAAATTCACCTCAATAAACAAACTCACTGCCCTTAAGTCAATTCTAAGTATAGTGACCTTATAAGACAGAGTAAAATTCCCCAAACTGTAAAATGTTACAGAAGCAAATGACCGTGTCTTTCTCTGACAAAGTTTAATTCAGTTGCAATGAGTACTTTAACCACTACACTATCAGTATTCCTGGGACAGTAAGAGAAGAAACTTATTCTATTTTACAGAAACACTGTATGCCTAGGATCTATGTGACACAATTTGTTACTGATATACATGGTCAAGTAAACATCTTTCGGATATTCTCTGCTGTCAGTACAGATCCATCTAACATTAGTGATGGTATCTATTCCTCATTTCATAGCCTCTTACTAATAATCCAGCTTGAATTTCTGCAAGTTCTCTGTCAATGTTTTGTTCCAACCTTTTAAAAATACTTTTTAGCAAGACTTGACTTGTATAATTAAAGCAAATTTTCAATAAAAACATTTGCACATTCTATTAGATCACTATTTTTTTTTTAAATGTTAACAGCTCTGTTTCTTCCAGGGAGTTTGCTAGGAAGCTTTCTTCTAAACTTCTTGGTGCAGACTAGAGAGCACATCCAAGGCTGTGTGTTTGTTTTTAAAACACCTCAACAAGTTTTCCATCAATTCCTGGGGTCTTATTTTTCTGCCAGTCTTAAGTGTAGTTTGAATCTCTTCCTTAGTTGCCATTGAATCTTGATTATATATTAATATATGAAATTTTCAGTGATAAGAAATTCTTTATGGAATTTTGACTTTGTGTCAGCTTCATGTATCATTAAAAATTTTGCCCATAGCATACTTTGGACGTGAGGTTCCTGACAGCCGACTTTCCCAGTGCAATTTGTCTTTTGATTTTCTGGCTGCTGGTACCAAGAGTGTTGGTTGTGGACCAAGCAAACTAAACTACCAGGTACCCTTTATTTCTTTTCCCTCACTTCTCAAATGTGAAAAACTAATACTCTAGTGAATGTGTTGGGCACTATTTTTGCTCATTAATTTAGTAAAACTCATTAATGGCCTCTTTACAGTATCATTTTCTTGGTTTTTTTTATTCTCTTTCCCTCCTCGCTTTCATTGCTGTTTCACTCTTCTCATTTTGAGAAACTTCATATCAGTTATCTGTTTACTACACTGGTCATTCTTTTCTTCACTGATTTTTTTTTAAATCTTAAAAAAGTTATTTAGACCAGTGGGAATCAATAACTGTATATCTCAAAGGAAGTTCTCTGCCCCCAGGCACAGGTCCCTGTTCTTGTCTTGGAAACACAGCAGCCAACACTGTAGGAAGGTGAAGAGCCTCCATTAATGATCAGGCCACCAAGCCTGTGCACCTCACAACCTTCCTGGGCAACAAGCCCAGCATTTCCCATGTTATACAGAAGGTTGATAGGCTAGGTTACAAGGTGGAGGCTGTTACCATTGTGGAGACATCCCCCAGGGTGCTTGTGGGCATAGTGGACTATTTGAAAATCTGTCTTGCCCTCTGCATCTTAAAACTGTCTTTGCTGAGCACATCAGTGATGACTACAAATGGTACTTCTACAAGAATTGGTACAAATCTAAGAGGAAGACTTTCATGAAGTACTACAAGAAGTGACAGGATGAAGATAGCAAGAAGCTGTTCGAAATGGACTTCAGCAGCATGAAGAAATACTGCCAGGTCATCTGGGTCATTGCCCGTGCCTGGATGTGTCTGCTTTTTCTAACAGAAGAAGGATCACCTGATGGAGGTCCAACAAATGAGGGTATGGTGGCCAAGAAGTTGGACTGGGTCCATGAGAAGCTGGAACAGCAGGTGCCAGTGAGCAAGGTGTTTGGCCAGGATGAGGGGAATCAGAGTGATCAAGGTCAACGGTTACAGAGGGGTAGCCCCTAGCACACCAAGAAGTTAAGCTCAAGACCCACCAAGGGCTGGGCAAGGTCATTTTATTTGGGCCTGACATCTAGCATAATTGGCTTTCTCTGTGGCATGTGCTAGGCAGAAGGGCTACCATCACTATTTGAAGATCAACAAGAAGATATACAAGATTGGCCAAAGTTAACTTATCGAGAACAACAATCTAATAAAAAACACTTCCACCAACTATGATCTCCCTGACAAGAGCATCAATCCTCAGGGTAGCTTCGTTCTCTATGATGAGTGATCAACATCGTTGCCATATTGTAAGGCTGTGTGGTGGGGAACAAGAAATAATGCTGACTTAAGTCCTTGCTGTTGCTGCTATTGTTGTTGTTAATTGCCTTTAAGTCGAGCACAACTCATAGGGACCCTATGAAGAAAAGGTCTGAAGCCCCTCTACAACTATCAACATTTATCAAAGTTTATTTCCAGAAGCATGCTATTTAGGAAGTGGATTCCACTCCTGCTAGTACAGATCAAATGCTGAGCTCTGAAGAAGATTGCTTTCAAGTTCATTAACACCTCGGCCTTCATTGGACCTCTTAAGAAAGATTAGATTGCAAAGGTAGATGTTGTATAATATCAGGAACATATCGTACAGGTACATATTGTACAGGTAGTAGGGTCACAATAAATATAATTTTCCAGTGGGATGAAAAAGTCGTTATAATATCTTCTCAACATGAGTGATTTAATTCATGCCTATGTTTTCAACTATCACCTCCTTTATTATGCACAAAGAGGACATACACGTTACAGATTTGTTTCCACATTAAAATATGATTGTAGTGTTAGGAGAGTTTCAGGTTCAAAATGACTTCCCTAGCCATTGAGTTTGATTTTTTTTTTACATGTAGATAGGTTGTTGTTGTTGCTAAGTGCCTTGGAGTCACCTGTGACTCATAGCAACCCTGTGTACTAATAGCACTAAACTTTGCTCTATTCTGTGCCAACCATATTGTCTCTGACACACCTATCCCCATTACCACAGTGATGGAATCACTCCATCTCATTGAGGGTCTTCCTCTCCTGCACTGTCCCTCCACCCTCCCCAAGCATGACGTCCCTCTCCAAGGACAGATCCAGCCTTGCAACAAGTCTAAACTATGTCAGATGAAGCTTCAGATTCCTTGCCTCCAAAGAGAAACTTAGTCTTACCCTCTCTAGGACAAACCTGTTTGTTCTCCTAGCAGTCCATGGTGTATTCAATAGTCTTCTCCAGCACCACAATTCAAAGGCATCCATTTTCTTTCTATCATCTCTAGTCATTGTCCAGCTTTGTGATGCATAGCAAGTAACTGCAAAGACCGTGGCCTGAATCGGGTGCATGTTGGTCTCCAGACTGACTTCGTTGCTCTTCAGTACTTTAGAGAGGTCTCTGATAGCAGGCATTACCAATGTAATTCGTCTTTTAATTTCCTGGCTGTTGATACCAAGAGTGTTGATTGTGTAACCAAGCAAACTAGAAGATAGGTAGAAATATGCAAATGGAGTGTGTTAATCTATCTACAAGCATTAGTATTGCCATTAATAATGGCATAATATTGCCATTAAATTTAGTGGATTCAGCAACAGAATTTGAGAATCTCACAACCAGCAAACATAAAGTAGAGAATGCAGCATTCCCTTTGTAATCAGAAATTCATACACCAGCCAGACCTACAGGACAGCAGTAGCAGCTGCAGCAGAGAAGCAGAGACCTCCCATGAGACAGAGTTGGCCTTGGGACTGTTACCCCATGGAACCAGAGCTAGGAGTATTCATGCAATTTTGTTGGAGGGTGGGGGGAGGGCAGGAAGTATTATAATTGGCAGGGCTAAGGGCTTTGTAACTTTAGCTTAAAGCCCTGAGGCTGACGGCTGCAGGATACGTGGACAGGCTTCAGAAGCCGTCTTGATTAAGAAACTATTTTCTATTGCCAACTGAAATTGTATCCTATTAACCTCCCTAATAAAACCCATAATTGTGAATATGGTTCCATGTGCTCTGTGAGAGATTGAAACAGATTTCAGACCCAGTAGATCAGCTAGACTGTAATTGGAATTAGTAGAAAGAAGTCCAGAAGCATGGAAAGTATGTCTGGCCTCATAGAAGATGGCTTTTGTGCTGTAGATGATGATGATGATGATGATGATGATGATGATGATGATGATGATGATGGCAGTTCTCCATTGTGGAGAGAGTAGAGGTCATATACGGCTGTAACCATATGGGTCTTGTTTCTTTTACAATGATGATAACATAGTTTTGTATAATAATATTATTTAAAAGTAACCTTTCATACATGCACCTGTAGGCATATACGTATTATATATTTATATGCATACATATGTCTACATATCTATTTAATTGATTTTCCCCCCATCATCAAACTCCTATTCTAATTGTTCTACTGTGGTTTGCTATCTCTGGAACTGTTCCTGTTAACTTGGGATCCAGTCTCTCAGATTAGTTTTCTCTAATGTCTCACTTTCAATCAGTGATTTTTCCATTTCACTGCCTCTTACAACTTCCCATTTCTTTTCTTTTCTGTTCAGGCCCTTATTACTTCTCACCTGGATTACTTTAATGGAATTATAATTGATCTCTTAGTTTCAGACACTTTTCTTCACTTTCCAGGTTGCTTACTATTGATAGATTAATCTTCCTAAAAAGCCTAAAACACACTTTCCATCATGTCATTTTGCTGGTAAAAGGCTTTCTATGGGAGAGAATACTGAAAATGAAAATAGATCATTTACTTGGGAAGAATGTGGGTGCCAGTTATATTTTATATTTCTTTTTTATAGAAGTTCATATTTTATACTGCTCTTTAGTATAATTGCTGCTAGGCAGCTCTGATGTATTAATGGTAAGGAATTACACTGCCCACACAAAGAAGTGTGGATCGAATCCACCAGTTGCTCTGCAGAAGAAAGATAGATAATCTCTTCCTGTGCAGTTTACTGCCTCTGAAAACCCACTGGAGGCTCAGCTATGAGTCAGTTATGACTCAATGGTACACAACAACAACAGTTTAATCTAGTCTGACTCATAGTGATCCTATAGAATAGGGTAGAACTGAGCTTTGGTGTTGTACATTGTTCTGTGTTGTGTTAAGAAGCTAAAGGCTGTGTGTGCACCTCCTATGGTTTGGATCCTCCAGAACTTCAGAAAAGAAAAGAAGAAAAAAAAAGTTAGTCTCCTGTGAAGATTTACAGCCTTGGAAGCCCAATGGAGGACCATTCAGAGCCAGGCTTGACTGTATAGAGTTTCTAGTTGAAAATATGTCAAGGATGAATACTATTACCCTACATTGATCTACTGGACTTTTGGTTAACAGTCTATCACTTAACAACTGTGCCACCATGTGGCCTTTGATTCATTGGCATGATGAACCTAAGTGACTATTATTGGCTTTGTGGCACTTTCTCTTTCTTATTTTCTAATGATTTTCCCTGATGCCATATCACAATTTTCTGGTATGTTAAATGTTGGTGTTAAATGTTTCAATCTATGCTTTAAATTGTTGCTAAATTCAGATGGGATATACATAATGTTATTTTTTGTTTCTTGTGGATTATTTTTATTTTCTTCAGTTTCAATTTAAACTTGCATGTTAACAACTGATGTTTAGTTCCACAGTTTGCCAACGCTTTTGTTCTAATTGATGACATTAAATTTCTATATCATCTCTTATCACAGATGTAGTCTATTCTGTTATTTTTGTTCTGTGTAGTGAAATCTACATATATAGTTATGCTTTATGGAGTTTTCCCTTCCTACATGTATTTACAAAGGATAAGTCATTAGTCTTAAAAATTCTATTATCTCATCTCCACTCTCAAGTCTATCACCAAAGCCATATTTTTCAAATGTTAATTCTTCTATTTTCTTGCAAATTTTGCATATGAATTACCAGTGATTATATTGCATCTTGAAGTAGATGCAATACAGACAGTTCAAGTGGATTTAAACCATATGTCTTTGGAATTGCAGCATAAGTTCTTACTCCTAAGCCACCAGAGCCTCTTAATTTGTTGGGCTTTGTTTTCATGTGTTTTACTGAATTAATATCCCTGTGGAGCCTGAATGGGGAAAACTTACTGGAGCCACCAATAATGATGCTTTAATAAAATATTAAACTTTTGTGGCATTAATATGTGTTGCTACAGCCAATTTAATGGAGTGTCAGTAAAAAACAAATAAAAGAATAAATAAAGAAAAACTTGCCTTGTAAAAACATAAATACTTAGGGCATCATTCTACTTTTTTTCTTTTTTTCCAATGTGATAACTAAGCCAGATCAAAAAAAAAAGCAAATGAATATCTTTAGCTTCTTGGATAGATTAACAGATATTTTTACTACACATTTAATCCATGTTTCACTGCAGTAAGCAATTTAGGCAAAGATCTGATTACTCTATTTATCATTTTATACTCTTCACAAAAGCTGAAAATTACACTCATTCTAAATCTTGTGTTAGCTGGCAGTAAACAGAGCTCAGAGTTAGCCAAGAGGCTGCTTCCAAGACACTGGAAAGTTGCCAGAGGGTCCAGAATAGCTCTTCTGGCCTCTGCTCACCAATTCATCTGACAGCCAAAGAGAGAAAAGGCAACAAATGAACATGAAACACAATGATAAGAAAAAAATTTTACCTAATTCTATTTATTGGTTCTGATCTTTAAGTAAATTACAATCCAAGAGGAAAGCTTTTTGGGAAAACTGTTATTTTTCTATCTCTTCTTAAAATATCCTTTGAAATCTTCTGTTCAGCTGTTTTATTTCAGCATCTCTTTCCTTTGTTTTGGCTTTTTGACACTCTAGTGCAATTTTCAGTCTCTTCTGACATCAATTTTGGGTCTTTGTTGTGTGGTTTTTTTTCTTTTTTGAGAAGATGAAGCAAAATATTATAATAAAAGGTGTAGAGAGCTGGTATTGGATAATTAAAAAGGGAAGAACTTGCTCTGCATTTCCCAAGCTTCATCTTTAACTGAAAAATTCAAGACTTGAGTTGTAATACTGAGATATACCATAGGCAAAATCTTGAATGATGTAGGAAACATCACAAGAAGAAGGAAGGAATAAGTACTAGAATTTAAAGCTATGCTTAGACAAGGCTGTGGTACCAAGGATATTGCTGATGTCAGATGGATTCCGGCTGAAAACAGAGAATACCAGAGAAATGCCTATTTCTGCTTTACTTATTATGCAAAGCTATTTGGCGTTATGGAAAACAAATTATGTGTATCATTGAAAAGAATGGGAATCACAGAACACTTAATTATGTTCTTCTCAAAGCTATACCTAGATGAAAAGTTGTATCTGAAAAGAACAAGAGGACATATTATGGTTTAAAATTAAGAAAGGTATGTATCATGGTTGTATTCTTTCTCTATACCTATCCAATCTTTGTATTGAGCAAATTATTCAAGAGGCTGGACTCTATCAATAAAAATGTAGCATCAAGATCTGAGGAAGACTCATCAATAGCCTGTGTTATGCAAATCACACAGCCTCAGTTGGTGAAAGTGAGGAGGACTTGAAGCACTTTTGCTCAAGATTAAAGACTATAGCTTTCAATATGAATTACTTCTCAACATCTAGAAAACAAAGGTCTTTATCATGGAAAGGCCAATAATAGGCCAATAGGCAACATCATTATAGAGAGAGAAAAGATTTTGTCAATGATTTCATCTTACTAGGATCAATACTCTTGGTACCGGTAGTCAAGAGATCAGATGTATTGAATTGAGAAAGTCTGCTATGAGGGATCTTTCCAAATTATTAAGGAACAGTGATATCAATTTAAAGATTAAGGTGTGCCTAATTCAAGTCATGATCTGTTCAATCAATTGGTACACATCTGAGAGCTGGACAATGAATAAGATCCAACAGAAGAAGAATTGATACCTTTAGTCTGTGTTATTAGAGAAGAACCTATGGACTGTCAAAAGAATAAGGAGATTTGTCATGAAGAAAGTGCAGCCAGAGTGCTCCTCAGAAGCAAAGATGATGAAGCTTTGTCTCAGCTACTTTATGCTAATTGTTAATTTTGGGTCTTGGAAAGGGATGTCATACTTGGAAAGATGAATGACTGGCATAAGAATAGAAGACCCTCAACCAGATGGATTGACACAGTGGCTGTAACAAATGAGCTCTAGTGTGGTGGAAATGATGAGGATGGCACATGGTAAGCTAGGGTTCAGATTTGTTATTCATAGGGTTGGTATGTGTTGTACTTATCCCGATGGCACCTAACCACAACATTTTCTACCTCTGCAGCTCCTAAAAGGAGTTCTTGTGGTATACTCCAGTGAGTTGCACTGCAAACCGTAGACAATATACTCCTGTGTGATTTACAGCCTCAGAAACTCAGTTGAGTGTTACCTATGAAGCGGTTATAGCTTGCTGACAATGAGTCAATGTGCAATTCTTAAATATATAACAGCAAATGAAAAGAATTTTAAATTCTACTATTAACCTATTGAAGGAGTGTCAGTGGCTTAGTCTGTAATGATTTGTGTTACTAATCCAAAGGCAGTACCTTACTGCTGGTTTGAATTCACGAGCAACTCCAAGAGAAAAAGCTTATCATTATTGTCCTGTGGGACGGGTTCCTACTCGATGGCAGTGAATTTGACTTTGATTACTTTTTTATTCTAAATATAGCATCATTCCTATCCATAGCTACCTATAGCACTGTTTGTTGGATAAATAAATGACAGCTGTCTCTCAGAACAAACATATTCATTTTTTATATTATTCATTTCCATACTGTATAAAAGAGACATCATAGTGTGAGCCACCAATTGATATCTGTAGAGTGATGTGACTATGACTGATTTTATTGCTTCTACTTCCCAGTAGTATTGCTGATTCTATTGATACTCTGTCTCATGATGTTCTTCAATAGTATTATGTCTAACCCTGTCCAGTTTTGGCGTCCCCCTGCCTCAAATTATCTCCTGTCTTGAGTGACAGATTTATACCCACATGTCTCCCAGAGGTCACAGAAACTCAAAACATAATTCTGTCTTATGATTCATGTTGACATTTTTGGCATCGTATTCTACTTTTCTATCAATTATGGTATTATTTGGCAGGATGCCATTCCTCACAGTCTCAGTCCAAATCTGTTTGTATTTCATGACAATATTCTTGGCAGATAACCAGTGCTTTGTACATAATAAGTCCATTAACATTTATCGAATGGACAAATACAACCTGTATCTTAGAGAAATGATATATTCATTTTCCTTCTGTTGTCTTTTCCCACACATAACTAAATTCAGAATTCTTCTTTCCTGGGAGATTTTGAATCTTTCACATTTTCAGAAGCAGAAATGACAGTATCATGTAGGCTTCTATTACTTATAACCAGGAAGTCATTTTCAATATTTCTTTTCAAAATACTGCAAAGAGGCAGGTCCTACTATTGTCATATGTGTGTAATTAAATTAAACCAAATTCAAATCTGTGTCATTTCAAAGTATGTAAAATATATGCTAAATTTATAACAATATACTATAAATACATTTATGTAATTCTAAACCCATCACCAAAATATAGATTCTAAGCCAGCAGGTGGCATTTATTATGACAGCTACACTGTTACTGAGGATATCAGTAAGATTTCAGCAATCTAAAAATTGATGTATACCTATCACTTCTGAAAATCAGATATTACAAACTTCCAGGTGCTAGAACTACATTGAGCTTGAACCCTGACCTCAGTCATTTAAAAGTTGTAGTAACATAATTTGCCTCCTTCCCCATCACAAAAGCTTTCACATTTGTCTAGTTGTTTCTGCTAAGCAGGATTTTGCTATTGAAATTTAAGAGAGAAAATTATTTCAATTCCCAAGGTAAGCCTAGAAATTGTAAAACAATTAACATTCAAAGAGTTGCAGAAATGTCATAGTCAACTTTGAATTAGAATAAAGAAGTTTATTAAAGGTTCAAGACAGTTTAAACTGGGCATTTTCCTAGCTTTTGAAAACAAAACCACTGAAATTTGAGCTATAGCAATTATAGATATTTTTATAGGGCTAAAATGAAGAATGTGAGCTTCAATACTCTAGTTTACTTAATAACAATTTGTAAAAGTCAATGGTTGTATCTTGATAGTGATTAGTTCAAGTGAGTATTTTGGTGCTTTGTTGGTTTGCTATTGCTTAGCGTACTCTGGTGGCCTAATGGGTAAGAAGTTGTGCTACCAAACCACAGGCAGACAGTTCAGAGCCATGAGCTTCTCCGTGGGAGAACGATGGGAAATCTATTACTATGCAATTTTTTCAGCCTCTGAAAAACCAATGGTGGTTCAGCTATAAATCAGTTCTGATTTGATAGAACTTAACAACAAACATAGGGATTTTATAAGAAGGTGTTACAAGGCTTTTCCCAGATACTAATTTTTAGAAATATAGAGGATCTTTTAGTAACAAACTGACATTTGTTCTTTATTTAGTTAAAAAAGAAGCATTTTCTAAAATACTAGATTAAATCTCATTAAAGTTTAATTTCTTGGAGTGAAGCAGCCATTTTCAAGTGGAGGCTATGTTCATACATAGAGGTAGGCTTCATTGAGTCATGGTAAGCGGCCCAGAGAGTTTACTGTGGCATGTTCTTTACTGTCTATCCATCTATAAGATTTCTCAATCCCACTTCACATTCTAATCACTGTAGATTTGTATTGCAGTAAAACTCTTCTTTCTAAATTTGACCTCTGTCCTTCTCTCCTCCTACTCTAATTGATCAACCTCAAATCTAAGGAATATCAATTATTAAGAGCTGAAGGGCTGGGAATTTACCAAAGTTGATCTCATTGGACACAGTTGCGCTTCTGCACTGACCCTGCCTAAATATTCTTTCATGTGCCTGTCTCAAAAGAACTCATTTCTCATGAAGGCTTATGAAGGAATGATTTCCACATTTCACCTCCAAATTCCCTATGTGGATGGCTTTATTGAGGTTATTAAATTTATATTTTTTTTTAAAATCCTTCAATTTCCAGCTAGCAGCCATAAATCTAAAAAAAAAAAGAAACAAAAAAACCCAAAAATACACAAATGACCACAATTCAATCTATTTTATGATTCATCATTCAACTGTCCCCCTCATCATTTTGCATTTTATAATAGCCTGTGTGTGCTTCCTAGACATGTATTAGGGTGATTATAAATGAATTAAACATTATTAATCCAAGGCTGCAACTGGCTACTATCTGATGCTGCTTAGTGACTTAATTATGTTAGACAGACTAAATTGTTTCAAATGAACCTTCACAAAGGTCCTTAATAAAATAAAACAGTGATTTTATTCTGTCTTATCTACTTTCTGCCAGAAGGTTCTCTAGGGGCTTCTGCAGTTTTCTTTTCTTTCCTATTAGCTGGAAAGCACAATCTAGTAAGCCTGTGAGCCTTGCAGGAGCTTACACTGAAAATATTTCTCTCTCTTTGACAAGCACTGTGGTAAGATTTGGAGCTGCTGTGTAAGCAGCAAGATTTAGTGGTTTTCTCTTAAGGGAGCTGGTTACAGAAGCGACTTAGAATGCCTTAGGAAAAAAGAGAAGAAGAAGAACTTTCACATTAATAGTATGTGGAAGGGGGATAACTTTATATAAAATTTTGAGCAGAGAGGATATTTGAAATAGAGAGGAAGCTTCCAAAGTAGAATTTTAAATGTCAGCAGATTCATAGAGGAACTGTTTCAGACAGCAGGCTGTAAAAGATATTAAATTTTAAAATAAGGGGTTACATTGTTTTTCTTCTGTTTGCTTTGTGCAATAGGAGAAGTTCTTAAAAGAGGGTAGATCATTCCTCGGTTATTTCTGAGACAGAGCACATTAGCTGTGACTTCACTCAGAAGGAGGTCTCTTACCTGCGAGAGGTGCAATGAGAGGTTGAATGTGCACAAAGTATTTCTCATTCCCACAGTAGTCTTGACAGGCAGGTCTAACATGTGGAAAAGGATAATAGGATAATAAAGTTACTATACTTCTGAGTAAGATGTGCAATGTAGCAGCCAAAGTGTGGATCTTTGGGAGAAAGTCTTAGACAAAAGTGACTCTCCATGGGAAAGAACTGCTTGGGACAGTCGCAGATTTCTAGACAAGTTGTTGCTATTCTTAGTTTTCTCTCTGTGTGAAACCCAGACACAGCAAAACCAATCCTTTGTGTAGAATTATTTCTATCTTTTTTCTGTGTTCATTTTCAAAGAAAACCACACACACATTTTGACAACATAGAGCTCATTTTGTTTAGAAATATTATCAATTCCCAACCCTCCTCTTACTTACAGAGGACCAAATCACATTGGGATTTTGCAGACATTTTCGTTTTTTTGTTTCTTATACTAATTTCCCTTGTGTAGAACATAGTGAGGGTGACTGTGAAAATATAATATCAATAATTCTGTTTATTGTCATTGGAATGTCTTGTCATGTCAATTCAGTCTGTAGTTTCCAGTATGGATCCATCAATAAAATACAGTTCTAATTCTATCTTAATCTTTACAGATTTTAAGTGGCAATATTTATTGGCAAGCACATCAAACAAATAACATTGAAAAATTAAGTCAGGTAACTTACTTTTGTACAAGGAAAAATTACATACACATTTACTAAAAGAACAGGGGGAAACATAAAAAAAATGTGTATTCACACAGAAGCAAAAGGAAGACACAGATAAAGAAATAAACAACGTCTTTCCAATCTGGGGGGAAGGTATTAGCAAAATTCAACAAACTTCAAGTACCACTAAATCTGGTAGCTTAGTGGTGAGGAATCACAGAGCCAATACAAAAGTATGCAGTTCTATGCGGTTCAAATCTATCAGCTGTTACCCAAGAGAATGTGCAGTCTCCACTGGTGCAATTAACTGTCTCTGAAAACCTACTGGAGGGTCAGCTCTGGGTCAGTTCTGACTTGACCATACATAATAACAACAAATGGCATGAAGAAACATATGATGCATCAATAGGTCCTTGGGAGAAATATAAGTTTGACAATGAATAAATGTGAGGGAAAATTAAATGGAAAGAATATGATAGATAGATAGATAGATAGAATTAAAAATATTAATTAAAAAAGGATAAAAGAATTAAAATAAAAACTGAAGAACCAAAAAAAAAAAAAAAAGGAAGGCACAAAGTGGAGATAGTACAAAAAGAAATTCTGTTTTCTGAAGCAGTAAATCACACTGGAGGAGACTGCTCATCTTTCTCCTGTGATTAAATATATTCAGAAAGCAAGAAGACATAATCTGGCTTTAAAACGTGAACTCTCCGGAATGGTCCCTGCTAGAACAGCTTTAAACATCTCTATAAAATATAATAAACCAAGGGAAGGAGGGGAAACAGACAGCAACTCAGAAAGTAAAACGGACAGACAATTTCTCACAATGATCTGGGAAAAATTTTCACTAAAATATAATGAATTGCCTTGGCTCCCAATCCAAGTTATGAGTTTGAAACCCTTAAAGAAATATGTAAGAAAATACTAGGCAAAGAGGAATGGAGGTAGCAAGGATCATCCTGGGTATCAGGACTTCTGTGAAATTGTAGACCTCAAATGTAAAACTTTTAAATTGAGTGACAAAGGAATGGAAGCTAGAAAGATCAGTAGTGTTAGTGTGTTTTGAAGATTACTGTTTTCATACACTCTTTTCATTGGCGTGCTATAAATCAAGGCAAAAGAGTGATTTGATAGCGCAAGAGTCTGTAACTCATATAACTAGACAGATGACTGTCTTCAGAGAGTTTACTAAAAGCAATGAACATTTAAGAGTGTCCTGCCGGTTTTCTGTTGCAAATTGGATGCAATCTTTCCCTGGGTGAACTAAAAGAAGATGCTGTGACTATTTTGGGCAAACTTCGTATCTGAAAAATGCTTTGCTTCATTGCTAATAAGTAAACAATGATAACACGGGGAGGGGGAACCAACACTGCAAGATAAGGTTTACTGGCTTTTAGGCAATTCTGTTTGTGATTATCATACTCTTTTATTTATCATGAAAAGGGGAAAAAATCACCCACATGGGATTGTTAAATCCAATCAAGATAAAATAAACTCTCTAAAGCAGAGAACTGCCAGAAGTCTAAGCAGGGTTTAGAAAAGTCATGGTACTAGGAATATTGTAGCTGATGTTAGATGGATCTTAGCTGAAAGCAGGGGGTACCAGAGGGATGCATATCTGTGCTTCATTGATTATGCAAAGGTGTTTGACTGTGTGGACCATAATAAACTGTGGCTCACTCTCAGAAAATGGGAATCCCAGAACACTTGATCGTGCTAATGAGAAACCTATACTTGGACCAAGAGGCAGTCATCAGAACAGAGCAAGGAAACACTGCATGGTTCAAAATTGGGAAGGGCGTACACCAGGGATGCGTCCTGTCTCCATATCTTTTCAACCTGTATGCAGAACAGATTATTCGACAGGCTGGGCTCTATGAGGAGAAGTGTGGTGTCAGGATTGGTGGAAGATCTATTAACAATCTGCATTATGCAGATGACACAACCTTGCTCGCTGAAACTGAGGAGGACCTCATGCACTTACTGCAGAGGGTCAAGGACTGCAGCCTTCAATATGGATTGAGGCTCAATATCAAGATGACAAAGATTCTCACCACTGGACCAATTGGCAGCATCAGGATGGATGGTGAAGAGATTGAGATTCTGTGAGTTCTGTGTAGCTGTTACAACAGTCTAATGGGGTAATGAGGGCCCTGAAAGGGGTATTTGGTGTTGGAATTGGTGAGTTGTAGGAGTATGCCAGAGCACCTCTGGCTCCATGGTAATGGACTTTGTACTGTGGATGTTGTTGAGGTAGACTATCCCCTGTAAAAAGGAGTAAGGGCAGCAGGAGGAAGGCCAAATACAACCTGTATTCACTCCATAAAGGGAACTATGCTCGGCAACAAAATCCACAGCATGAAACTGCTCCCTCTAAGGTTAGACAAGGTCCCTCAGGTTCCTGCACCTACTTCTATAAATCACTGTATCTAGTATTTATTTCAAATGACCAACAGACTTTACAGGATATCTTTTTCCCCTTAAAGTTGTTTGGTTTATTAAAGAAGTAGGTTAGGGTATATGGAGGCAAAGTATAGCACACCATGAAAAGTCCAGGTTCAGTGAACAGAAGTCCCATGCCAGACTGGTAGACAGCAATGATGGAATGACAACAAAAGAACCCGTTGCCATTCAGTAACAGCAAGACACAATTCTTCAGTTAGTTCAGACCGTGTCAACAAATGAAAGCTTAGTTTAGCCAAGCAACACAAACGCAAGAAGCCTCTGATTTCTTCAATTATTCAATAAGCTTTGTTTCACAGTAGTTACAAGTCAGGTCTCTTCCTTCAATTATCCAGGAAGGAAAACCTTTCACGACAGTTCCATATACAGAGCTCTGTCACTCTGCAGTTTAGTTCTCTCTCTTATGCTGGCCTCACAGCTGTTGATGATGTTGAAGATGATCAGCAGAGAGACATGTGTCTGCAGTAGAGGCAGCTGGAGACGACTCCTGGAGAAGGTAGGGTGATGGGGTGGATAAGCAAAGCCATTCTCCAAAAGTTGTAACACCGTATTCTTTTGGAGTTAATAGAGGTAAGACAGGGCCGTCCTCATGCTACCAGCACTCTTTTTTACATTCCTAAGAGAGAAAAAAGAGTCGCAAGTGACTTGATGGCACATAAAAACAACAAGAGAGAAAGTTCCCAAAAAGATGGATTAAGATAATGATTACAAAATAGCCTGAAGCATATCAGATAGTGAGGCAAGGTTCAAATCTGATGGTCATGGGTAATAACTATTGTTGTTGTTGTTGTTGTTATGTGCCATCGAGTCGTTTGGGACTCACAGCGACCCTATGCACAACAGCCCTAAACCCTGCTCTATCCTGCACCAACAGCACTACCTCTGACACACCCTTCCCGACTACCCCAGTCACCGAATCAATCCATCTCATAGAGGGTCTTCCCCTCCTGCACCGTCCCTCCACCCTCCCAAGCATGATGTCCCTCTCCAAGGACCCATCCCTCCTGGAAACATGTCCAAAGTATGTCAGACGAAGCCCCAGAATCCTTGCCTCACAGTAATAGCTTGGTTTAATCCTCTCCAAGATGAATCTGTTTGTTTTCCTTGCAGTCCATGGTACATTCAGTACTCGTCTCCAGCACCACAGCTCAAAGACACCAACTCTCCTTCTGTCCTCCCTAGTCATTGTCCAACTCTCTGATGCATAACAAGCGATTGCAAAGACCATGGCCTGTATCAGGTGCACCTTAGTCTCCAGAGAGACACCGTTGCTCCTGAGTACTTTAGAGAGGTCTCTAACAGCAGACTTTCCCATCGTGATATGCTTTTTGATTTCCTGGCTGCTGGCGCCAAGAGTGTTGACTGTGGAGCCGAGCAAACTGAAGCTGTGAACAATCTCAATCTCTTTGTCATCCATTCTGAAGCTGCCAATTGGTCCAGTGGTGAGAATCTTTGTCTTCTTGACATTGAGCCCCAGTCCATACTGAAGGCTGCAGTCCTTGACCCTTCGCAGCAAGTGCATGAGGTCCTCCTCAGTTTCAGCAAGCAGGATTGTGTCATCTGCATAACGCAGATTGTTAATACATCTTCGACCAATCCTGATGCCACAATTCTCCTCATAGAGCCCAGCCTCTCGGATAATCTGCTCTGCATGCATGTTGAAAAGGTATGGAGACAGGATGTATCTATCCCTGGCGCACACCCTTCCCAATTTTGAACCATGCAGTGTTACCCTGTTCTGTTCTGACTACTGCCTCTTGGTCCAAGTATAGGTTTCGCATTAGCACGATTAAGTGTTCTGGGATTCCCATTCTTCTCAGAGTCAACCACGGTTTGTTATGACCCACACAGTCAAATGCCTTTGCATAATCAATGAAATACAGATAGACATTCGTCTGGTATCCTCTGCTTTCAGCCAAGATCCATCTAACATCAGCAACAATATCCCTAGTACCACGACCCCTTCTAAACCCAGCCTGGACTTACGGAAGTTCTCTGCTGATGTGCTGTTCTAATCGTTTTTGGATAATCTTCAGCAGAATCTTGCTTGCATGTGAAATCAATGACACTGTTCTGTAGTTTCCACACTCAGTTGGGTCACCTTTCTTTGGAATGGGAACAAATATAGATCTCTTCCAGTCAGTTGGTCAAGTGGTTGTTCTCCATATTTCTTGGCACAACTTGGTGAGCACATCCAGGGCAACATCTGTTATCTGAAATACTTCAATTGGTATACCATCTATTCCTGGGGCCTTATTTTTTGCTATTTCCTTCAAAGCAGCTTGAACATCTTCCTTCATCACCATAGGCTCTTGCTCATATGTTATTTCAGTAAATTCTTCTGTATCTGCCAATTCCTTCCTATACAACGACTCAGTATATTCCTTCCATCTTCTTTTAATACTTCCTGGATTATTTAATATTCTGCCCAAAGCATCCTTGATTATAGCAACTCTAGGTTTGAATTTGTTCTTCAGTTCCTTGAGCTTAAGAAATGCTGAGCGAGTTCGGACCTTTTTGTTTTCTGACTCTAGCTCCTTGCACATTTCATTGTAGTATTTTACTTTATCATTCCGAGCTATTAGTCATAGTCAATTCACTGATATCTGATGACATTATGAGTTTGTCCTTTATGAAATGCTGTTCTAGTAACAAAACTTAAAACATCGTTTATAAATCCTTTAAAGTCAGTGTTCACACTCAATTATAGCAGAAGGTTTTGGGATTTCTTTTTCACGGCTTTAGGTGTTTTTGTTTTGTTTTGTTTTGTTTTTAAGTAACAGATCCATTAACTGTTCAGCATTCAAGGTGTGGCTTATGCACAGCTTGCTATTTCACCCAAAATATGAAGGAAAGTAAAAAATAACAAAATCCGTTTACTCGGGACTTTGAAAGAACACAAGAAGTCTACTTCTTTCCAGATAAAAAGGAATGTTGCTACAATAAGCTGATATTGCACATTTCCTGTTGCTACACAAGTTAGCCACATGTGAGACCAAAAAACACAAAGAAACATAATCCACTAATAATAATAATCCCACTAATCCATTGCACACTGTGTGTCCCGGGACATTTATTGCCAGTCATATAACTTCTTTTAAGATTTGTAATACTACTCTTGCTTCAAATAGAAAATTTATGTATTACCATTTAAGTATAAAAAATTACATTATATAGTTCATCACATAGTCCAGGCTGGGTTTACAAGGCTTCATGGTACTAGGGATATTGTAGCTAATGTTAGATGGATCTTAGCTGAAAGCAGAGAATGCCAGAGGACGGTCTATCTGTGTTTCATTGACTATGCAAAGGCATTTGACTGTGTGGATAATAACAAACTGTGGCTGACTCTGAGAAGAAAGGGAATCCCAGAACCCTTGATCATTCTAATGCAAAACTTATACTTGGACCAGGAGGCAGTCATCAGAACAGAGCAAGGAAACACTGCATGGTTCAAATTTGGGAAGGGCGTACACCAGGGATTCATCCTATCTCCATACCTTTTCAACTTGTATGCAGAACAGATTATCTGGGAGGCTGGGCTCTATGAGGAGAAATGTGGGGTCAAGATTGGTGGAAGATCTAT
>NW_006399751.1:28253337-28254662 GCF_000299155.1 Elephantulus edwardii | reverse complement strand
CAAGATCCACACCTTACACCACAGAAAAAAAAACCAACTCAAGGTGGATCATGGACCTAGGACTAAAACCAAGGACTATAAACTTCATTAAAGAAAAGCTTGGAAGAACTTTAGTAGTCCTAATCCACAACATAAAAAGTCTTCCAAGTATCCTGGAAAATCTAAAACCAAAAGAAGATAAAATAGGTGAATGGGACTTTCTAAGAATCAAATCCCTACGCACATCCAAAACCTTCTCCAATAGCATAAAAAGGGAATCCAAAGACTGGGAAAAGGTATTTGGTAATGACATGTCAGATAAGGGACTTATATCCAGAATTTATAAAATACTTGATCACCACAATATGATTAAGGTAAATAATCCAGTTGAGAAATGGGCACAGGATATGAACAGACACTTCACCGAAGAAGACATTCAGATGGCCAATAAGCACATCAAGAAATATTCAAAATCCCTAGCTCTAAGAGAGATGCAAATCAAAACAACTCTGAGATTTCATCTCACCCCAGTAAGAATAGCAAAATTCAACATAACAGCAAGCAACAAATGCTGATGAGGATGTGGAGAAACTGGAACTCTTATCCACTGTTGGTGGGAATGTAAAATGGTGCAACCACTGTGGAAAGTGATGTGGTGCTTTCTCAAAAAGTTGCAAATAGAGATACCATTTGACCCAGCAATCCCATTACTGGGAATATACCCCAGAGAGACCATAACTGACATCCAATCAGATCTATGCACACCCATGTTTATTGCAGCTTTGTTTACAATAGCGAAGAGTAGGAAGCAACCTAAGTGCCCATCAACAAACGAATGGATAGAGCAGCTGTGGTATATTCCCACAATGGAATACTATGCTGCATTGACAAGGAACTCATGCAATATTATTCAAAATGGCAGACCCTGGAGGACATTATGCTGCATGAAATATCTCAGTCACAAAGGGACAAATACTGCATGTGCCACTATTGTAGAACGGGAATGACATCAGGGTTGGGGTAAGACTGAGAAAAAAACTGGATAAATTATGTATATTGTATTGAAACAGATGAGGGAAAGAACAGAATATAGGTGATATATGATTGAGTATTATGGTTAACACAGGAGTCCATAATTAAGATTACATAGAGAAGTGTACTCGGTGTGTGTATGGGGGGAGGGAGGAATTGTATACCAATGAAGGAATTTTTTTTTCCTTTTTCTTTTCAAAGAGAGGAGCGAACTGGTGGGGAGGTGTGGATAGGGAGAAAAGTGCAGCAATGAATGAATGGAAATCCAAAATCTCTGTAAATGTTTATTAAAATTAATAAAAATGAAAAAAAAT
>NW_006399751.1:28245481-28253237 GCF_000299155.1 Elephantulus edwardii | reverse complement strand
TTTGACAGTACACACACAAAAATAAAAAATTTAAAAAAAAGAATGCAATCCAGTACCTAAATGTAAAAGAATGAAATATCTTTTAAATAACTAAAATAGTATAACCATTATAAAGCATAATATCTAGACAAACAAAATATAACAACATTACTGGTTTTCTTTTCTGATCAAATAAGTTGAGGGGCATATTTTGCGTAATAAGAAAGAAAATAAAGTGCAAGTAAAGAAAAGTGAGTGTGCATGATGGATAAGAGGCACAGTAAAGAATTATCATATGTTATTAGGTTCTGTTGGTTCTGACTCCTATGTCCAACAAGAAATCTGTGCCTTCCATCATTCTATCACAATGGTCTTCCTCCTTCTTAACCTCCAGAGACTTCCTGTTAGATAGAAAAAGAGTTGGGGCGAGGGACAGTGAGAGGGAGGAAGAGAGAAAGAGAGAAACTGGTACCAGGAAATGAATAGGCCTTTATACCGTGGTTTGAGAGGGATGGCAAGTGATAAGGAGCAGAGAAGTAAAAAATCGGCCCACAGGAAGTTGGGGCCGTTCCATCTTACAGGAGGCCTGGGAAAGACTAGGGAAGATGGTATTTCTCACAATTTTGGGGTGTTAATTAACTTGGCTTTGGGATTTTGTGATCAGGCCCAGAGCCTTATCAGGATCCATTTTCTGGTCTGGTCTTTAATCTGGCCACCTCAGTTGTTATCAGCTTTCTCAGCAAGTGATAAATTCTGGGGGTGGGGAGCATCTACTATATTCTTCATCAATATAACCTCTACATTATAGCATACCTAAAATATTTTTAAGACAAGTTCTCACTAATTGTCACCAACATGTACTTCTTCTAAGGTTATTGTTGTTGTTGATTGCTGTCAAGTCATACACAACTCTTAGTGACCCTATGAACAAAAGACTTGAGGCCTCTCTATAATTATCGTTTCTCCAAGTTCATAGAGTTCCCAGAGGCATGTGGTTTAGGAATTGGATGTTGCTCCTGCTTTTAAACCTGTCTTAAACTGGGAACTCCATCAAACACTGTTTTTAACAACTTAAAGAGGTCTTTGAAGTATATATCTCCAAAGCAATTGATATCTTGATCCCTGTGACAGTGCGGATTGACTATGAATCCATGTAAAATTAAATTCTTGACAAGAACAAACAAAATGGTCTAGGAAAAAGTGTAGCTAGAGTGCTCCTTCTTGTTGAACATAGTAAAATTTTATCTCCTGGGCTTTAGGTATGTCATCAGGAAAGAGTGATTCCTGGAAAAGGACACTATGCTTAGAGAAGTTAACAAAGGAGACAAAGTCTTTTAATTAAAAGGATTGATGCAGTTACTGCAACAAGGGGCTGAAGACCTGCAGAGACTAAGAGGATAGTGTAAAAAACAGACATTCTGTCCTACTTTCATTCTGTCGTACTTTCAGTCAGAGCTGACTCAATGACAACCAACATCTGTTTTACAATCTGCTTCCCCCTCCAGGCAAACATCTCTGAGCCACATCTTTGAAGAAGGATGGGGATAAAAGTGCCCATTTTGAGAAGGAGCGGTAGGCTTAGATCCTCTCAATTTACCTTTCCTGCAATGTAGCCACCACCTTTCAGCTTGGGCAAAATTGATGAAAGCCACAGTCTTTTCAGTGATACTCCAGCCAAGGAGAAGTACCCCAATGATACTGCCATCCATGGTGGCATATTGGGTTATTTGGTTTTTAATAACTAAAATGTCAGTGATTTGAATCCAGATGCTCCTGAAGAGAAAGATGTACATAATCCTCCTGTAAAGATATGTGGTCATTAGCACACAATAGGGAAGCACCAAAAGTCACCTTCAATTCAAAGTTAGTGAGTAAGTAAGTTGTTGTTGTTATGTGCCATTGAGCCCCTTGCGACTCATAGTGACCCTATGTACAACAGCCCTAAACTCTGCTCTGTCCTGTGCCAATCGCACTGTCTCTGACACTCCCATCTTGATTATCCCAGTCACTGAATCAATCCACCTCAAAGAGGGCCTTCCCCTCCTGCGCTGTCCCTCCACCCTCCCAAGCATGATGTCCCTCTCCAAGGACCAGTCTCTCCTTTCAATATGTCCCAAGTATGTTAGACAGAGCCTCAGAATCCTTGCCTCCAAGAAACCACCTGGTTTAACCCTTTCCAGGACACATCTGTTTTCCTAGCAGTCCATGGTACTCTCAATACTCTTCTCCAGCACCACAGCTCAAAGGCAGCAATTCTCCTACTGTCCTCCCTAGTCATTGTCCAACTTGCTGATGCATAACAAGTGATTGCAAAGACCATGGCCTATATCAGACATACCTTAGTGTCCAGAGAGACACCATTACTCTGCAATACTTTGGAGAGGTCCCTAACAGCAGACTTTCCGATAGCAATACGTCTTTTAATTTCCTGGCTACTGGTGCCAAGAGTGTTGACTGTGGAGCCAAGAAAACTAAAGCTATGAACAATCTCAATCTCTTCACCATCCATCCTGATGCTGCCAATTGGCCCAGTGGTGATAATCTTTGTCTTCTTGAAATTGAGCTTCAATCCAAATTGGAGGCTGAAGTCCTTGACCCTCTGTAGCAAGCGCTTCAGGTCCTCCTCAGTTTCAGCAAGCAGGGTTGTGTCATCTGCATAACACAGATTGTTGATAAATCTTCGACCAATCTTGACCCCACATTTCTCCTCATAGAGCCCAGCCTCCTGGATAATCTGTTCTGCGTACAGGTTGAAAAGGTATGGAGATAGGACGCATCCCTGGCATACGACCTTCCCAATTTTGAACCATGCAGTGTTTCCATGCTCTGTTCTGATGACTGCCTCCTGGTCCAAATATAGGTTTCTCATTAGCACGATCAAGTGTATTGGGATTCTCATTCTTCTGAGAGTCAGCAACAGTTTGTTATGATCCACACAGTTAAACACCTTTGCATAGTCAATGAAACACAGATATACATTCCTCTGGTATTCCCTGCTTTCAGCTAAGATCCATCTAACATCAGCTACAATATTAATAGTACCACGACCCCTTCTAAACCCAGCCTGGACTTCTGGCACTTCTCTGCTAATGTGCTGTTCCAGTCGTTTTGGGATAATCTTCAGCAGAATCTTGCTTGCATGTGAAATCAGTGAGATCGTTCTATAGTTTCCACACTCTGTTGGGTCACCTTTCTTTGGGATGGGAATAAAGATAGGTCTCTTCCAGTCCATTGGCCAAGTGGTTGTTTTCCAGATTTTTTGGCACAACTTGGTGAACATGTCCAGGGCAGCATCTGTTAACTGACATATTTCAAATGGTATACCATCTATTCCTGGGGCCTTATGTTTTGCCATTTCCTTCAAAACAGCCTGAACTTCTTTCATCACCACAGGCTCTTGCTCATATGTTGTTCCATTAAATTCTTCTGTGTCTGCCAAGTCTTTCAATACAGTGATTCAGTATATTCTTTTCTATCTTCTTTTAATACTTCCTGGATCGTTTAATATTCTGCCTAAAGCATCCTTGATTATAGGAACTTAAGGTTTGAATTTGTTCTCCAGTTCTTTGAGCTTAAAAAATACTGAGCAGATTCTGGTGGAAGATGGCAGAGGTGGAGAGTACAGTGTGAAGAGCCAGAGGGATAGCAAGCTGCATAGAGACAGGACACTAAAGAGTACTTCATGCTCCATAGAGACCGACCATCACAGCATGATGTGAACAGTAGGAATTTGAATCAGAACTTTTGTTGAATTAGACTGGGAATGAGCACATAGCCTCAGTTGCATTCCAGGTCACATTTTTGTCTGCACTTCGGATCAGCAAAAACCGGAAACTACTAGCCAAGCTTCTGAGGGACCCATCTGAAAGGGGTACCTTGGTGGGAAAATTGGCTGAATTCTCTAAAGCCCCACTAACACCCAGTGGGTCTGTTGTGCTACGTGGACAATTATAATAAGAACTTTTATTGATACAAATAGTTTTAGGAACCACAGGATCTTAAACCCATACTGCTTTATGGAAATTTGACTGAGTCTTCTTCACTGGTCCTGCTAGACCCAGGACCCTGCTCGGACGGGGGCCACTGGGTGAGAGCACTGGGTAATGCCGTTGGGTAGGGGCTACTGAGTGAGAACTGCTTAGTGGGAGACGGACAGTTGGAATTTGATAAGGGACCTCAATCGTGAGTACACCTGGGCAGCTAAGGTCTGAGTGAGGTCCCTCAAGTGGTTGACCCACCTGGTCATTATTTCACCCCCCTGCCTACCCCAACCTATTTGGCTCCACACCTGTGCATACACGACCAGTCAATCAACCTGCCTTTAATCCAGAGCACCAGGATCTGACTTACCTACAAAAGGCTGCTCTCACAGGCTCTGAACTGACCTTTTCCTTGAGTCAGAAATTCAGTGAAATTGTCTTCAGATCAAGAATATATCAATGTCTCAAAGAAAACAAGCTACCCTACACACTATACAAATGAAAATCAAGATGTTACCACCAAAAGGTGACACAGGAGCAATGGGTTTCCTAAAGCCAGAAAGTCTGAAGGAACTTTCTGACACAGAATTTAAAAGTACAACGATTGAATATTTTCAATGGATCAAAGACAAACTCGAAGAACTACAGGATACTACAAGGAAAAACCAGGAGGAGCTAAAAAATACAGACAACAACAACAACAAAAACCCCAATCCAGAACAATGCAGATATAACAAACGAGGCACTAGATGCACAGGAAAAGCAAGAAACCACGATCCAAAATATGAGGTCCAACGTTTCAGAAGCTGTCAGCATGATGGAGGGACACGTAAGTAGAACTGAAGAGATAGAACACAGAACCAATGAAATAGAAGATAGAAATGTCACCACTGATCTGTTAGAGCGAAAAACAGAATCAAAAAGAAAGAAAAAGAAGAAAATCTAAGAATAATGTGGGACACCATCAAGAGAAACAACATGAACATCATTGGAATCCCAGAACAGGCAGAAGCAAGTAAAGACACAGAAAAAGTTGTGGAAGAATTACTAGAGGAAAACTTCCCAGGCATAATGAAGAATGAGAGAATATATATTCAAGAAGCTGAATGAACACCATATAGAATAGACCCCAAAAGAAAAACACCAAGGCATTTCATATTTAAATTCGCCAGAACAAAAGATAAGAAGAGAATCCTGAAAGCAGCAATAGAGAAACAAAGAGTAATCTAGAAAGGAGAACAGATAAGATTAACTGCCAATTTCTCAGCAGAAACCATGTGTGCAAGAAGAGAGTGGAAAGACGCATATCAAACACTCAAAGAAAGCAACCGTCAACCAAGAATACTGTACCCAGCAAAATTATCCATCAAATATGAAGGAGAGATGAAGTTATTCCCAGAAAAACAGAACCTAAGAGAGTTTGTGAAAACAAGACCAGCATTGCAGGAAACACTGAGAGATCTCCTTTTTACAGAGTTACCACAGAGAGCAGCATGGACCAAAGTGACTAGCAAGAACACCAAAAAGAACTCAACAAAATGCTAGCAATAAAACCCTGACTTTAATAATCACACTGAATGTGAATAGTTTGAATGCACTATTGAAGAGAAGAAGAATAGCAGATTGGATAAAAAAACAAAATACATCAATATGCTGTCTATAAGAGACACACCTAAAAAGTGAAGATAAAGAATGACTAATAATAAAAGGAGGGGGGAAATATACCAAGAAAATGGCAATCAGAAAAAAAGCAGGAATAGCACTCTTAATCTGTGATAAAAAAATTTCAAAGCAAAAACCATCACAAAGGACGGGGAAGGTCACTACATAATGATTAAAGTGTTAATAGAACAAGAGGACATAACAATAATAAATATCTATGCACCAAATGAAAGACCTGCAAAATACATTAAACAAACATTAACAAAACTGAAAAAGGAAATAGACAACACTACGATAGTAGTTGGAAACTTCAATATTCCTCTCTCAAGACAAGATAGAACTACCAGGAAAAAAACTCAACAAAGATGCTCAAGAATTAAACTACACAATAAAACAACTTGAACTCATAGATATTTATAGGCTAATGCATGACAAAAAAACACAGTATACCTTCTTCTCCAATGTGCATAGAACATTCTCTAGAATATATCACATTTTAGGTCACAAGGCAAGCTCAATAAATTAAGAAACATAGAAATAATTCAAAGCATTTTGTCAGACCATATTGCTACAAAATTAGAAATTTAACAACAAGAGGATAAAGGAGAAAAAACCATACATCTGGAAGCTGAACAACACCTTGCTTGAACATGACTAGGTACTACAAAAATAATGAGTGAAATAAAAAGTTTCTTGAAACAAATGACAATGAAAACACCACTTACCAAAACCTCTGAGAAACAGCCAAAGCAGTAATCAGAGGTCAATTTATAACAATAAGCAAACACATTAAAAGGCAAGAAAAACAGACCATTGACTCTCTAAACCAACATCTCCAGCAAATTGAAAAAGAACAGCAAGAAAACCTGACACCCTCTAAAAAAAAGAAATTGTAAAAATTAGAGCAGAAATAAATGAAATAGAAAACAGAAAAACAATTGAAACTATAAACAAAACTAGGAGTTGGTTCTTTGAAAAGGTCAACAAAATTGACAAACCACTAGGAAAACTAACAAAAGAAAAGAGGGAAAAGACACAAATAATACAAATAAGTGATAAAATGGGTAACATCACAACAGAACCAACAAAATAAAAACACTAATATTGGACTATTATGAAACATTGTACTCAAAAAAAACATGAAAATCTAGAGGAAATGGACAAATACTGAGAAATGCACAACCTACCTAAACTGATACAAACTGAAATTGAACACCTGAACAGATCCATTACAAAAGAGGGAATTGAAAAGGTAATAAAACAACTTCCAACCCAAAAAAGTCCTGGACCAGACGGCTTTACAAGTGAATTTTATCAAACATTCACAGAAGAACTGTTACCAATCTTCCATAAGCTATTTCAGAAAATAGAAAAAGATGAGATTCTCCCAGACTCATTCTATGAAGTGAACATATCCTTGATACCAAAATCAGATAAAGATACTACCAAAATAGAAAACTATGGGCCAATATCTCTCATGAACATAGATGCAAAAATCCTGAAAAAAATCCTGGCCAGTAGAATCCAATGATACATAAAAAAAATAATTCACCATGACCAAGTGGGATTCATAACAGGGATGATGCAAGGATGGTTCAACATAAGAAAAACAATCAATGTAATTCATCACATTAACAAAGCAAACAACCAGAACCACATAATCCTATCAATTGATGCCGAAAAGCCCTTTGACAAAATCCAACACCCTTTCCTGGTTAAAACACTTAACAAAATAGGGTTAGAGGGGAATTTCTTCAACATAGTAAATAGTATATATGCAAATTTGAGATCCAACATTGATCTCAATGGAGAGAGGCTAAAGGAATCCCCTTTAAGAACAGGAACTAGGCAAGGATGCCCATTATCACCTCTGCTATTCAATAATGTATTGGAAGTCTTGGCGGAAGCAATAAGACAAGAGAAGGAAATAAGAGGAATCCAAATTGCAAAGAGGAGGTAAAATTATCTCTCTATGATGATGATATGGTAGTATACTTAGAAAACCCTAAAGACACAGCAAGAAAACTATTGGACCTGGTTGACCAATTCAGCAAAGTAGCAGGATACAAGATCAACATACAAAAATCAGTTGGATTTCTCTACAGTGACAAAGAGAATGCAGAGCTGGAGCTAAG
>NW_006399751.1:28223844-28243586 GCF_000299155.1 Elephantulus edwardii | reverse complement strand
CGAGTTTGGCCCTTTTGATTTTCTGACTCCAACTCCTTGCACATTTCATTGTAATATTTTACTTTGTCATCCCGTGCTGCCTTTTGAAATCTTCTATTTAACTCTTTAGTATCTTGAATTCTTCTAAGGAAGAAAAAGCATAAGTTCTTTGGCTTCTCTGCGGTCCAATACAATTTTCAGAGTCTCTTCTGACATCCATTTTGGTCTTCTCTTCCTCTTCTGTCTTTGCAATGACCGTTTGCACTCTTCCTGGATGATACCCTTGATATCCTCCCACAACTCATCTGGCCTTCACTCATTAATGTTCAAGGCCTCAGTATAGACAGGAAAAGCCTCCACCAACAAAAGCAGAGCTGGAAATAAAATCTATTCTAAATCCGTCAACTATGTTAATCTATAACTTAACCTTAACAACAGGTACTTGTTAGTCTGTACCTTAACCTTAACAACAGATAGAAATGACCAAGACTTGTCTTTCCTGGGAAGACAGCCTGCAGCAGAGCAGCTTCCTTCCCATTGTTTTGGGAAGGGGGATGGGCGAGGAACTAGATTGTGGGTCACATATTACAGCCTTGCTCTTTTCACAGAGCTCTAAAAGATTTTGTTTGGTAAATATTCCTTCCATTTATATCGCTGAGACTATTTTGAGAGACATTAAATGTTTAAGATCTTAATTTTTAATAATTTTCACCAGTTTTACAGAAGAATACATTAAGCAATTGCTCATACTATCTTGTCAGAAGTATCTCTTCTAATTCATTTGCTTTACATCATTTCTTAGTCAAGGTCTTACAACCCATAAGAGTGGCAGATTTATTGCACCATTTGTTGGCAGATTCTCTATCTCACATTACCCCACTCCCCTGCTGATATTCTTTGAAACTCTGAAATGGACACCTTGCCCTGAAACCTACCTTTGGGTGAAGCTAAAAAGAAATCTCAAGGATGGTGTTCATTTTTATGACTTCTTCAACTGAGCACTTAAAGATATATGGACTGGGGGGAAAATTTGACAAATTTGATACAGTGCGTGAACATTTCTGAAAGAGATCAAGGTCATAAAACTATTTTACAAAAGGATCTTAATACTACTTAAACAATTTTTCTTCAAAGAATCATTAAAATACTAAAATGCAAGGGCTGAGCATCCATCTTCTTCTCCACTACATTTCCTTTGTAAGCTATTGTGAAGTTAGTTTGAAACTTCTTTTCTTGAGGTATATTTACAAACAGGGGCTTAGTTAGGGTAATGAGCTCCAGGGGCAATCTCTAAACTGTGTCTCTTTCCCCTAATTTCAAGATGAATGAACATTGATAGTGGAGACATTCTGTAAAACATCCATTTTCTTTTCCAACTGTTCCAGCAGACACTTCATCATTTTGGTCCCTCAGAATGTGATGCCTCAAAAAGGATGAGATGCTGAAGTAAAAGAGCTGAACAGAAGATTCCAAAGGACAGCTCAAGAAGGCAAACTGTTAGAATATGCAGAGATCTAGAATGGGTGAATAAAAAGGAAAGAATCTGAACAGCTTTTTGCAAGCTAGAAGAATTGAGAAACAAATTCAAGTCTCTGTATTCAATCTTTAGAGATGCTTAAGGATAAAATCTTGAATGATCTCAGCAGCATCAAAGATAAAGAATAAAGGGAATGTAGGAAATCACTATGTCAAAAAAGAACTGGCTGACACGGAAACATTTTAGGAAATGCCATATGATCAAGATCCAGTGGTAAGGAAGGAAGATGTTGAAGCAGCAATGAAAGCAATGGCAAAAAATAAAGCCCTAGAAACTGATGGGATACCAACTGGCATGCTTCAAACGAGGAATGCAGCCCTGGATCAGTCTATGAGCACATCTCTCTGGCATTTCTATGCTGGAAAATTGGAAGACAATTATCTGGCTGATCAATTGGAAAAGATACGTATTTGTTCCCTTCTCCAAGAAAGGTGAACCAATAGAATGGAAATTCTAGAACAATATCATTTTATCACATGCAAGCAAAGTACTGTTGAATATCATTCAAAGACATCTAGAACAGTTCATAGACAGGGAACTACCAGAAGTTCAAGTTGGATTCAGAAGAAGTCATGACACTGGTAATTCACCTTTTTATTTGCAGAAGAATAAACTCATGCTTGGATAAACTAGATGATAGCCATAAATTCACACAGTTGATTGAAAGCAGATAGAAGTTGTCTTGTTTTAATGACCAGGTTTGGAGGCTTTGAATTAAAAAAATAAAGATATAAATATATGTGTGCCACATCACACGCAACACAATATCTTACTTATAAACATCAGTAATAATTGTTGCTAAAAGTTTAAGAGCAAAAATTTAAAAATAACTAGTAAAAAACATCTTGCTATTATTATTATTGGTTATTGATACCATTGCTATAACTAACTACAAACTAGCATTTTGATGAGCTTTAAATGTGGAGAAACTCATAGAACATCTTTTATTTCTTAAAATGTTTTCAGAACTTTATTACTGTGTTGTACAGTACAATGTTCTATTTCTAAAACTCTATATATGACAGCTTGTTCATTTCACACACATTAATTATACAACAGGTTTTCCATTGCCAGCAATGATAGTGTAAGAGGCACTCAATTTGTCCTCCCACTATAAACAATCAGAGATCTCTGGTGGCTGAGTCCATTGCAAGTCGTACTGCTCATGCAAAAGCCAAGCATCTCTGAAAGTTATAATCTACTTTATGGAGAAAAAATAGTCAGTCTACTTCCTTTACAATTTATAAACTTGAAAAGCTAATGGAGTTTTGCAATGAATTGGAACTAACTCCACAGCAGCATATTTATTGGGTTTTCTTAACAGAAAAAATAAAACAAAATGTATATTATGCTTTTCAAATAATTGACAATAGGTAGCATAATACTGTAATCTTGAGAAACAGAAAACAATGAAATGAATCTTACAATCGTTCCCATTTACTGCCTGGATACAGTACCAGGATCACAGAGCCATGGATCTAAATGGAGGTCATGACTGTCTTAGTTGAAGAAACAAAGAATGGTGTCTGGGATGTCAAAGTGGTTAGAACTTATGGGGCTGAGAACTATAAATATAATAGCTGCAAAGAGATTCTGGAGACATGTAGAGGCCTGTCTTCCGTCTTTTTAAATTCAGATGTGCTTGAAAAGAAATCACTAGGCTATGTGAAAAACTCATGATAGGCTATAGGTTGAACAATTAGCAAAGCTCACACAGCTGGGAATAGTTTAAACTGCACTAACCTCAGAGGAAGACCTTTTAACATACATTGATTAGAACTCTCAGAGGGGAGCTCTGATGGGGTAGTCTGTAGGGAGTTGTGCTGTTAAACATACTCCCCCAGTGTTTCACCTCTCTGGCAGTTTGCATTAATCAGCAACTCACAGGGAGAAAGAGGAACAATCTCTTAAATTAAAGACATTTAAAGCTTCAGAAACCTACTATGGAGAGAGGTGGCAGCTATGAATCAGTTCTAGGTCGATAGCAATAAGTGTTGACTGAGAGTTCTCTGAGGTGTCCATAGATCATTTAAATTATTAATGTGTTTGGCTGCTACCTGAAAGGTTGGTAGTTTAGATACATCCAGAAGTGCCTGCAATGGAAGGTCTGCTAATATAAACCAACTTGAGTAGAGTTGGGCTGAGAGTGACCCTCCATTGGGTTTTCAAGGCTGTACATCTTTATGGAAGGAGACCACACATATTTCTTCCGTGGAGTAACTGGTAAATTTGAACCACTAACTACTTTCTCTTAGCAGTGTAGCAGGTAATGAACTATGTCACCAAAGCTCCTTTGATAGGAACAAAAAATACAGGTATAATCAGCCGTTTCAAACTAAGTGGAACACAGTTCTATCCTGACACATGAGGGTTTTAATGGTTTATTTGTTTACACTATTCTTAAATATTTCACTTCAGGTCATGGAATAATCTAGCACTAGGCTAAAAATTGTGTTAGTTAGATCTAAAAATGCTTACAAATTAGCTGAATCTAACAATTCAAATAACTGGAAAACAGAACAAATCCAATAATGGAGGAATATAAAAATCTAGCATTTAAAATGTACAGCAGCTCTGAACCCTTCCCTGTCCTGAGCCAGTCTCACTAACTCTGACACACCAACCCCCATCGCCCCAGTCACTGTATCAATCCATCTCTTAATGTCCCTGAATTGCACATGTAGAATAGCATGATGTATGACTGTATTTTCATCAAAACTAATATATGTGCATATACTGAATAAACAATGAAGTTGAAAGAATAAAGAAAGTAATGCATGTACTATTTAATATTTAAAAATAATTACAAGATTAAAAGGTTACCATGAACTTAATGGTAAGGAGTTGAGCCATCAACTCAAAGGCAAGCAGTTCGAATCCACCAGCTGATCCAAAGAAAGATGGGCAAACTCCTCTCATGTGACTTACTGCCTCTGAAATCCCTTTAAAGGGTGAACTACGAATTGGTTCTTACTTGATGCCACATAACAACAATGTCAAAAACAATACTGGGATTGTAGTGTGGTATTTTGCTCTTAGTGCTGTGTACCATTGAGGTGGAACACACCCATAACAAATCCTTCAGCAGGTTTTCAGTGGCACTTGCATGGGAGGAGGTTGCCTATCTTTCTCCTGAAGAACACCTGGTGGATTTGAAACAAATACTTTTGGACTACCACTGTGACTCCTTACCTCTAGACCACAAGGGCTTCCTACTAAACTCAGCAGAAGACCTTTTAACATGCATTGATCAGAACTTTCAGAGAGGATCTTAGTCTGCAGGGAGTTGCACTGTTAAATCTAATGCTTTGACTCTCTGGCAGTTAGCACTCATCAGCAACTCACAGGGGTGAAGATGGACAATTCCATCAGTTGCTCCACAGGAGAAAGGCAATCTCCTGTGTGATTAACTGCCTCTGGAAATTCACTGAATGGTTGGCTATGAGTCAGTTCCTACTCAGTTATACACAGCAACAACAACAATACAATATGTATTGGGTTACTAAATAAAAAGTTGATGGCTAGAATCCACCAGCTGATCTATAGGAGAAAGAGTCTCCTCCTATAATGACTTAGAGCCTCAAAACTAGACGGAGGTTATTCTATGGAGTTGATCCAGCGGCAGTGGGTTTTGCTCAAATTAATATTGGTGTGCTACAGTTTCTTAAGAGCTGGCAGAAGACCTGATATTCGCAGGTCAGAGGCAAAAAACATTATTACTTATGGGGCAGAAGATATGTCACATGAGTTTTAAGACCATATTAGTTCCTTTGCTTTATACTCCGACTCCCACAGAGATGATGCAGAAGAAAACTCAGGTGGCTGCTGCACACATGTTGGGTGTAATAGCAGAGCAACTCAATGCTTAGGAAAGCTTTAGTCTTATAAAACATTGCTAGCAGACCTGTCCAGCATTTTTCCTGTCAGTATATAATCTTTATTATGGTGGTCAGGAAATAAATCTGACCTCCTCCCTGGAGTAAACATTATCCATAATTTTCAAGGTACTTTGCTATATAAATAGCTCTGAAAAGATACTCTGAAACAAAAGCTCATAGAAGGTATGCAGAAATGCCATGAAGAATATTCTTTTCAACATACAGTGTATAAAGTTAGTAAAAACTATGTGTCTCATATAATCCAAATATTTATATTTTAATGAGTTCTTATATAATCTTTTTAAAACTATATAACGCTTTTCAAATATGGTATTATTATGCTGTAACTGGACAAGACATCCAGAAAGATGATATAAAATTTATGTTTACTCCAAACATGTTGTTGTGTTGTCATGTACTGTTGAATGGGAATAGATTTAAAGCAGACAGTTCAGTGATCTTTTAGAGCCTGTAAACGACATGTGAGAAGACTTCCATCTTTCTTCCACAGAGCGGCTAGTGGGCTTGAACCACATGCCTTTGAGTTGACAGTGCAACCCTTTTCCCATTAGGCCACCACAAATCAAAGCAAAATACAACTAACTTTTATTATAGCTTTTATTTGGCAAAGATGGCAATATACAAAATGAGTTTATTGCATTAGCAGTTTTTCCTCTGATTTTCTAGTGACATTTGGAAATGTTAACATGGTAAGAATTCATATGTGATAAAAACCCATAAGTCTGAATTTGCAGGACAAAATCTATGATAGATTTACAAAGGAAATTTTTTGTTATGACCAAGTTTTTGATGGATGGTGATTACTCAAATAATTAAAGTATCATGTTTATATTTTTTCCATTTTGTTGTTGTTGTTAGATGCTATCATGTTGAGTACTACTCATAGTGACCCTATGAACAAAAGCAGCTCTGAACCCTGTTCTATCCTGTAACATCCTCACACTTCTTGACACACAAAAGCCCATTGCAGCAGTCACCGTGTCAATCCACATGATTGAGGGTCATCTTCTCCTTCGCCAACCCTCCACCCTTCCCAGCATCATGTCCTTCTCTCCAAGGAATAGCACCTCCTAGCAACATGTCCAAAGTATGTGAGGTGAAGTCTCAACATTCGTGCCTCCAAAGAGCTCTCTGGCTGCATACTCTCCAAGATCTATCTCTTTTATTATTTAGTATATAAGCTCAAACAATGGAGAAGAGATTGAGGTTGTTAACAAGTACAGCTTGCTTGGCTCCACAATCAATACTCCTCACACCGCAGTCAGAAATCAGAAGATGAATTGCATTAGGAAAATCTGCTGTCAGGGATCTCTCGAGAGTACTGAGAAGTAACGATGACAGTCTAGAAAAGTCCAGTCCATGGTCTTTGCAATTACTTGCTATGCATCACAGAGCTGGACAATGACAAAGAATGACAGAAGAAAAATTGATGCCTTTGGGTTGTGGTCTTGAAGAACAGTTGTGAACATGCTGCAGACTGCCAAGAAAACAAATAGGTCTATCTTGGAGAGGGTGAAACCAAGTTTCTCCTGGGAGGCTAGGATTTTGAAGCTCATATCGCATGCTTTGGGCATACGGCCAGGAAGGACCAGTCATTGAAAAAGGACATCATGATCAGAGGGGGAGGGGTGGAGGGACAGCGCAGGAGAGGAAGACTCTGGATGAGTTGGATTGATACAGTAACTGGGGCAGTGGCGTAGGCGTGGCAGAGTTAATGAGGCTGGTTTAGGACAAAGCAGGCTTCAGAGCTTTTGTACATAAGGTCACTATGAGTTGCAGGTAACTCAATAGCATATAACAACAACAAACAGCTAACTTCTGGTATTCTCCTGTTTCAGCGAAGCTTCATCTTACATTGTTGCTGTTGTTATGTGCCGTCTAGTCATTTGCGACTCATAGCGACCCTATGTACAATGGCTCTAAACTCTGCTCTGTCCTGTGCCAATCTCATTGTCTCTGACACACTCATCCTGATTGCCCCAGTCACTGAATCAATCCATCTCATAGAGGGTCTTCCCCTCTTGCTCTGTCCCTCCACCCTCCCAAGAATGATGTCCCTTCTTACAACATGACCAAAGTATGTCAGACGAAGCCTCAGAATCCTTGCCTCCAAGGAGCAGCCTGGTTTAACCCTCTCCAAGATGAATCTGTTTGTTTTCTTAGCAGTTCATGGTACCCTCAACACTCTTCTCCAACACCAAAACTCAAAAGCATCAATTCTCCTTCTATCCTCCCTGGTCATTGTCTAGCTCTCTGACGCATAACAAATGATTGCAAAGACCATGGCCGGTACCAGACACACCTTAGTCTCCAGAGACACACCTTTGCTCTTCAGTACTTTAGAGAGGTCCCTAACAGCAGACTTTCCCATCGTAATGCGTCTTTTCATTTCCTGGCTGCTGGTGCCAAGAGTATTGATTGTGGAGCCAAGCAGACTATGATATTCCTTCTATGACAGCCTCTTTTGAATTTCTCTTGATTTCTGGAAATACCCTGTCTGTGTATTTCTACAAGAAATTTTGAATTATCTTTGGCAATATCATTGTTGCTGTTGTTATGTGCCGTCGAGTTGCTTGCGACTCATAGCGACCCTATGTACAGCAGCTCTAAACTCTGCAATATCATAGTCTTGTCTCATATTGATTATATTATATGATTATTCCCATTTTCTGTTGGGTCTTCCTTAAAATGGGTAAAACTAAGAATCTCTAATTCAGCACATTTCTTATTAAATAGTCTTTTGTCTGTTTTACCAAATGGCTGTGAGGATGAACAATATAAAAAATGTATAAATTAATATCTCATCCAGTGGTAGACTTTGTTCACAACTGCGAAATTTTTATTTACAGGCACCTGCTTCCCATATTTCAAGTCAGATTTGGAGGTAATATCTCTGCTAATTAAGCTTGAGAATGTGGTCTCTTCTTTCTCTTCTAAAACATGTATCGACAGGGTTTTTATAGCATCTGCACAGAAATAACTCATCTAAGCAGAAATGCAATCCAGACTTTCAAACTGAAATCTGAATAGCAAAAGAAAGAAAAGCACTTCATATAAGGTAGACACTTCACGTGCTTTCAGGACTGAATTGGCAATATGAGGAAACAATGCAGGAATGATGATGATAGCATCTGGAAATGTGCTGCGCCACATCATAATTAGTGTTTAGCTATTATGAAGTAAAAAGAATACACAGATTTCAAGATGACTATTATAGAAGACTTTAAGCTTAATTTCGCAGCTAGTACCACAATTATACATGAGACAAGGAATAGAGACAGAACGGTATGATTTAGATAGCATTGTTAAATCACAGCTTAAATCAGATGACTTCCCAGCTTATTAACTTTTTTAATCCTTAATTGTCCATCAATTTAAGTATAATCTCTTTCAAGACCTTCCATCTTGAGGTGCAAACCTCCTCTCTGAATCTTCTCTTTAAACTTTATATCCTATATCTTGTCCCCCAGCTTCTTTTTCCCATAAAGTATTTTGTGGTTCAGACTACCCAAGTGTCTTTCTGCCTGAAACACCTCTGTTTAGATTTTTAATGATTTTGTTCATCATCTGAGAGATTCATTTCAAAATCTAACTTCTCCTCCGTACAGAATACTTCTTGATCTGTTCCTAAAACATGTAATCTCCCTTTTCTAAACTTCTATAAAATCTTGAACATTTTCCAAAACATCTTTAGTGAGCACTTAAGATCTACAGTGAGAGCCATGCAAACATTCTAGGTAATTCATTCCTCTTAGAGTAAGATTTAAATCAATGCCCAAGTCAGGGCAGGGCTAGCAAAAGCACCCAAAGAAGAATCAATGGGTCCCAAACCTGAAAACTGTAACCATATCTGATTAACTATACTGGCATATTGAAAGAATGACAACATCAATCATAATAAATTAGACCTGTGTGCAAAGGCTTATCTAAGTAATGGTGCATATGGAACATGGACAACTTGAAAATGTTGTCAATAAGCAGTATCTATTAACCCAGTGTATCTCAATGTCCTTCCCCAAATAAGGTAGATATCCAGAAGTACACACTGAGGTGGGAAGAAAAGAGAGGAATTTGTTCCTGGGTCCAAGTTCAAAAGGAAGCCAGACATTCTATTGTTCTTGTTAGTTACCATCGAGTTGAATGTGACTCATAGTGACCCTATAAACAACAGATTTGAACATTGTCCTCTCCTGTGCCAACCTCCCAGTCTCCAATACCCTTGATCCTATAGAGATAGTCACTGTGTCACTCCACCTGGATGAGGGTCTTCCTCTCCTTGCCCATCCCTCCACCTTTCCAAGTATGATGTCCTTCTCTAAGGAATAACCTCCCCTAGCAACATTCATAAGGTGTGTAAATTGAACTTTTATCATCTTTGCCACCAAGGAGCACCCTGGCTTCTCCTTCTCTAAAACATCTGTTTGTTCCTTTGGCAATCCATAAGATATTCAGTACTCTCCTCCAACATCACAGTTCAAAGGCATCAGCTCTTCTTCTGTCATCTTTATTCATTTTCCACCTCTCAGATGCATCCCAAATGATTGAAAAGACTGAATCAGGTGCAACTTAGCCCTCAAATTAAAATCATTATCTCTCGTCAATTGCAGAGGTCTCAGACTTCAGACTTTCCCAGTACAATATGTCTCCAGATCTCCTGACTACTGGTACCGAATATATTGATTGTGGATGCAAGTAAGAAGTCATTGACAGTTTCAATCTTTTCTCCATTTGTCAAGATGTCACCTATTGATTCAGTGGTGAGATTTTGTTTTCTTGACTTTGAGATGCCATCCATATTGAAGGCAGCAATATTTGATCTGCAGCAAGTGTTTCAAGTCCTTTTCATTTTCAGCAAGCAAGATTATGTTGTACACACAACAAAAGTTATTGATGTGTAATGAAGATTATCTAAAAATCTTAGAAACGTAGTACCTTTAAAAGGTATTACAAACATGTCATCTCTTTGACTTTATCTTAAATGATAGAGAATGATAAAAAAAACAACATTTCAGTAATTACCCTCAAATTGTTTCAGAGCCACTGTTGTAGAATGAGGCTGGCATTGGGGTGGGGTAAGACTGAGAAAAACTGGATGAAACATGTTTACGGCATTGAAGTCTATGGGGGAGAGAATAGTCTAAAAGTATTCTATTTTAGGGCATTATTTTTATCGTAGGAGTACGCAATGAGGGTTGCAGAGTGGATTATATTTGGGGTTGGGGTGGGATTGGGGCAGGTGCAGGGTGGATTGTGTAGCAATGAGGGAGTTGTTCTTTTGCTTTTCAAGGAGAGGAGCAAAGGGGGGGGGCAGGGGGGAGGGGTTTGTGCGGGGATAAGGGTGCAACAATGAATGAATGGAATTCCAAAATCTCTGTAGATGTTCATTGAAATGAAAAATAAACAAACTAAATTTAAAAAAAAGAAAAGAAAAATGGTTTCAGAGCTAATTGAAATGTAAAGACTGTTTTAAGGAAAGAGAACTCTGGTGGCTTAGTGGGTAAAGCTTTGCATGGCCAATCCAAAGGCACACACTAACTGATTCATAAGTGAAAATAGACAATCTCCTTATGTGCAATTTCTAGCCTCTTAAAACCCAGGAGAGGGCCAGCTATTAGTTGGTTCTGACTTGATGACACATAATAACTTTTCATGGTAAGAAAAACATCATCAGCAACAAAACTGTGAAGTGTTAACATAGGCACTGCTGATAATTAATGCAATAGCATTGCTTCATCTGAGTCTAAATTGCTTTTATCATGTAATCAGAAGATATTAGGTAATCAGAAGATAGAGCAAATCTTTCTAAATACAATGATCAGTAGCTTAATTTGGGAGTGAAAAGAGAGCAATTTCTTTCACTGTATATACTTTCACTAAGGGACATATTCTGTAATGCTTTTTTAAATGCAATGCTTCGAGACTTTGAGAAAAAGATGTTTGAAGAGCTTTTACCTACATCACATTAGTTATCTTTCTATTTTTATAATAATAGTCTTATGTAGTATGTTTCCTTATAAGACTATAGTAGTTAACTCAGTATAATGTTCTTTAGCCTCTTCTTTTTTGTTGTTGTTGTTGTGTCATCGAGTCACCTGTGATTCATAGTGACCCTATGTACAATAGCTCTGACCTCTGCTCTATCCTGAGCCAGTCTCACTGTCTCTGACAATCATCACTCTGAGTGCTGCACAGTATTCCAATGTGTGAATGTACCACATTTTCTCAACCCACTTGTTTGTTGATAGACATTGCGCTGTTTCCATGTTCTTGCTATTGTGATTTCTGTTTGTGTCTCAGTTCTATTTTGCTCAGGGTATATTCCTAGTAGTGAAATAGGTAGATCATATGGCATTTCTACGTTTAGCAGAAGAAGGATAACTAGTAAAAATTTGATAAAAGTCCAAAGGGGGGAGGAGAGGCAGGAAGCAGGTCTGGGGGTTGGAAGGGGAGGAAATCATGGGGTCACAGTCTGGTGGGTGAAAGGTGGAAGTAAAGGAATTAGGATAGATTTAGTGGGAACCTTAAAAGATGGGGTGATAGTAGACATAGATCAATAGTGATAAATTCTATAAAACATAGTGTGGAATTTTATAAAACCACCATTAAGGAATGATAGTACAGGATCGGGCGGCTTTGTTCAATGGTGCACAGGGTCACTGTGAGCTGTCGACTCACAATGGCACCATCCTCATAATCTCTGCTTTGCTTAAACCTGTTGTTGTAGTTCTGTGCCAGTTCATATTACTGAGGGTCTTCCTATCTTTTGCTGACCTCTACTTTTCCAAGGATAATCTCCTTTTCCCAAGTCTGGTCCCTCCTCTCACAAAATACTTAAAGCATGTGCGACAAAATCTCACCTTTCTTGCTTCTAAGGAGCACTCTGGCTTTACTTCTTCCATGACATTGTTTGTTCTTTTGGCAGTCAATGATATAGTCAATATTATTCATCAATGTCACAAACAACTCAAAGGCATCAATTCTACTTTCTTCCTTATTCATTGTCAAATTTCCACATGCATATGAGGCAATTGAAAATGGTGTGGCTTGTGTCAGGCTTAAAAAGTCTAGCCTTTTCTCTTTAGCATGCCAACACCTTCAGCAAAGGATTTACCAAACATACCACATTTTTGAGGTTCTTGACTGCTGCTCCATTAACGTTGTTTGTGGGTCTTGGTAAAATTAAATAATTGACAATTTCAATCTTATCCCCATTTATCATGATGCTTTTATTGGTACAGTTGCAAATATTTTGCTTTCTTGACATTGAGATGTAATCCATATTACTGGCTATAGTCTTTGATATTCTTCAGGAGGGAAGGAGTGAGACTAGAGGGATGAGGATGGGCAAGAAGGAAGGCATGGGATCACACGATTTAGTGGGTAGAGGAGAGAGTAAAAGAAATGGGAAAGATTTGGTAAGAATCTTAAAAGACAAGGTAATTGTGAACATAGTTAAAAGGTGATTTGCTTTACAATACACAATGAATGGGAATGATTATATAAAACACAATGTGAATGAAAGGTAGTGTGAAACACAATACAAACAAATTTTTATGTACTCCAATATAAAATAAAAATTTAAAACAACCCAAAAAACAAAGCAAGGCACAAGCAAGTTTGTAGCATCTGCATATTACGATGTGCGCTATTAGAGTAAATATTCTGTATTGTGTAAATGTCCATTCTAAGATGTCTAATATAGTGACCAACAGTCACATGTGTCATTTGTTATGTAAATATGGCTAGTGTAACTAGAGGATTGAGATTTTCATTTCATTCTATTTAAACGATCAAAATATAAATAGATACATATTGTTCATGACAAATAAACTGTGTAGTTTAGGCAAAGAGTATTGACTATCCCATAGACTTCTGAATGAATAAGCAAATCTGACGTGGAAGTGAAGTCAGGGTGCTCCTTAGCAGCAAGGATAGTGAAACTTCATCTCACCTGCTCTGGGCATGTTATCAGGAAGCACCAGTTCTTGGAACAAGACATCATTCTAGGGTGAACAGAGGAGTAGAGAAAGGGTGGAAGAACTTCAACAAGATGGGTTAATACAGTGGCTATAATAGGGTTTGACTATGGTGGAGATTGTGAGAATGGCACAGGACAGGGAAAGAAAGGCTCATGGGGTTGCTATTTGTAGTCAACTCAGTGACAAATAACAAACAATACAGATAAAGACAACTTGTATTCAATTCAACCTTCACTGAAAGTAGTGAGAAAAAGAGCAAAGACAAAAAGAAAATAAGGAAATTGGTAGATGTTCACCACGAGATACTAAAAAAACCTGCAAGAATTGCTCTTAGCATATTTTCTTATGTCTTTTTAGTCTACACTGTGAAGTTTCATAGATAAACAAACAGAGATATTTAATAGATAGTAGATAGATTATCTCCCATTAGGAATCAAAATTAAGTTTGAAGCCTAAGGGATCATTACACAAAATCTTCTAGTCTTTCCCTTGTGAAATGTAAAGTTTTAAACTAGTCCTAGTAATGTGAAGAACCCAACAAAGACATATAAAACCATGTGTTTTACTATGATGATTCCCACATGCTACAATGAAAGGGCAATGACTCAGAAAATAAAGTTCTTTGCTTTAATATGGATTTAGAGAAAGTCCGTGCACTTAGAGAATAGAGAATGTCTGTGTAGATCAGGATTAAAATGTATGAGGTAATGAGAACTCAAATGCCCATTTCTCCAATTCCCATTACATTCTATTCCCCTTATTTTGAGAGCATGTTCTTGACAACTTTCTTTCCTCTTGGAATCAATTGTATTGTTGAAGTTAAAGTTCTATTTTCTCTACGTAGATAATAACACATAACTCCATTTCAAAGGAACTTGAGGGAGTTGAAAATATAAAGGTTATAAATTAAGAGTAAAGTAGAAAATTCAAATTAAACAATCTGTTTAAACCCAAATGGGTTATACATCTTTCTTTTAAACATTTGAGGACTCTTTTCTATGAATAAAACTGCTTCAAATTTTCACAAATCTTATTTTCCCATATTGTAAAATATCTGTAGAAATAACTCTTATAAAAAAGTTTCATTAAACTACCATTATAACTAGAGTAAATATAAATATAATATATTATGGCTGTATATCAATGCCAATTGCCTCTTAAATTTCACCAAATTTAAGACTAGAAGAAAATACTCTGATGTATTATTTTATTTGGGAAAAGGAAACAAAGTGCTAGTATATATTTATTTGGTTGAATGAATATGCACATTCAAAACACTTCCTAATATTATCAGAGGTCGGGGGAAATAAAATCAATGAATAGCAAAATGGGGAAAATGAACAAACAAAGACGTAAGTGACTTTTGCATAGGTTTTCGTTTCAAGCCAAATGTTTGGCACTTTAATTCCGCTTGTGCTCTAAATTCTTTTATGCAAATAGTTTTCACTTGAGCCCCTGTGGCAAATCTAGAATTTGAAAATAATCAGATAGAACACTGTGCAATTTAAGGTCCTGACAACAAGTACAGAAATGTTGTTTTATGCTTGAGGGAACTCTGCATAGACCATCTGCCGCCTTGGTGATTCCCATGATGCCTGTCAAAGCATGCATGCATGCAGAAGCAGAAAATGAGGAGAGAGATGCTCATAGTAACTGGAACAGGAGTATATGAAATGATTGCCTCCCCTTTAGACATCATTCATATTAAAAACTAGGCACATGTGGAATACACCCGCTCCACCTACTAAACCTAAGCAGAAGAGAGGACTGTCGCACAGAATTTATGTTATTATATTGTTATAATACATTTCATGCACCTTGAATTAAGAAGATGATTGAGTAGGACCTTCTGACTACATTTGCACCACATTCTGGGACAAAATGGAAATGATAGGGAATACTACAAAAAAATTATATCATTTTGCCAAATATTCTGCAATGTGTTAATGTTATTTATGAGTATATTCCCAAATATAGAGAAGTATTAATTCCTTTTTATCTATTTATTGTTAGAATATAAATAATTAAGTAATTAGCCCATGATATGATCTATGACTCTGTACTAAGCATCTTTTTATCTTGTAATCAAAGGTTGTTGTGTTGTTGTTATGTGCCATCAAGTCGCTTGCAACTCATAGCAACCCTATGTACAATAGCCCTAAACTCCGCTCTGTCCTGTGCCAATTGCACTGTCTCTGACACTCCCATCCCTATTATCCCAGTCACTTAATCATTCCAGCTCATAGAGGGCCTTCCCCTCCTGCGCCGTCCCTCCACCCTCCCAAGCATGATGTCCTTCTCCAAGGACCGGTCTCTCCTCACAACATGTCCAAAGTATGTTAGACGGAGCCTCAGAATCCTTGCCTCTAAGGAGCCACCCGGTTTAACTCCTTCCAGGAAGAATCTGTTTGTTTTCCTAGCAGTCCATGGTATACTCAATACTCTTCTCCAGCACCACAACTCAAAGGCATCAATTGTCCTTCTATCCTCTTTGGTCATTGTCCAACTCTCTGATGCATAACAAGTGATTGCGAAGACCATGGCCTGTATCAAACTCACCTTAGTCTCCAGAGAGACACCATTGCTCTTCAGTACTCTGGAGAGGTCCCTAACAGCAGATTTTCCCATGACAATGCACCTTTTAATTTCCTGGCTACTGGTGCCAAGAGTATTGACTGTGGAGCCAAGCAAACTAAAGCTGTGTACAATCTCAATCTCTTCACCATCCAAGGGATGTACACCATCTAAGGGACATACCTTTAACTTGCTGGTCTGTCTTATACTTCTCTAAATCTGAACATTCACATTAAGACAGACTAGGAAGAAGGATTAGCCATCCACTTCTGAAATAGCAGGCCTCTGAAAATCCTATGTACAACAATCAAAGGTATATATGTATATATGCAAAGCTATATATAGAGAATATGTGGGAGAAGGATGGGCAATTTCCTCCTGTGGGATTTATTGCCTCTGAAAACCCACTGGAGGGTCAGCTACAGGTAAGCTCCAATTCTACAGGGCACAACAACAATATGTTGTTGTTGCTATGTGCCATCGAGTTGTAGCAACCCTAAGTACATTAACTCTGAACCCTGCCTACCCTAAGCCAACTAATTGTCTCCAACAGATCTAATCACATTGCTCTAGTCACTGAGTCAGTCTATCTCATCCAGGGTCTTCCTCTCCTCCTCTGTCCTTCTACCCTTCCAAGCATGATGTTCCTCTCCAAACACTGGTCCCTCCTGGTCATGTGTCCCAAGTATGTGAGACAGAGCAGCTTGATTTCAGCCTCTCCATGACAGACTTGTTTGTCCTGCTGACAATACATGGTATGTTCAACACTCTTCCCCAGGACCAGAACTCAAGGGCATCAATCCTTCTTCTATCATCCTTAGTTAAATTCAGCTCTTGGATGCATAACAAATAATTGCAAAGACCATGGCCTGGATCAGGTGCACCTTAGTCTCCAGACTGACATGGTTGCTTGTCAGTACTCTGGAGAAGTCCCTTACAGCAGATTTTCCCAATGCAATTCATCTTTTGATTTCCTGAATGCTGGTGCCAAGAGTGTTCATTGTAGAACCAAGCAACCTGAAGTTATTTACAATCTCTTCTCCATCTAGCATAAAGCTGTCAATTGGCCTAGAGGTAAATAACTTTGTTTTCTTGATGTTGAGCTTCAATCTATAAGGACTATAGTCCTTGACCTTCTGCAGCAAACCCCTCATGTCCTCCTCGTTTTCAGCAAGCAAGGTTGTATCATCTGTATAACACAGGTTGTTGATGAGTCTTTCCTCAAGCCTAATGCTACATTTCTCCTCATAAAGCTCAGCCTCCCGAATGATATGTTCTGCATATAGATTGAAAAGATCTGGAGATAGGATGCATTTTTGGTGCACATCTTTCCTGATCCTGAACCATGCAGTGCTTCCCTACTTTGTTCTGACTACTGCTTCCTGGTCTAAGTTTCACATAAGCAAAATCAAGTGTTCTGAGATCCCCATTCTTCTCAAGGTTAGCCAATTTTTTTTATTATCTACACAGTCAAATACTTTTGCATATTCACTGAAACACAGATATACATTCCTCTGGTGCTCTTTACTTTTAGCCAAGATCCACCTAATGTTGGCTGTAATGTCCCTAGTATCAGGGCCTCTTCTAAACCCATCTTGCTGATGTAGTGGTCATCTTTTTTTGATAGAATTATAGACAAGCACCAAAATTTGAACTCAAGTCTATCCCACCAGAATTTAGAGACCATCTCAAGAATAGGTTTGAGGACTTTAACTCTGATGAGTGAAGACTAGATGAGCTGTGGGAGGATATCAAGAAAATCATTCATGAAGAATACAAAAACTCATTTCAAAGACAGAGGACAAAAACAAGACCAAGATGGATGTCAGAAGAGACTCAGAATATTGCACAAGAGTTCCAAGAAGCCAAAGCAAAGGGAAGAAATAAAGAAGTTAAAGAACTGAACGTAAGATTTCAAAGGGCAGCATGGAAGACAAAGCAAAGTATTATAACGAAATATGCAAAGACTTGGAGTAGGAAAATCAAAAGGGGTGAACTCAGTATTTCTTAAGTTGAAGGAACTGAAGTACAAGTTTATATCTTGAGTTTCAATACTTAAGGATGCTGAGGGCAGATTGTTGAATAACACAGAAAGCACCAAAAGATAATGGAAGGAGTACACAGAGGCACTGTACCAAAAAAAGAATTTGCTGACACCGAAGAATTTCATGAAACAGCATATGATAAGAGGCAATGATGATGGAAGAGGAAGTTCAAGATACTCTGAAGAAATTGACAAAAAAACAAGATACCAGGAATTGATGGAAAATCAATTGACACAGTTCTACTAACAGATGCTGCCCTGAATACGCTCATCAAGTTATGTCAAGAAATCTGGAAGACAGTCACCTGATCAACTACTGGAAGAGATCTATAATTATTCCTATTTTTTTAAAGTGACAACAGTGTGTGAAAATTATCCAACAGTATCACTAACACATAAGTAAGATCTTGCTGAAGATTATATAAAAACAACAACATATATATAAAGTACATAAGTAAAGAGAGTTCTGGTGGCCTAGTGGTAAGAATCGTGCTGCAATTCCAAAGGCAGGCAGTTCAGATCCACGAGCTGCACAGTGGGAAAAGGATGGACAGTCTCCCCCCATGGGATGAACTGTCTCTGAAAACCCCCTAAAGGGTCAGTTATGAGTCAGTTCCAACTCAACCATATTCAACAACAAAGAAATATATGTCTATGTACATAAAGACATATATATGTGTGTATGTACACAAACATATATACTATACACACACAGCCTCATTTTGTGAAGTAGGTTTACAAGTGTAATAGAATTAAGAATTTGTTATAAACTCAAGTTATTCAAAAGCTATTTAAGTTAAACAAGGGTAATAAATTAATTCATCATCTACCCCTTAAAGGATGACTTTTAAATAAGTTATTCTTGTATTTCAGAGAATTATAATCATTATTGTTTTGGGGGAGTCTTAAATTTCTCATGCCCAAAAAGTGTGTGCTTGAAAACTACTCTTAAGAACTTATAAATGGAGACAATTCTCAAGTGGAAACTAGAGATCTACCCCTCACATAGTGAGCTAGACCACTGCCAAGACTTACACAACCATTACAACTATATCTTTCTTGTTAGCCATATTCTTTGATGTAAAACTTTATTCTTTACTAGTAACTCAGATTCTTGTATTCTTTCTTGAGTTTAGCCATAAATTGAATGTGGCTCAAAATTTATAACAGCTAATTAAGGAACTTGACGCTTAAGAAAAATGTTGTTATATGCATTTGGAACGGAGTCAAAGTTGACCCTTCTGTGGGTTTTCATAGTCAATAAATTGGACAAAAGGGGACTGCTCATTTTCTCCTGTAGAGCAACTGGTGGATTCAAACCATGTGCCTTTCAGTTGGCAGAGCAATTCCTTACCACAATGCCATCACAGCTCCTTAAAGAGAAATAGTCTGGTTTAGCACACACTTTAGCTATAACAATTGTGGAAAATAAAGGTCACAATTATACTTTTATGTTGTTGTTATGTGCCGTCGAGTCACTTGCGACTCATAGCGACCTTATGTACAACAGCCCTAAACCCTGCTCTATCCTGTGTCAATCTCACTGCCTCTGACAGATCAATCCCGATTGTCCCAGTCACTGAATCAATCCACCTCATAGAGGGTCTTCCCCTCCTGCGCTGTCCCTCCACTCTGCCCAGCATGATGTCCCTCTCCAAAGACCTGTCTCTCCTTACAACATGTCCAAAGTATGTCAGGCGAAGCCCCAAAATCCTTGCCTCCAAGGAGCA
>NW_006399751.1:28187831-28222888 GCF_000299155.1 Elephantulus edwardii | reverse complement strand
ATAATCTTCAGTAGAATCTTGCTTGCATGTGAAATCAATGATATTGTTCTGTAGTTTCCACACTTAGTTGGGTCGCCCTTCTTTGAGGTGGGAACAAATATAGACCTCTTCCAGTCAGTTGGCCAAGTGGTTGTTCTCCAGATTTCTTGGCACAACTTGGTGAGCACAACCAGGGCAGCATCTGTTAGCTGAAATATGTCAACTTTTATAAAAAGACAAAATCTATACAACATTGTAGCTACATTTGTATTTTATATCAAGATTATGAATACACATAAGTGCGATTAATTTTTATTTATACTGATATTGGTGGCACAGTTTGATAGTAAAGCTAGATAATAATGTGCCATAGGAAATTACAGTAGATTGAATGATGAATGCTCATGATACCATTGTCTCTTTTTGGAAATTAAAAAAATTATATATTTTTTTTTTCCTTTCAAGAAAAGTAAGCCATAGGTTTTTGTTTAAAAAAAAAAAAGAAAAGATGCCAGTAGTGGAATAAGCAAGCTATTTCTTGGCCACTAGAACATCCAAATAAACCTCATGGGGCCACTGGTGGCCTAGTGGGCAAGGCGTTGCACTACCAACTCAAAGGCAGGCAGTTTTAATCCACCAGATGCTCAGAGGGAGAAAACGGACAATCTGTTCTTGTGCAATGTATAGACTGAAAACCAGCTCGAGAGTGAGCTATGCGGTGATCCTGACTCATTTACACATAACAATAACAAAATGCAAGCTTCAACTTCCTCTTACACTATGATGATGATTTGAGGGTCCATCTGTTCCAGATGATCTAATCGCAAGGTGCAGCACAGCCAGGCAACTTTCACTGAGTGAGAATTTATACAGGCTTTACAAGGCCATTAGAGTTTTAGTTTAATTTCTGCTGTGGAGACAAATCTACATTAAATAATTCAAACAATTTTTTTTCAAAATTCCTTAGACTTTTCTTATAGTCTCTCAAGCTTATATTATTGCCACAGTGATTGTCTGATGTAATTTATGAGAAATTAATGAATTTCAAGAGTTTTTTGATGAATAATGATTCTGCAACTATCTTTGTGGGGAAAGATAGCTGTGCAAAGCAGCTTAATTTAGCTTATGAAAATTTTCTACTTACACTTGTTCAGAGAAATGACAAAGTTGTAAAAGTATTTGCTGAATGACACAAATATCTGCCTTCAACTTGGTTCTAGAAAGAAACACAGTGTACTGATACATATATAAATATCTCTCAAGCTGGTAGGTCATAGATCCAAGAGTCCAATCTCTGGAGGGAGTCATCTGTGGAGGCTGACAAATCCAAGGTGTGGAGACAGACAAGACCAATGTTTGGAGACTGAAGAGCCCAACATGGTAGGTAAGTCAGTAGACTGCCACCTTTAGAATCTTAGGTCAGCAGACGAGGCAGACTGCTTATTCAAGTCCAAGAACCAGCAGTAGTCAACAAGATCATGGAAGATAAAACTCTATCATTATTTAACAACCTCTAATCCTGTCTCATTGACACCATGTTATTGCTATTGTTATGTGCCACCAAGTCAGAACCAACCCACAGCTGACCCTCCAGTGGGTTTTCAGAAGCAGTAAATCACACAGAAGAGATTGACCATCCTTATCTCATGGAGCAGCTGGTGAATTTGTGCCTTCAAGATTGCAGCACAATTTCTTATCAATAAGTCACCAGACTTCAGGGTGTACAATATAAAAGATAATTACATTATTCTGAGAACAATAGCCAAATTGGCACATTCCATTAACTATATCTGTATCATTACTGACGCTAGATGGATTTTGGCTGAAAGTAGAGAATATCATAAGTATGTTTGTGTTTTGCTCATTATGCAAAAATATTTGACTATGTGAATCATAACAAAGCATAGCTAACATTGAGAAGAATGAGAATGACAGAACACTTAATTGTGCTCTTGTGAAACAGCAGTTAGCCAAACAGAACAAGGGAACACTATATATAATTTTTTTATTTCAAATAATTTTTTCTTTTAAACTGGTTAGCTTATAAAGTGTATATACATTGTTTTTCCACATTGGATCTTTACCATTTCCTTTATTCACCTCTCCTTCCTCCATCAAATTGTTTGACCCTATGACTAACCACCCATCCTCACCAACCTGCTCCACCTCTCCCCCCTTGGATCCTCATATATGTTCTACAATAATGGTCTTATACTAGGTTTGTCCTTATGGGACTGAGTTCACTTAGCATAATGCTCTCCAGTCCCTCTCAAGTTAGGTAGTAATTTACAAAATCCTTGTTTCTACGTGTTGCACAGTATGCCATCATGTGAATGTACCATAATTCCTCAATAGATTGATTGTGGTTGGACATTTGAGCATGTTATTATGGTGGTGAATAATGTTGCTATGAACATTGGTGTACAAGTCTCCATTTGAGCCTCCATTTTTATTTTCTTGCTGCTTTGAAGGAAATAGCAAAAAATAAGGCCCCTGGAATAGATGGTATACCAATTGACATATTTCAGCTAACAGATACTGCCCTGGATGTGCTCACCAAGTTGTGCCAAGAAATCTGGAGAACAACCACTTGGCCAACTGACTGGAAGAGATCTATATTTGTTCCCATTCCAAAGAAGGGTGACCCAACAGAGTATGGAAACTATAGAACAATATCATTGATTTCACATGCAAGATTCTACTGAAGATTATCCAAAAATGACTGGAACAGTATATCAGCAGAGAACTGCCAGAAGTCCAGGCTGGGTTTAGAAGGGGTCGTGGTACTAGGGATATTGTAGCTGATGTTAGATGGATCTTAGCTGAAAGCAGAGAATGCCAGAAGAATGTCTATTTGTGTCTCGTTGATTATGCAAAGGCATTTGACTGTGTGGATCATAACAAACTGTGGCTGACTCTGAGAAGAATGGGAATCCCAGAACATTTAATCGTGCTAATGAGAAACCTATACTTGGACTAAGAGGCAGTCGTCAGAACAGAGCAGGGCAACACTGCATGGTTCAAAATTGGGAAGGGTGTACGTCAGGGATGTGTCCTGTCTCCATACCTTTTCAACCTGTATACAGAGCAGATTATCCAAGAGGTGGGGCTCTATGAGGAGAGGCGTGGCGTTAGGATTGGTGGACGATCTATCAACAATCTGCGTTATGCAGAAGACACAACCCTGCTCGCTGAAACTCAGGAGGACCTCATGCACTTACTGCAGAGGGTCAAGGACTACAACCTTCAATACGGACTGAGGCTCAATGTTAAGAAGACAAAATTATCACTACTGGACCAATCGGTAGCATCAGGCTGGATGGTGAAGAGATTGAGATTGTTCACAGCGTCAGTTTGCTCAGCTCTACGGTCAACACTCTTGGCACCAGTAGCCAGGAAATAAAAAAAAAGTATTGCGATGGGAAAGGGTGCGATTAGGGACCTCTCTAAAGTACTCAAGAGCAACGGTGTCTCTCTGGAGACTAAGGTGCACCTGATACAGGCCATGGTTTTTGCAATCACTTGTTATGCATCAGAGAGTTGGACAATGACTAGGGAGGATAGAAGGAGAATTTACGCCTTTGAGCTGTGGTGCTGGAGAAGAGTACTGGGTGTACCATGGACTGCCAAGAAAACAAATAGATTCATCCTAGAGAGGGTTAAACCAGGCTGCTCCTTGGAGGCAAGGATTCTGGGGCTTCGCCTGACATACTTTGGACATGTTGTAAGGAGAGACAGGTCTTTGGAGAGGGACATCATGCTGGGCAGAGTGGAGGGACAGCGCAGGAGGGGAAGACCCTCTATGAGGTGGATTGACTCAGTGACTGGGGTACTCGGGATGGGTTTGTCAGAGGCAATGAGATTGACACAGGATAGAGCACGGTTTAGGGCTGTTGTACATAGGGTCACTATGAGTCGGAAACGACTCAACGGCACATAACAACAACAACAACAACAATATGCCAACCAGTGGAATACCTAGGTCATATGGAATTTCTATGAGAACATTACGTATTTTAAAATCAGAAAGGTATGCCTAAGAAGCGCACCCTTTCTCCACACCTAATCAATATGTATACTGAGCAAATAATATGAGAAGCTGTACCATCTGAAGAATTATGTGTCTTGTAAAGAATACTCAATTACCTATGTTGGGCAGATGACACAAGTTTAGCATGTCACATGAAAGTGAAGAAGTGAAGAAGATTTGAAGAACTTACTCTTAAAGAACAAAGACTATTGTTTTCAATGTGGATTATATCTTAACATCAAAAAACAAGAAATCTCACCACTGGATCAATAGTCAATATCATAATAGAGAAAAGACTGATATTGTCAACTCTTTCATTTCAATTGGATACATAATCAACATACAAAGAAACAGTCAAGAAATCAGAAGATATGTTACATTATAAAACCTGCATTCAAGGACGTCTCCAAAATGCTAAAGATCAATGATATCAGTTTCAAGACTAAGGTGTACCTGATCCAAGCTACAGTATTTTTAATTATTTCCTACGTATTTGAAAGTTGGGCAACAAATAAGATAAAAGACAATTTAACTTCCTTTTAATTATAGCATTGATGAAGAGTATTGATATACAATGGACTGCCAAAAGAATAAATAAATCTATCTTGAAGGAAGTGCAACTAGGGTGCTCCTAGGGGAAAAGAAACTTCATCTCACTTATGTTCATCAAGTTGTCATCATGAGCCAGTCTTTGAAAAAAGACATCATGTTGGGAAAGATGTTAAGTCAGCAAAATAAAGGAAGACCTTTAATGAGATGGAGTGACATAGTGACTGTAACAACAGCCTTCATCATCAAAGAGACCATGTCAATGGCTAACAATAGGGAAAGATGCAGATTTGTGGTTTTCCGTGTCTTTATCTGTTATAGTCAACTCTTCAGCACCTACCACCATTAATTCTCGCATGTCTTAAGATAGAAGTTTGGAGGAATAGTAAAAGAAATAATTCAAACACTCAAACTTCCTTTTAATAGAGAAGCAATGAAAATTATTGGTGTTAAGTAACTTTACACTTTGATACCTGCCTAACTGAACTATACTGGTGTATTTTTTACTGAAGACAAACTTTTTTATGTATTTGTAAATATTTTTGTTGTTTATTTTTGTCATATTTGATCTTGAGCAAGAACTATAGAAATATTTCAGAACAATTACATTTATTTACCTATTGTAAGGGAGCTCTGGTGGTCTAGTGACAAGAAGCTACGCTGCAATCCCAAAGGCATGCAGTTTGAGGCCACCAGCTGCTCTGTGAAAGAAGGATGGAAAATCTCCTCCCATGCAATTAACTGCCTCTGAAAACCTGCCAGAGGGTCAGTTATGGGTCAGCTCTGACTTGATGGTACACAAAAACAACAACAACAATTGAATCACAGGACATTAGTCAGAATTCATAGTGCATAGACCATTTAAATAATTTTCAAAGTAAATTCTAAAAGTATTATTTTAAAATTATAGTTACTAGAAACAAGCCTTTAAGAACTATCTAAGTAGATATTATTTTTTCAGATACTACCAAATACTAATAAAGAGTCATTTGATATTTAAATGCCACTAGAAAAACTAAGATCAGGTTAAACAACTCTTTAAAGTTTTGTGCATGCTAAGAAAAGCAGTATATTATGCATGTTACTTAGTTATGTTTTACATAGTGGAGATTTTTTACTGTTTTGTGTTTTGTTTTTTTTTACATTTGTGTTTAAGATACTCCATTTAACTACCACTGGTTAAAAATAAGGCCCCAGGAAAACTGATGAGCTACCAATTGACATGTTTCAAATGACACGTGCAGCCCTAGACATGCTCATCAGTCCATGCCAGGAAACCTGGAGGACAGCTGCCTGTAAAACTAACTGGAGAAAATCCATATTTGTTGCTATTCCCAAGAAAGATGATCCAACAGAATGTGAAAATTATTGAATAATATCATTGAAATCACATGTAAGCAAAAAATTGCTAAAGATCATTGAAAAACAGCTGGAACACTTTATAGGCAGATAACTACCAGACAGTCAAGGCCGTGGCACCAAGGATATCATTGCTGATGTCAAGTAGATCCTGGATGAGCAGAAAGAAAACCAAAAGAATATCTCATTGTCTAATTGTGTTGTATCCACTGTGTAAAGGCATTAGACTGTGTGGATCATAACAGATTATGGCTAACATCAAGAAGAATGGTAATCCCAGAATACTGAATTGTGTTTATGCAAAATCTAGACCTAGACCAAAAGGTTATCATGCAGACAGAGTAAGAGAATACTACATGGTTATAATGACAAAATGTATGTGTCAGGGTTGTTTCCTTGCTACAAATCTATTTAATCTGTATGCTGAACAGATCATTCAGGATGTTGAACTCTATGAAGAAGACTGTGGCATCAGGATTGGAGAATTGGAGTTTCGTCAATAACTTTCATTATGCCGATGACATAACTTTGCTTGCTGAAAATGAGGAGAACTTGAAGCACTTGCTGCAAAAGGACACACAACAGAAATTCGTCTGGACTGCACGTCAATCTCTAGAAAACAAAAATCTTCACCACTGAACTGATAGATAACATCATGAAGGATGGATAAAAAATTGAAACTGTCAATGATTTCATCTTATTTATATTCACAATCCATACACTTGGTACCAACAATCAGGAGATTAGGAAATGTATTGCACTGGGCAAGTCTGCAGTCAGGGACCTCTCCAAATTATTTAAAGCACAATGTCAGTTTGAGAACTAAGGTATGGCTCATTAAGGCCATGGTGTTTTCAGTCACTTGCTATGCATCTGAGAGCTAGACAATGAATAGAGGAAGAATTGATGCCTTCAAACTGTGGTGTTGGAGAAGAGTACTGAATAACCTATGGCCTGCCAAAAGAATAAATAGATATGCCCTAAAGGTGCAACCTGAGTGCTCCTTGGAGGCAAAGGTAATGAAGCTTCATTTCACATACTTTGGGTATGTTGTGAGGAAATTCTTGGATGGACAATATCATGCTTGGCCAGGTGGGGGAATAGCAAATGAAAGGAAGACCCTCAACCAGGTGGATTGATACAATGACTGAAGCAACAGACTTGAATATATGAGATTGTGCGGGTGGCACAGTATAGAGCAGAGTTCTGATTTGTTGTTAAATGGGTTGCTATGAGTAGGGGTCACTTTTACAGTTGAAAAGACCATTTCTAGATCCATTTTGAAATACAATATTGTAAGTGACAGGATAACATCCATACGCATACAGGAAAGACCTGTTAATATCACTATCATTCAAATTTATGTGTCTACAACTAGAGCCAAAAAAGGAGGAAATAGATGATTTCTATCAACTGTTGAAGTAAGAAATAGATCAAACATGTAACCAAGATGTTTTAATAATAATGAGTGACTAGAATCCAAAAGTTGAGAATCAGGAAAAGGGATCTGTAGTTGGAAAGTATGGACTTGGTGACAGAAATGAGGCTGTTGATCAAATGATATAATTCTGTACAATAAATTATTTATTCATAGCAAATACCTATTACAAGAAACTTAAATGCAGGCTATACCCATGGATTTCACCTGATTGGATGCACAGGCATCAGACTGATTTCATCAGTGGAAGGAACCACTGGAAAAGTTCAATATCAGCAGTGAAAACTAGGCCAGGTGCAGATTGTGGAACAGACCATCAACTGCTCAAATGCAAGTTCAAATTAAAACTGAAGAAGGTTAAATCATATACACAGAAATCAAAATTTGACCTTGAATCTTATCTTTCATGAATTTAAAAACCAACTCAGGAATAGGTTTAAGGTCTTGAACACTAATGGACAAAGACCAGATAAGCTGAGGGAAAATATCAAAAATATCATTTATGAAAAATGCAAAAGTTCATTACTAAGAAGAGAGAAGACCAAAATGGATGTCAGAAGAGACTCTGAACATTGCACTAGGGCACCAAGAAGCCAAAGCAAAGGGAAGAAATAAAGAAGTTAAGGAGCTCAATAGAAGATTTCAAAGTTCTGCTTAGGAAGACACGCAAAATATCACAATGAAATGTGCAAGGACCTGGAGTCAGAAAATCAAAAGGGCTGAATTTGCACAGCTGAAAAGACATAAAGACATTTCTTAAGCTAAAATAAATTAAGAATAATTTCAAGCCATGAGTTACCATGCTTAAATATGGTATGGACAGGATATTGAATTATTCCAGAAGCATTAACAGCAGATGGAAGGAGTATACAGAGTCATTGTACCAGAAAAAATTGGCTGACACAGAAGAACTTTAAGAAACACCATATCAGCAAGAGGCAATGGTGATGAAGGAGGAAGTGCAGGCTATTCTCAAAGACCTGGCAAAATATAAAGCCCAGGGAATAGATGGAATACCAATTGACGTATTTCAGCAAACAGATGCTGTCCTGCATGTGCTCACCAAGTTGTACCAAGAAATCTGGAAGACAATGACTTGGCCAACAGACTGGAAGAGATCTGTATTTATTCCCATTCCAAAAAAAGGTGACCCAACAGAGTGTGGAAATTATTGAATAAAATCACTAATATTGTACGCTAGAAAAATCCTACTGAAGATTATCCAGAAAAGTCTTGAACAGCACATTAATAGAGAACTACCAGAAATACAGGCTGGGTTTAGAAGAGGTTGTGGTACTATGGACATTATTGTCAATGTCAAATAGATCTTGTCAGAAAGCAGAGTGTACAAGAAGAATATCTATCTGTGTTTCAATGACTATGCAAAGGCATTTGAATGTGTGGATCACGATAAATTATGACTAACCCTGAGGAAAATGGGAATCTCAGAGCACTTGATAGTACTTATAGGAAACCTATATTTGGACCAAGAAGCAGTCCTCAGACCAGAACAAGGAAACACTGCATGGTTCAAAATCAGGAAAGAAGTGTGTCAGGGATATATCCTGTCCCATATCTTTTCAATATATGCAGAACAGATCGTATGGGAAGCAGAGTTTTATGAAGAGTGCGTGCGGCATCAGAATTGGACAAAGACTCCTTAACAACCTATGACATGCCGATGACACAACCTTGCTTGCTGAAACTGAGGAGGACCTGAAGCACTTGCTACAAAAAGTCAAGGACTTGAATATGGATTGAAGATTAACATCAAGAAGACAAAGACTCTCACCACTGGGGCAATTGGAAGCACCATATTAGGTAGAGAAGAGATTGAGGTTGTTAACAATTACAGCTTACTTGAATCCACAATCAACATTCTCTACCCTAGAAGTCAGGAAATCAAAAGGTGAATTGCATTGGGAAAATCTGCTGTCATGGACCTCTCCAAAGTGCTGAAGAGCAACGATGTCAGTCTAAATACAACGGTGCACCTACTCCAGTTCATAGTCTTCTAATTACTTGTTATGCTTCAGAGTTGGATAATGACTAAGGATGACAGAAGATGACTAGATACCTTCGAGTTGTGGTGCTGGAGAAGAGTCTTGAACATACCATGGACTGCCAAGAAAACAAATAGATCTGTCCTTGAGAGGGTGAAACCAAGTCTCTCCTTGGATGCTAGGGTTAGGGTTAGGGGACATGTAAGGAGGTCCTTGGAGAGGGACATCATGCTTGGTAGAGTAAAGGGACAGCGCAGAAGGGGAAGGACCTCTATGAGGTGGATTGATTCAGTGACTGGGGTAATCGGGATGGGAATGTCAGAGACAGTGCGATTGGCACAGGACAGAGCAGAGTTTAGGGCTGTTGTACACAGGGTCGCTATAAGTCACAAGCAACTCGCAGCACATAACAACAACAACATTGGTCATTGAGTAATTATTTTGTGTTTATGTTATGGGTAAAAATCTAAGTGTTTTAATCTTCAGAATGAAATCTTTTCCTTGCTTTTTTGTATCTTGTAATTAACTAGACTGTCTAGACCACAGAGACTCTAAAGTCAAAATAATAGCATAAGAGAAAGTTGGAGGCCTGTTCAGGGTATTTTCATTGTCAAGTTCTACTGGAATCCCAAGGTCAAAACTCAAGTTCCTACTGCAATCTTACTAGAAAGAAAGTCCTTTTGTAGGCTAAATTTTCTGGGATATAATGCTCAGGAATACAGAAGCAAATTGTAAAAGGAAATTTGAAATCTCATTGTTTGGATTATTTTTAAAGAAACTGCATTTATAATTGCTTGAGTGTGATTTTTTTTCTAAGATTGGAAAATGAGAAGAATATTTAAGATACAGTCTCCATGATAATTGCATAATCCTAACAAGAAATTTGAGCTCCAGTATCATAGTACCTAGGGAGATACACTCTTAACGCAAAGGCTTAGCCTCTCTGGTGCTTCAAATCCACCAAGAGCTCTGATGGAGAAAGTTAGGAAATCTCCTGCTATTCAATTTACAGCCTTGGGAATTCAACGGCCAACATGTCGGGGATGAGTTGGTTTCAACTCAACAGCAATGTGAGAGAGAACAAGACCTTGATTTTCATCTTTTTTGGTGCACTTTCTAGTGCTGAATTTTAACATTAACTATGTTACTGCTGGAATTAAACTACAAGTTTTCATTTTGGCTTGAGGCTTTGTCACTAATTAGTGTGTAAAGTAATAAAAACAGTCCTAACACTCTTCATTTTTATTATCTTTAAAGTCAAGGGTTTATATGAATAGTCTCTTAGGGTCTTCCAATTTTGAAGTTTTCTGTTTCCTAAAAGTGGCTTTTGTGGTTGAGTTTAACTCATGGAAAGTGGTATAGTCATTTTATAAAATATAAAAAAGGTGTGCTAGAAGGACAATTGTAGCAAAACATGTAGGATGTTAATCGTCCATACAATTCACTATCATTTACCAGCTGACAATGACAAATACTTTTTCCACTGATCCAACTTAAATCCATTTCGCCTAACACTCCATAATAGTTCACTTACTTTTCTAGATTAAAGCCAAAGTTTTGGTGTTGTCATCAGTAATATCACTTCTTTTTTTTTTTCATTCTTTTTGAACATCTGTGCCATAATAAGCAATAGTTTAAAACCTCAGATATGACTGAATTAAATTTATAAGTCTACAATTTAAGAATGTAGAGAGGTAGATAATGAGATGATTATTTCCAAAGGGACTGTTTTTCCTTGGTTTTTCCATTGACAAAAAGTATAATCAGCTGTCATTGTATTTACTCTATAAAAAGAATGGGAATCCCAGGAAACTTAATTGTTCTGGTGTTTGCACCTACAACAAGATTAAAAGGTAATTGTACAAACAGCCCAAGGGAATGCTATATGGTTTAAAATTAAGAAAGGTATGTGTCAAGGTTATATTGTTTCTCCATACCTATTAAATCTGTATGTCGTTGTTGTGTACTGTCATGTCAGAATCAACCCATAGGCTTGAGTGGTCAGAGATTATAAAGATGGCACAGTATAGGACAGAGTTCAGATCTGTTGTTCATAGAATCACTATTAATTGTATTTGAGTCATCTAATAACTACAACCACAAGTATGAATTAAGCATTTGTGGCCTAGTGGTAATGAGGGATACTGTTGCCTAAAAGACACGTGTATGTACAAATCCCTCAGCTAAAAAAAGATGAACAATGTTCTCCCATGTGATTTACAGCCTCTGAAACTTGAGTGGAGGTTCAGCTACGAGTGGTTTTTGGATTGTAAGTATTTACTGAATAAATACAATTGAATGAATGAATTAAATGATTAAATGAATGAATTCTAAGGTATGTCTGATACAGGCTATGGTCTTTGCAGTCACTTGTTATGCATCAGAGAGTTGGACAATGACTAAGGAGGATAGAAGGAAAATTGATGCCTTTGAGCTGTGATGCTGGAAAAGAGTATTGAATGTACCCTGGACTGCGAAGAAAACAAACAGATTCATCCTAGAGAGGGTTAAACCAGGCTGCTCCTTGGAGGTAAGGATTCTGAGGCTTCGTCTGACATACTCTGGACATGTTGTTAAGAGGGAGAGATCTTTGGAGAAGGACATCATGCTTGGGAGGGTGGAGGGGGACGGCGCAGAAGTGAATTGATTCAGTGACTGGGGTAATTGGGATGGGTGTGTCAGAGGCAGTGAGATTGGCACAGGACAGAGCAGGGTTTAGGGCTGTTGTACATAGGGTCGCTGTGAGTCGCAAGCAACTCGATGGCACATAACAACAACAACAAATGAATGAATCAATGAGACATTTTGTACATATTTTCTTTCATGGCATGTCATTCTAGTGAGATATATGACAATATGAATATCTAACATTCTGTGTAAGCATATGTCTCATATTTGCAGAAATACAAGTTAATTTTTTTAAATGCTACGATCTAAACTTTTGGTGTTATGTCTTTATCAAATATTAGAATTGTCATATTAATAACCTTTTGTATATTACATGACAACATTCAGAGTTGGAGTAGCATTAAGTCAATAATCCTTACAAAATCAAAAAGTAATCTTGCATGAAAATATTAAATTACAAACCTTTTCAATCATTATTCACTACAACACAGTTTTAACATTATTTAGTAACATGTCTTAGCTCACAAAGTGTTACCTCTGGCGAGAAATCACTTTTGTGATTCTTGACAAGAAACCCTGCAGTTTCATTCAGTGATCATTCAGAGATTTGAAATTTGAGTATATAACTTTGTGACAGTGTAATTTATGGTACACAATGGATGGCACAAAACAGGAAGATTTCAGGACACTTAATTGACAACAACTGCAGGTGACTTAGTATGGTGCTTATTATAGTCCCCCAAAGTCATAGTTTCCAGCTGTCTGAATATTCACAAAGCAATAACGTAACTGCTGTAAGACATGCATTGGATGCCAAATGGTCTGAAGCACTGTTTGAAAAGTACTTGGGCAAAAACCAAGACATTTATAAGCTTACCTTGTGTCCTGGTCAGTCTGGAAGCAGTGACTAAAGTTCCTGCAGCAAAGATGCTGTTGTTGTTATCAGGTGCTGCCAAGTCAGCTCCTATTCTTACCAAGCCTATGCACAACAGAGCAAAATCCTGGTGGATCCATGTACTTTCACAATCTCTGCTGTACTTAACCCATCATTGCAGTCACTGTGTCAATCCGTCCTTTAGAAGGTCTTCCCCTTTTACTGCCTGATCCTCTACTTTTCCAAGCATGGTGACTTCTTCCAGGGACTTGCCCCACCTGATGGCATGCCCCAAGTGTGTGAGATGATGTCTCACCATCCTTACTTCTAAGGAGCACTCTGACTGCATGGAATGAACTGCTATGGGGAATGAAAGGTACTCTTATTGTTCTGGAAGATCCCTTCTCTAATCTCTCCACCAGTAGCAACAAAGGCATTGATTGACTAAGAAGAAAGGAATTTTTCATTGAAATTTTAATGAAGGTTTACGGACTTTGGATTTACATTCATTCATTGTACATTTTCCTCTCTGCCCACCCTTCCCCTTAGTTGCTTTTTCTCTTTGAAAAGTAAAAAAACAAAACAAAACAAAACCCCCCAAAAAAACCCCACACCCAAACCCTTTCATTAATATACAGCACTCCAAAGAACTTGCCAAAAATGTTGAAACAGTAAAACTACATCAAAATGCCAACTGCTGTCTACTTTTTTTACCTTAAACTACAATTTAAAAGCAAAGCATAAAAAAGATATAATCTTTATCACAAATAGAAATAAAAACTCAAGAAAATGAACAAATGAGATGCCTAGTGAAAAAGTTATAATTTCTCATACCTTCATCTGCTGATTGTTTCTCTACTACAGTGACAATTGTTTTAAAATTTGTGAAATTAAACCTTTTAACATCTGTGGCTTCACATACACAGCTATTTTACTATTACTGTGAATTACCAAAAGAGAAAAAAAAAAGTCTTCCTCAATCATCATGGATTCTAATGCAAACCTCAGTTCGTTGCTATAAGACATTTAGAAAGTTTTTTGTTGAAACCAAGTTTGAACTTCTCCATAAATTTCACTGTGTGAATTATCATACCTCTTTTATTTAGCTGAAAGCAGCTGGATTCCTCATATACCAGATGAATAGAAATTTTAGTATCATCTTGTTTAAATATTTAACTCCTTACAAATAACTTAATACCTATATAGCTCACTCTGTTTCACATTGGCTTCCAGTTCTGGTTTCAACCCTTTTGTCTGCTTCTTTCAACATTGCTGATCTTTCTTACTTCCACAAAAGCTATGATCATCCAGAAGTACATGAATGTCCCATCACTCTTGTTAGTTTTTGTCCAATTAGCCCTAACTCATGATTATAATATGGTCAATAGACTAGACCATTGCTCAGCTCCATAGCATCTTTGAAATGTTGGTATGCTCTAGCCCACCATGCATCTACTTCATATCTTGAAAGCCTTTTAGCTTAGAGGACTCATCTTGTAACAGGATATTGGACAATAATATCTAGTGATGTGCTAGAGTGTCATCAGCTAGTTTTGGTAACTAGATTACCAAATCCTTTCACCTACTCAGTTTTGGTCTCAAAATTCCACTGAATCTGGGCCAAAACAGATCACCTTCTTGTATTTAAGAATACTGGCGGCATAGCTCTCAATATCATAGCAACATGCTAACTGCCACTGTACAACAAAATTACCAATGAGTGGCAGAACCTGTATAGAGCCCAGTCCCTAAACTATTTCACCCAGGATTCTATTTCAAAGGACATTCCAGATTCTCAAAGAAGATACTGAAAGGCAATTTCAGGTTATTATACTTAAGGTATATACTTAATTGACACCAAATGGCACAGTAATCTGTGTTGATGACTCTGATACTATGTTATAATTTTAAACTCAACTCTTAAACATTAAGGAATTCATGATGTCTTAGGATGGCATGCATGAAGGGATGCACTGGATATAACCTGTGAAAAATGAAGACCTTGGGCAAATATATCTACTTCACTCTTATCTATTTTTAATATCTATATATGTTTTAAATTTTTGAAATTTTGTGCCTCAGTTTTCATTTTCTCAGGGTAGATTCCAAGACGTGAAATAGCTGGGTCATATGGAATTTCTATGTTCAGCTTTTTGAGGAAGCACTAAGCAGCCTTCCAGAATGGTTACACGTTTTACACCACCAACAATGTGTAAGGGTTCCTTTCTCATCACATCCTCTCCAACATCTATTACTTGCTGCCTTGTTAAACTTTGTCACTGTTACTGCAGTGAGATGGTACCCCATTGTGGTTTTGATTTGCATCTCTCTTATTGCCAATGATTTGGAGTATTTCTTCATGTGTCTGTTTGTCATTCAAATAGCTTCCTCTGTGAGAATTCTTTCCATGTCTTTTGACATGTAATTGGGTTATCAGTCTTTTTCTTGTGGAGGTCCAGGGGTATTCTGTAAACTTTTGTTATAAGATTTGTACACCATTGTTCATAGCAGGATTATTCACCATCGCAAGAACATGGAAACAGCCCAAATGTCGAACCACAAATGAGGGGATTGAGGAATTACGGTACATTCACACAATGAAATACTATACAGCATGCAGGAGCAATGGTTTTGTAAACTATTACCTAACTTGGAAGGGACTAGATAGCATTATGCTGAGTGAATTCAGTCCCACAAAGATAAATATTGTATAAAGTCATTATTGTAGAATGAGTATAAGGATCCAAAAGGGGTGGGAGAGATTAGAAGCAGAGGAATGAGGATTGGCAGGGGATGGGTTATACAATGTGATGGGTGAGGAGGGTGAGGAAAATTGAAAGAATTTGTTCTTGAAAACAATGTATCCGAATTTTGTAAATAACCTAGCAGAAAAAGAAAAAAATTGAAATTTTATTTTCTAAATATTTACATAAAAAAATAAAGTAAATCAGGTGTAGAAAGATAATAGGAAAGATCAAAACCCCACTTTTAACTTCCCTATCACTTCTATTCTGACACACGCTACATTTACAGGCCTTCTTCATTTCACTCTAGCTACCCAGAGTTGGGTGGACTGGAAAAGCATATCAACAGAGAAATGCTAGATGTGTAAACTGGGTTTAGAAGAGGCTGTGCAATTAGGGACATTATAGACAATATTAGAAGGATCTTAGAGAGTAGAGTACCAGAGGAATGTCTATCTGTGTTCCATTGACTATGCAAAAGTGTTTGACTGTGTGGGCCATAACAAATTGTGGCTAACCTTAAGAAGAATGGGAATCCCAGAACATCTGATTGTGCTTACGTGAAACCTATAACTAGACCAGGAGGCAATCATCAGAACAGATCAAGGAAACACTGCATGGTTCAGGATTAGGAAAGGATTGTGTGAGGAATGCATCCTATCTCATACATTTTAAATCTATATGTGGAACAGATCATCCAGGAGGCTAGACTTTATGAGGAGGAATGTGGCACCAGAATTAAAGGAAGGCTCTTCAACAACCTACGTTATGCAAATGATTCAACCTTGCTTGCTGAAACTGAGAGGACATGGGCGTTTGCTGCAGAAGGACAAGGATTTCAGTCTTCAATATGAATTGAAGCTTAACATTAAGAAAACAATGATTTTCACCACTGGGCCAACTGGCAGCATCACAATAGATGGAGAAGACATTGAGATTAACTGCTTCAATTTGCTTGGTTCCATAATCAACACTCTTGGCACTAGCAGCCAGAAAATCAAAAGACAAATTGCATTGGGAAAATCTGTTGTCAGAGACCTCTCTAGAGTATTGAAGAGCACTAATGTCAGTCTAGAGACTAAGGTATGCCTGATCCAAGCCATGGTCTTTGCATTTACTTGCTATGCATCAGAAAGCTGGACATGGACAATGACCATGATAGAAGATGATAGAAGAAAAATTGGTGACTTTGAGTTGTGGTGCTGAAGAAGAGTATTGAATATAACAAGTGTTAGACAGAAAAAGAGCTGAGTGAGAGAGAGAAGAAGAAGAAACTGGTCTCAAGAAATGAACAGATCTTCATTAAGTGGTCTGAGAGGGATGCCAAGTGATCACTGGCAGAGATCAGAATGGCATGCACACAATCAAAGGCAGTTCCCTTTGGTAGGGGCCATTAAGGAGATCAAGAGGGGATGGTAGTTTACTTGAGAAATTGAGGGTAGAGGTCTTATCAGGATATGATTAGGCCTGAGGCAATTGGGGGCTGGGAGGTATTGTCAGGATATGGTCAAGCCTCATCAAGATGAAAAAAAGAAAAAAGATAGGATCAGGTCTGTGGCTAAGTGAAGGGAGTGAGGAACCTCCACCACGGGCTGCTAAGAGAACAAACAGGACTGTCCTGGAGTGGGTGAAACCAGGCTGCTACTTACAGGTAAGGATTTTGAAGCTCTGTTTCACATACTTTGGACATGTTGTCAGAGGAGTGAGTCCTTGGAGAAGGACATCATGCTTGGAAGGGTAGAGGGACAGTTAAAGAGAGTAAAACTTTAGATGAGATGAATTGAGTTAGTGGCTGGTGTAATGGGGATAGGTGTGTCAGAGGAAATGAGATTAGCTCAGGATAGAGCAAGGTTCAGAGCTGTTGTACATAGGGTTGCTGTGAGTTGCAGGCAACTCAATGGCACATAACAGCATTAACATATAGAAGGTGTCTGATGTAGCATTGTAATTAGTTAATTATAGTAATCTATTGTAACTACTATTATAAGCAATATGTCTTTTAATGAAAACACAATTTGTAAGCTTTCATGGAATTAAAATAAAAGAACAGAATCCTTAGACTGCCAAGTAAGCCTAAAACCTAAAATGTGGGCCACAAGTACAAGACTTCATGTAAGACCTTTAAGTTCCTTGGGGAGAGGAGAAATCACAAAGTGGCAGAGTTTAATGGGCAGAGGGAGGAATAAAGGAATTAGGAAAGATGAAGTGGGGACCTGAAAAGTCAGGGAAGTAATGGTGGGCATGGATCTAGAGCAGTTAATTTTGTAAAACACAGAGCGCTCTGGTGGTCTAGTAGTAAGAAATTGCGCTGCCGTCCCAAAGGCACGCAGTTTGAATCCACCAGCGGCTCAGCAGGAGAAGAATGGGGAATCTCCTCCTTTGCTATTTAGGGAGCTCTGGTGGCCTACAGGCAAAGAAGCTGCACTGCATTTCCGAAGGTAGTTCAAATCCACCAGATTCTCTGCTGGAGAAGGAGGCGCAATCTCCTCCTGTGCCTGTTGGATCTGATTCAACGGTACCCAGCAAGAAAAGAAAATAAATGAATATTTAAAAAGCCAAACACACCACAATGTATGGGAATGATCTTGTGAAACACAGGTGAATAGAAGAATATGTGAAAAAACAATGTACATAAATAAAACACAATGTATATGAATTTTGTATGTACACCAATATAAAATAAAAAAGACAACCAGAAAGGAAAGTATGAAACCCAAGGGAGCAGGGAAGAAACTCAAGGTGCTCAGACCTGCTGGTTCCCACTATTCTCTGAGGTTCAATAGAACTCGCAGATGTGTCATAATAATGATTATAACTTTATCATAAGGAAAAGATGAAGCAATGCATAGAGAGAAGTCTTTAAGGGTTCCCAATGTCAGCATTCCAGATCCTATGGAGTGTATTAACCTCACACATTCATCAAAGTCTTTCCTTAACATGTAGTTTATGACCTTTCTGTGTCTATTGTCTGTCCTATGGCCACATGACACAGTCAGGATTTATTGAATCAGCCATTTGCAACTGGGGTGAGCTAATTCCACCAGGTGGTCTTTCTGATGATGTGGGCAGCCACCACCAGAGTCACTGGACTAGCATAAGCTCTCAGGTGTTGTCTGGAGGTCTGCATATAGAAATGGCATCTGAATTAGGGAAGAAGTATCAAAAGTATGGAGGAAAATGTGCAACAATGAATGAATGAATGTAAATCCCACTTTTCTACAAACTCTTGTTAAAATCACAATTTTTAAAAATGTAAAATAAAAACAAAGGTTTAGAGATAAATCTCAAGAACTGAGAACAAGAATGAAACTGAGGGGGAAGAAGTTACCATGAAATCATTTCCAATTCACAGTGGCCTCATGCGTGTTGAGTAGAACTGTGTCCCACAAGGTGGTCAGTAGCTGCCTTTTCAGAAATAGAAAGCCACAACTCTCTCCTGAGGTATCTCTGGGTGGACTTGAAGCTCAGACAAAGATCATAAACCGTTTTCATCACCCTGGTACTACTCCAAACCCAAACTACTGCAGGTAAGCGAAACAATAGGAGAAACAAGCTAAATAAATTATCTTGATGCCCACTTAGCTAACAAATTAATTATAAATTGCATTTTAGAATCCAAATGTCATTATAAAATTTACTTAATTGCGTACCTGAATAAATTATCAATTGTTCTAGGAAAAAAACTAAATAAAAGAGTTCATATTCACAAATAGAATCCCATAATTGCAAGATATAATTTGAATTTGCATTGTTTTCTCAGCTGAGTTTGAAATACAATGATGATATGCTATTATGATTTCTTAGGAAAGAAGTAAGTGAATTGAATCTGATTAATTAATAAAAAGTAGAAGAATATTCACTGGCATGTTACTGATGAAATATTCTCTTGACATAAAAACAAAAGTACAATAAACTAAATAAGCATTAAATATTTTTTTAAGGGCTCAAGTATTCAGAGAATTATTTCATTAAGAAATGTCAGGGTCAGCATATCTGTGCTGTAGATAAGAACAGGTGGCAATAATCAGATTTACCATCTGCAGATTGTAAAATCATCTACAGGTTGTCTTTCACTAGTATTATAGCCAATATGTGAAAATCTATCCTTTTGCAAGATATGCCAGATGGGTCCTGACCAAATTCAGAAAGCCACGTAGGACCAATGTTCTTTCTGATGTTTTTTAAAGTTTAAAGATATGACTATGCCATTTGCCCAGAAAAACAGAAACTCTAAACAATATGAAAACAAAATTTATCTAGGGAATCAAAGAAGGGTTGGTAAATGACATAGGAATTCCTTTAATCCCTTGATCCAAAGAATCAAAAGCTTATGCAGATGTTACCCAGTCAGAGGTGAAAATAAACTTGGCAATTGTCTGTTTTAAATGGAAAAGCATTTCAACTTCTTTCCCAGGAAACAAATTAAGACATTTACAGATATGCATAATTAAGCATTATTATTCTCACCTTGTGACTTGGGTTATTTCCCAGCTTTATCGCTATTTAGAACTTAGTTATATCCTAGTCTGATAGTATGCATTTGCCTTAAGCCACTTCTTTAAAAGTGAAAAGAATTCTATGCTGATCAAAAATGTATGTCAACATTATCTCTCCACTACATTTGCATTAGTGTTATCTGCTAGCATCTATGTTCTACTGCAGATTACATATTGTCTTTTTAGAATCATAAAATATACAATATTGTAGTCTTTTCATGACTTTATTTTCTTATGCCCTTAAGATAAAGAATATTTAGTGATCATATATCTATGTAGAGAAAAGGAAAGAAAACAAAAAGAGACAAAATAAGAAAATAAGAGAGACAAAGAGAAGGCAGAGGATGAAAAAAAATGGAATAGCCAGAGAATTTGCTGCCAATAATAATATAAAAATAAGTGGAAAATGATAATGTTGTCAGAGGGAAAATATATTAATACTTATGAATATTCAGTTTATGTGGAAAGTAATTAAAACAGTTTTAGCTATTTCAGTTGGTTTCCTTTTTTAAAGATCCAGTTTCTATGCCCATACTTTGAAATAACTGGATGACAGAGATCCATGTCCCTTCTCTAAGTTTTGGGTTGGGGAGGGGCCAGGGAAGCTTGCTTGTTGCTATGATGCTGCAAGTTATGCCAGCAATATTTTATATCTAAGTTGAGTGAGCCAAGATGAACAGATTTTAGCGAAGTCCAGACTCAAGCAGAATGAGAGGCAGGTTTGCCAGCCCACTGTTGAAGTAATTAACCAGTGAAAACTTTACAAAGAACAGAGAAACATCAAAGCTCCTGAGGATTTATCAGTTGGGAAGCAAAAGTCACTCAAAATGCCAGTGGAAAAGAGGTGACTCTTCAAGATAAGTGGACTTTAATGACTTGGATGGCAACATGGAGTAGAGCTTTCATGACTTTGATATAATGGTAGGGCATGACTCAAAATGAAAAAACAAAAAAAAAGGCATAAATGCCCATTGATAATGGGAAGGTGGAATATTAGAAGGAAAAACACTGGGGGTGGGGGAAATGAAGTTGTTAAAAGTGAAACAGAAAGCATAAGGATCAATATCGCAGGAATTAGTAAGCTGAAATGAACTTGTATTGACAAATTTGAAATAAATAATCACATTTATGACAAATTAAAGTGGAATAGCAGAGATTATAAGAAAGATGCTTGCTTGTGTTTTGTTGACTACCATTTGACTGTAAGGATAACAGCCCTGAAACCTGCTCTATCCTGTGCCAATCTTATTGTCTTTGACCCACCTACCTCCACTACCCTAGTCAATGAATCAATCCACCTCATTGAGGGTCTTCTTCTCTTGTGCCATCCCTCCATCCTCCCAAGAGTGATGTCCTTCTCCAAAGCGTCCCTCTTCAAGGTTCCACCTGGTAATATGTCCAAAGTATGTTAAAGGAAGCTTCAGAATCCTTGTCTCCAAGGAGCAACCTGGTCTTACCCTCTCTAGGACGAACTTATTTGTTCTCCTAGAAGTCCAGGATATATTCAATACTCTTCTCCAGTACCACAGCTCAAAGGCATCAATTCTCCTTCTGTCATCAGTAGCCATTGCCCAGCTTTCTGATACATAGCAAATAATTGAAAGGATCATGGCTTTTATTAGGTACACCTTAATCTCCATACTGACATCATTCCACTACAGTACTTGGAGAGGTCTCTGATTGCTGACTTTCCCAATGCAATTTGTCTTTTTATATCCTAGCTGCTGGTATCAAGAGTGTCTATTGTGGAGTCAAGCAAACTAAAGTTATTAACAATCTCAATCTCTTCACCATCTATCATGATGCTGCCAATTGGCCCAGTGGTGAGAATCTTTATTTTCTTGATGTTGAGCTTCAATCCATATTGAAGGCTGCAGTCTTTGACCATCGACAGCAAGAGCTACAGGTCCTCCTCAGTTTCAGCACATAGGGTTGTGGGATTCCCATTCTTCTCAGAGTCAGCCACAGTTTGTTGAGATACACACAGTCAAATGCCTTTGCATAATCAATGAAACACAAATAGACATTCCTCTGGTATTCTCTGCTTTCAGCCAAGATCCATCTGACATTAGCTATAATATCTATCATCACATCTATAATTCAATAATATGACAAAGAATGTGATATAAGTATTACAGGAAGACTCATTCACAATCTATGTCATTCTGATGACATACTTTGCTTGTACAAAGGGACGAAGACTTGAAACACTTTCTAAGAAGACAGACTACAGTTTTCAGTAGCATTACATCTTACTATCACAGAAACAAAACTCATCCCTGGGCCAGTGAGCAACATCATTACAGACAGATAATAAATCTAAGTTGTCAAGATTTTAATTTTACTTAGATTTATAATCTACACCCACGTCAGAAGTACTCAAATTAAAAGATGTGTTGCATTGGAAAATTCTGCTCTCAAGTACTTCTTTAAGTGTGGAAGGGCAGATCATTTTAAAGACAAAGGTGCACCACACTATATTACTTTGTTTTTTTTTACTTTTTAATCCATATTATTGTCAATTGTTTCATATGCATGCAAAATTTGAACAATGAATAAGGAAGACCCAAAAAAGAATTGATGTCTTTGAACTGTGGTGTTGGAAAGGAGCATGTGACTATCCTACAGATAGCCTGAAGAATAAACCAACTTGTCTTGGAGGATGTGTAACTAGAATGTTCCTTAGAGGCAAAGATGGTGAAAGTTTATCTCATTTTGGGTTTGTTGGCAGGATACACAGTTCCTGTTGTGTTGTTAGGTGCTGTCGACTTGAGTACAACTCATAGCAACACTATGAACAAAAGATTTGAACCCAATCCTGTCTTGTGCCATCCTCACACTTCCTGACACACAAGAGCCATTACAGCAGTCACCATGACAATCCACCTAGTTAAGGGCTTTCCTCTCCTTTGCTGATCCCAATATCATGTCCCTCTCCAAGGAATTACACCTAGCAACATGTCCAGAGTATCTGAGGTGAAGCTTCATCATTCTTGTCTCCAAAGAGCACTCTCACTGCACCATCTTGAAGGCATTGACATGTTCATTCTCTTGGCCATCCATGGGATGTTCAGTGTCTTGTCCAATACCACAGCTCAAAGATGTCAATTCTTTTTAGGACATCCTTATTCATTGTCCAGGTCTCGGATACATAGCTGGTAACCGAAAAGCCTGTGGCCTGAATAAGATGCACCTTAGTCCTCAAACTGACAACACTATTTCTCAATAATTTTGGAAGGTCCCTAACCAAGTATTTTCCCAGTGCAATGAATCTCCTTATTTTCTGACTGCTGGTACCAAGGGGGTTAGTTGTGGATCCAGGCAAGATGAAGCTGTTGATAGTTTCAATCTCTTATCCATCCGTCATGACACTGCCTATTGACCCAGTGGTAAGAATCTTTGTTTTCTTGACATTGAATGCTGTATTCCTTGATCTTCTGCAACAAGTGCTTTAAGTCTGCCTCACTTTCAGCAAGCAAGGTTGTGTCATCTGCATAACATAGGTTATTGATTAGTCTCCCTCCAATCCTGATGCCACCTTCCTCTTCATAGACTCCAACTTCTCAGATAACTTGCTCAGCATTTAGATTGAACAAGTATGGAGATACAATACAATCCTGACACACTCCCTTTCCAATTCCAAACTATGAAGTGTTCCCTGCTTTGTTTGTTTGCACAGCTGCCGCCTGGTTTAAGTATAGGTTCCACATGAATAGAATCAAATACTCTGGGATTCCCATTATTCTCAAGGTCAGTCACAACTAGTCATGATTCACACATTCTTCAAATATATGCCCCTACATCTATGGCCAAAGAGAAACAAATGGAAATTTTTTACCAAATTTTGCAGTCTGAAATCGACTGAACATGTAATCAGGATGTGTTAATAATACTTGGTGACTGGAATGCAAAAGTAGGAAACAATGAAGAAGGAACAGTAGTTGGAATATGTGGGCTTGGTAAGAGAAATGAAGCTGGAAATAGAATGATTGAATTTTGTATTTTCAATGATGTATTGATTGCAAATACTTTTTCTAAAAGACATGAAGAAGATTTTACATAGGATGGGCTACATAGGAATCAGACTGACAACATTTGTGGAAGAAATCCTTGCAGAATCTCAATATCAAAACTAGGCCAAGGGTAGATGGTGGGTCAGATCATCAATTATTTATATGCAAGTTCAAATTAAGGCTGAAGACAATTAAAATAAGTCCATAGGAACCAAGATATGATCTTGAATCAATTCCATCTGAATTTCATAATGATCTTAAGAATAGGTTTGAGGCATTTAACATCAATGATAGAAAGGCCAGATTAACTATAAGATGATATCAAGGATATCCTCCATGAAGAAGGCAAAGGGCCATCACAAAAACAGAAGAGAAAGAACAAAATAGAAATGGATGTCGGAAGAGACTGGAATATCAAGAAGCCAAATCTAAAGTAGAACATGTTGAAGTGAAATTACTGAACAGACCATTTCAAAGGGCAGCTCAGAAGAACAAAGCAAGGTATTATAATGGAATGTGCAGAGATTTGGAATTGGAGAATAAAAAGGGAGGAATTCACTCTGTCTTCCTCAAGGCAAAAGAACTGAAAAACAAATTTAAGCTTCATGTTGCAATATTCAAAAATGCTATGGACAATATGTTTAATGACCCAGAAAACTTCAAAAGAAGGTGGAGGGAATATAAAGAGTCACTGTACCAGAAAGAATTGATGGACATTGACAAATTTCAGGAAGTACCGTACGAACAGGAGCCAATGGTAATAAAAGAGAAAGTGGAAGGTACATTGAAGGCACTGGCAAAAAATAAGGCCCCAGGAATAAATTAGAAACCAGTTGAATTATTTCAAATAGCAGATGCACTCACCAGTCTATGCCAGAAAATTTCGAGGACAGCTGTTGGGACATCAACAGATTGTAAGAAGTCTATATTTGTTCACATTCCCAAGAGTGATGATCCAACCGAATGTGGAAATTGTCAAACAATATCATTGATATCACATGCAAACAAAATACTGCTGAATATCATTCAAAAACAGTTGGAACAGTACATAGATAGGGAATTGCCAGAAGTTCAAGCAAGATTTACAAGAGGACACAGCACCAGGGATATCATTGCTGATGTCAAATGGATCCTGGCTGAAAGTAAGGATTATCAGAAGAATGTCTATTTGTGCTTTATTGACTATGCAAAGGTGTTTGACTGTGTGGATCATGACAGGATACATTAGATCTTGAAAAAAGACAGAGTACCAGAAAAGTAGAGTATCAGAAAAAGAGAGTACATCTCAAGGATATGTACTTACACAGTAACCACAACAATGGACTTGAATATGGCAGAAATCATGTAGATTGTGCAGAATAGGGCAAGATTTGACCTGTTATTCTTTGGGTTACTATGAGTCAGAGTCAATTTGATGACTCCCAAAACAACAGAATTGTATTCATCACCAAAAAGAACATTTTAAGATATGTTTGAAGTACAGAGAGTTCTGGTGGCTTGGTGGTAAGAAATTGTGCTGCCCATTCAAAGGCTCGTGGTTTAAATCTATCAACCAATCCATAAAAGAAAGAAAGGCAATCTCCTCCTGTGCAATTTACTGACTCTAAAAACCCACTGAAGAGTCAGATCTGACTTAATGGTACATAACAACAATGTCTTGAAGTATAATGCTATCACTGATTATATCCAAATGTGTACATATGGAGAATATCTATTAATATGAATAATATTTACACTTATTTACCAACAATAGCTAAAGTAAAAAATTAAGAAATCAAAGATTTCAACTAAATTCTGCAATCCGAATTGGATCATGTAATTAAGAGACATTTATAATCACTAGTAATTCATATGCAAAATTTGCAAAAAAATAGAAGAATTAACATTTGAAAAATATGGTTTTGGTGATAGACTTGACAGTGGAGATGAGATAACAGAATTTTTAAGACTAATCACTTATCCTTTGTAAATACATTTAGGAAAGGGAAACTCCATAAAGCATAAATATATATGTACATTTCACTATACAGAACAAAAATAAAGAATAGACTACCTCTGTGCTAAGAGATGATGTAGAAATATAATGTCATCAATTAGAATAAAAGCTTTGGCAAACTGTAGAACTAAGCATCAGTTGTTCACACGCAAGTTTAAATTGAAACTGAACAAAATAAAAACAATCCATAAGAAACAAAATATGACATTATATATATTCCATCTGAATTTAGCAACCATTTAAAGAATAGGTTGAATACATTTAACACTAATATCTACCAGACAATTGTGATATGGCATCAGGGACAAGATATATGAAGATATCAAAAGTCATTAGAAAATAAGAAAGAGAAAACACCATACAGCTTTCCATAGTGGTTGCACCATTTTACACTCACACCAGCAGTGAATAAGGGTTCCAGTTTCTCCACAACCTCACCAGCATTTGATGTTTGATGTTCTGTTAAATTTTGCTATTCTTACTGGAGTGAGATGATATCTCATAGTTATTTTGATTTGCATCTATCTTAGAGATAGGGATTTTGAACAGTTCTTCATGTGTTTGTTTGCCATCTGAATGTTGTCTTTGGTGAAGTGTCTGTTCATACCGTGTGCCCATTTTTCAACTGGGTTATTTACCTTTATCTTGTTGTGGTGCTTGAATATTTTATGAATTAAGCATATTTTTTGAACTTATATATATTATATACTTATATATTTTTTAAATATTAATTTTATATTTTAAGAATATAAGCCCCTTGTCTAACATGTCATTACCAAATACTTTTTTCCCAGTCTGTGGCTTCCCTTTTTACCCTGTTGGAGAAGTTTTTGGGTGTGCATAGGGATTTGATTCTTAGAAGATCTCATTTATCTATTTTATCCTCTCCTGGTTATAGATTTTCCAGGATACTTGGAAGAATGTTTATGTTGTGGATTCTTCCAAGCTTTTTTTTAAATGAATTTTAGAGTCTTTGTTTTTAGTCCTAAGTCCATAATCCACTTTGAATTGGTTTTTATGTATGGAGTGAGGTGTGGATCTTGCTTGAGTTTTGCAGATAGCTTTCCAATTTTGCCAGCACCATGTGTTAAAAAGGCTTTTGTTTCCCCACTTAACTGATTTCATCTCCTTGTCAAAAATCATTTGACCATGGGAAGATGGGCTGATTTCTGGATTTTCAACTATCTAAGTATCTGTCATTGTAACAGTACCACGCTGTCTTAACCACCATGGCAGTGTAGTAGGATTTGAAATCAGGGAGTTAAATGGTTCCTACCTTGTTTCTCTTTTTAAGGAGTGCTTTGCTTATTCTGGGCCTTTTTCCATTCCAAATGAAATTGGAGATTGCCTTTTCCATCTTGTTGAAGAATGAAATTGGTCTTTCTATTGGGATTACACTGAATGTGTAAATTGCCTTTGGTACTATTGTCATTCTCACAATATTGAGTCTTCCTATCCGTGAGTAAGGGATATTCTTCTACCTCTCCAGGTCTCTTTTTGTTTCTTGTAATAATGTTTTGTAATTTTCTTTGAATAGATCCTCTGTGCTTCTGGTTAGATTTACTCCTAAGTATTTAATCTTGTGATTAGCTATTGTGAAGGGTATTGTTTTTCTCAGCTCCAGTTCCATATTCTCTTAGTCACTGTAGAGAAAGCCAATTGATTTTTGGTATGTTGATCTTGTATCCTGCCACTTTGTTGAATTGGTCAAGTATGTCCAGGAGTTTTCTTGTTGAGTCTTTAGGGTTTTCTAAGTATACTGTCATATCACCCGCATAGACAGATAATTTTACCTCCTCTTTGCCAATTTGGATACCTCTTATTTCCTTCTCCTGCCTTATTGCTATCGCTAAGACTTCCAATACAATATTGAATAAGAGAGGTGATAGTGGGTGTCTATTTCCTATTCTCAGGAGGAATGCCTTTCATCTTTCTCCATTGTGAACAATATTGGCTCTAGGGTGTGTGTATATACTTTTTACTATGTTGAAGAAATCCTGCTCTAATCCTATTTTGTTGAGTGTTTTAATCAGGAAAGGGTGTTGGATTTTGTCAAAGGCCTTTTCTGCATCAATTAATAGGATCATGTGGTTCTTGTTCTTTGCTTTGTTAATGTGATGAATTACATTGATTATTTTTCTTATGGTGAACCATCTAGAAACCCTACTTCGTCATGTTGAATTATTTTTTTGATGTATCGTTGGATTCTATTGGCCATAACTTTATTCAGGATTTTTGCCTCAATGACATTGAGAATTTACCCTAAAGAAACCATAACTGCAGATATATGCACAGAAACAACCCAAGTTCCCGTCAACAAACAAATGAATAGAGAAGCTCTGGTATATTCACACAATGGAATACTATGCAGCATTGAAAAACAAGGAACTCGTGAAATATTATGCAAAATGGATGACCCTGTAGAACATTATGCTGAATGAAATATCTCAACCACAAAAGGACAAATATTTCATAGGGCCACTGTTGTAAAATGGGACTGACATCAGGGTTGAGGGAAGGCAGAGAAGGAGGGGAGGAACGATGTATACTGCATTGAAACAGATGATGAAGAGAACTGTTTAAAAGGGATATATGATTGGGTATCATTATCATGATAGGAGTCAAAAATGAAGACTGCACAGTAGAGTGGAATTGGGGGGAAGGATTGCACAACAATGAAAGAGTTTTTCTTTTACTTTTCAAGGAGAAGAGAGAATTAGGGGATAGGGGTGGGCAGGGAGAAAAGTGCAACAATGAATGATTGGAAACCCTAAGTCTCTGTAAACTTTATTAAAATTAATAAGTAAAAAGAATAAAAAAAAAGAAAGAGAGAGACGGATGGAGGGAGAGAGAGAGAAAGAAAGAACCAAAATAATGTCAGATGAGGTTCTGAAACTTTCTTTAGAACATGTTGTGATGTGCCATTGAGTTGACTCTGACTCATAGTGACTCTATGTACCACAGCTCTGAACCCTGCTCTATCCCAAGAAAATTCCATTCTCTCTGAAACACTTATGTCCATTACAGAGATTTTTTTTAAAAGGGAAGTAATGAGGATTAAGAATTCTAAACATAAATAACAATTAACAGTGAAGAAAGAGAAGTGGTGTGATAGAAAATTAATCAGTAGATGCTGTTGTTGTTATTAAGTGCCTTTGAGTCGAGTACAATATGAACAAAAAATCTGAACCCTCTTCTTTTGTCATCTTCACACTTTCATATATACGAGAGCCCATTGCAGCAGTCACTGCATCAATCCACCTTGTTGAGGGCCTTCCTCCCCTTCACTGACCTTCCACCCTTCCCAATATCATGTCCTTCTTTAAGGAATATCCCTTCTAGCAAATTGCCCAAAGTATCATTCTTGCCTCCAAAAAATACTCTGGCTACACTCTCTCCAAAACATATCTGTTCCTGCTCTTGGCTTTCCATGGGATGTTCAAGACATACTGAGAGAAAGAGAGAAACCTCGACCTATGCAATTTATAGCCACTAAAATATGATTGGAGTGTCAGCTTTAAGTCTTCCCTGACTGAATGGTATAAAACAACAATAATCACAAACACAGGATTAGTGAAGGGAAAGAAAATATGGAATGAGTAAAGGAGAATTAATTCTTTTGAGCTGTGGTGCTGGAGAAGAGTATTGAGAGTACAATGGACTGCTAGGAAAACAAATAGATTTATCCTGGAAAGGGTTAAACGGGGTGGCTCCTTGGAGGCAAGGATTCTGAGGCTCCATCTAACATACTTTGGACATGTTGTGAGGAGAAACCAGTCCTTGGAGAAGGACATCATGCTTGGTAGGGTCGAGGGACGGAGCAGGAGGGGAAGGCCCTCTATGAGGTGGATCAATTCAGTGACTAGGGTAATAAGAATGAGAGTGTCAGAGACAGTGTGATTGGCACAGGACAGAGCAGAGTTCAGGGCTATTGTACACTGGGTTGCTAAGAATCGCAAGCAACTCGGCGGCACATAACAAGAACAACAACAAATGATCAAATATTGTGGGTTTATAATTAATACTATGGAATAAAATAAACATGATTGAGAAAAACAATTTGTTTTGGCAACTTTAATTCAAATCATGATTTTTAAAAGAAGAAAGAATTTTTTAATAAAAAACCAACAACAAACACTGAACGAAGATTTCAAAGGGTGATTTCAGAAGACAAAACCAAGTATTACAATAGAATGTTAAAAGACCTGAGTGGAAAACTAAAACAGAAGAATATATTTTATATTTCCCATCCTGAAATAACTGAAGAACAAATTAAAGCTTTGTGTCACAATTTTGAAGGATACAATGGGTAAATTGTTGTATGACACAGGAAGCATCTAAAGATAGAACAAATGCACACAGCCAAGGTATCAAAACCGAACTGATCAGTCATTTCAGGACACATCAAATGCTCTGTCATTTCAAAGCACAGGAGATAATCAAGGACCAATGATACTAAAAGAAAAAGTTTGAGCTTCACAGAACACATCTGTGAAAAATGAGGCTCCAGGAATTGATGGGATGAATATCAGCTGAATATAACAACGAATAGGCACTGCACTGGAGGTGCTCACTTTTTGCCAAGAAAATTGGAAGAGAGATGTCTGTCCAATCAAATGAGAGATCCATATTTGTGCCTATTAGAAAAAAAAAAAGAATCCAGAAGGTAATTAGAGAACACATACATTATAAAACAATTACTATTAATATCACATATAGGTTACATTGTTGATGATAATTAAAAACGGCTGCAGCAGTAGTTCCATAGGACACTGAAAGAAACCCAAACTAGATTCAGAAGAGGACATGAAACAGGATGTCATTGCTTAAGTGAGATGGATCTTGGTTAAAAGCATAGAATACAAGAAAATGTTCACCTGTGTTTTATAGCCTATGCAAAAGCACTATATTGTGTGGATCATTAAAAATTATAGTATTGTCAAGGATGGGAAGTTTAAAAACTGACTTGTTTTCATGCAGAACCTGTAAAAAGCATTAAAACAGAACAAAAGGATATTCTATGATTTAAAATCAGGAAAGGTATGTACCAAGGTTTTATCCTTCCATCATAACTAGTCAATCTATATCCTGAATAAATAATCTAAGGAGCTAGACTGTATGAAGAAATCAGCACTAGAACTGGAAAAGAGTCATTAATAACTTGCAATGTTCAAATGACAGAACCTTACTTACTGAAAGTGAAAAAGACTTAAAACATTTACTTTTTAGATCTAAGACTACATAACCTTCAGTATAGATTTCACTTGATCATCAAGAAAACAAAATTCATTATAACTTGACCAGTAACTAAAATCACAATAAATAGAGAAAAGACTGAAGTTGTTAGGGCTTAATTTTATTTGGATCCAAAAGTAAAACCTATGGAAGCACCAAACAAGAATTTAAAATATATATTGCACTGGGAAGATATGCTTGCTGCCAATGACCTCTTTAAAGTGCTAAAGATGTCTCCTTGGGGACTAAGGTGCATTTGACTCAATTCATGGTCTTTTCAATCATTTTACAAGCATGTAAAAGTTTGACAATATATAAGGAAAGCAAAGATGAACTGATGTCTTTGAACTGTGGTGTTGGCAAAGAATGAAAAATACACCATGGAACGTCAATAAAACAATCTTGGAAGACATGCAACCAGAATGCTGCTTGCAAATGAGAATGGCAAGACACTATCATACATACTTTGGGTTTCTTATCAGGAAATATTAATCTTCAGAGAAAGAAATCATGCTTGGTAAAATTACAGTTCAGTGAGAAAGAGAAAGAATATGGATACAGTCATTCAGTGTTACATGCAGTTAACCTATGCATAAAGGGATAAAAGAAACTCTGGTGGCCTACTGGTGGGAAGTTTATTGCAATCCCAAAGTCATGTGGTTCGGATCCACCAGATGCTCTTCAGGAGAAGAATTGACAGCCTCTTCCTGTGCAATTTACTGTCACTGAAAATCCACTGAAGGGTCAGCTATGGGTCAATTATAACTCAATGGCACACAACAAAAGCAACACAGGGATAAAGCAATAAATGAGATTACTAGGTAAATATAATGAGTTTATATTATTTAATTGATAATTTTTCAAATTGTCCTGTTAATTTTTCCAAAAGTTCTACAGTGAAATTTAAAAAATTATATAATGAAAATTTACATGAATAAATTCCTTACAGTGGGAGAAAGTATGCTTTTTTACAGCTTTATTAAAAGTATGATGGAAACATAATAAGCTAGATGTATTTAAGATATAATTTGGTAGGTTTTGACATATTAATATATTTGTTAAGCCATCTCCAAAAACTAAGATAATGAATGTATCAATCAGCTTAGATTTTTTTCTTTTCCATCTTTTCTCTCAGGTAGCCTTTTTCTCATCTACTTTCAATCATTATAGACTCTCTTTCCCTCCCTCTCTCTTCTTCTTGTGTTTTCCAGAATTCTATATAACTGAAAACATACAATGTGTTACGTTTTTTGAGGGAGCTCAATTCAAACAGTCCAAGAGTAATTTAATCACACTATATGTAGCTATGAGTCGCAAGCGACTTGACGGCACATAACAACAACAACAACATATGAGTTGCAAGCAGTTCAATGGCACATGACAACAACAACATTATATATTTGGAAATGCACAACATGCATGAAAAGGTGGAGTCAGTGAAAAAGAGGAAGGCACCCCCCGCCCAAAATAAGATGAATTGATACAGTGATGGTGGAATGGGTTTAAATGTGTCAGAGATGATGAGGCTGGCACAGAAGAGAAGAGGGTTCAGATTTGTTATTCATTGGGTCACTAACAACACCAACACCAACACTATGTGCTATGGATTTGGAACTGGCTCATACCTGACCCTCCAAAGTTTTCAGAGGCAGTAAATAACATGTGAGGAGATGGCCTAACTTTCTCCTGTGGGACATCTCGAGGATTTGAACCTAATGGGTTTGGGCTGGCAGCACAACTCCTAATCATTAGCCCACCAGAGCTCCTTTATGACCATTCTGTAGAAACAATATCACCCTGAGTATTCAATCTGATACCCTTTTATTACACTATTTCTGTATCTTGGCTTTTGGGGAATATGAGCAATTTCCAGTCATTTTTGGAGATCCAAGAATGATCTATGTGCTTCTTTCTGGTTGTACTTTTCCCAAACTTGCTCTCCTTCTTTCTGCTTTGGTCACTCAATTAAACACCAAAAATGGAATCCGACTATGTTAGAAAAATGACTAAAATGTCTCCTGTTTCAATTAGTTAAATTTGAATTTATTAAATAAGTCATTATGTTGCTAAATGACACCTATACAGTGAAACAAGTAAGGGTGTTATTGTCTGTCACTCTAATGCCTTATTCAAGAGTCAGAATTGTATACTTTATGAATGAAATATATACCTTGGTCATGCTCAATATACTTTGGAACTTCAAAAAAGTAAGCATCTTAGTGAAATTTTATTTTATTGCTTTAATGTGTGCAAAAACATGTGTGACCTTGAATTATTCTTGGAGTTATTTGGAATGAGTAATTCACAGAGTTCTTTACCTTAGAGGCAACCTTAGTTAAAGAATTGTTGCTGCTAGTGGAAAATCAGATGGCCAGTCCATTGAAAATGGTCTAAAATTTATAAAAATTTGCTAATTTTTGACTAAAGCATCCAGTCCTAAGATGATTAAAACTCAGCCAATTTTGATGAGCCTTGAATTGTATTTCCTCAGATGTCTTGGCAGTGCCATCGCTAGGATTTTTTTTTAAAAAGAGGGGCTTATATACCACACTAGATAACACTAACATTATTGTCTAGAAATTTATTGTACTGTGTTTTAGTAGAAACGTATTATTCTTTAGTAAAAATATCTTCATGTTTAATTGTAACTAAAAAAATTTTTCATGAGTTCATTTTACATGTCAAGATACCTACAAGGCATCAATATATCCCTATGTCATTAATGTGTTTCAACCAGAGCTACCATTATCCAATTACAATAGTGCATTGAATATTGGTTTTATATCTGCATGTGCTTTAAGCACACAGTGTTGTTTCATTTACTGTGGAATTTTTATAGTCACTTATTTGGTCAAATTATCAAGTGTTTAGCTACAATGTTGCAGAAAGTACTATTTGTGATTCTATATCAATAATGTGATTTTAGAATGAAGCAGTAGTTAAAATAAAGTTGAAAAGATCTCTCAATTACATTATAAATAGTAATGCTGTAACTAAATATTATAATTTAATATAGAAAAATTGTACAAACCGATTTTATTGTTATGACCAAGGAGGATAGAAAGAGAATTGATGCCTTTGAGCTGTGGTGCTGGAGAAGAGTATTGAGAGTACCATGGACTGCTAGGAAAACAAACAGATTCATCCTAGAAAGAGTTAAACCAGGTGGCTCCTTGGAGGCAAGGATTCTAAGGCTCCGTCTGAAATACTTTGGACATGTTGCAAGGAGAGACAGGTCCTTGGAGAGGGACATCATGCTTGGTAGGGTGGAGGGACAGCGCAGAAGGGGAAGGCCCCCTATGAGGTGGATTGATTCAGTGGTTGGGGTAATAGGGATGGAAGTGTCAGTAACAGTGCAATTGGCACAGGACAGAGTTTAGGGCTGTTATACATAGGGTCGTTTTGAGTTGCAAGTGACTCGACGGCACATAACAACAACAATTCATATTACCTCAGAAATAATGCATTTATAGAATTTACAACTATATTGGTCTGTAGTCTATGAATAAGGGTTGATAATAAACAATACTAAGGATTCTATATGGTCTTATATAAGAAGAGGTACACCAAGTGAGATAATACCATGAATATACCAATTCTAGCGACACCTCTGGGTTCTAAAAGATAAAAACAAGTAGCTCTATTTACCAGCAATACTTATTACAAGTTATGGTGATACTACTATTGGTAAAATATGCAAACTTTCTTTTTTT
>NW_006399751.1:28132524-28187456 GCF_000299155.1 Elephantulus edwardii | reverse complement strand
GAGAGGAGAGGAGAGGAGAGGAGAGGAGAGGAGAGGACAAAAGAGAATATTTGTCATAGGAACATTACACATAATTGCAGAAGCTGGCAAGCTCACATATGTGAGTCATTGGGAAACCTCATATCTGACCTTCATCAGTTTCACAGTGGGAGCTGTCCCTGTCCACAGCATCAATAACACAAAACCAATTCCCATGAGGTCAGACATGTTCCCCACTTTTCCATACCTCTCTCTAATCATCTCAACACCAATCTGACTGCTTTGGTTGGTCCAAAATTCATTGTGATAGTTCACAGACCATACAGGACCATATTGAGAAGTCAAAGGTTATAATTCAGATTAATAACAGAATGTAGTCATGACGTCTCCTAAAATGTGGACACAGGCACTTCAGCCTCAAACCTTGTGGCTCTAAGTGTTCCCAACTTCTTAGTCCTGCCACAGTCAGAAAGTAGTCTAGAGATTTCTCCGAACACATATGAGGTAAGGAATCCAAAGTTTGCATGTCAAGAAAAAGGTTACTGGATCTTCGGGCTGTGCAGCTGACAAACCCTAACTGCAATTCAAGTAGGATATTGGTTTGGGTCTAAAGAACCAGAGGCAAGAGGAAGAGGAAGACCACCAAATGCAAAATTAAGCAAGTATGAGCTTTGCTAAAACAGTATATAATACACAAATACCTATCACATTTGAATGTATGTATATTTGTGTATGTGTGCGTGTAAACATAAAATCATAAAGTCATGTCCACAAGGAAATATCCAACTTAATAATTGCTCATAATAAATTAAAAACTCCTTCAAAATACAGGATCAAGCAAGTGGGAGCATATCATGGACTGCCAACAGATCTGTCTTGGAGAGGGTAAAACCAGGTTTCTCCTTGGAGGCAAGAATTTTGAAGCTTCATCTCACATACTAGGTGATATTTGATAAATGATAGTTTTTATTTAAGTAAATGGTTTATTTACTTGTTATTACTTTATTCACTTACTACTCCAATTGTGAAGACTAAAAAGTCTCAAGTATGTGGGTCAGGCAGGAGGTTGGAATCTTTTCTAAATTTATGTCTTTGCATGAAGTGCTCACATTAGATTACAAAACTGATAATAATTACATAGTATTTTCCAAAATACAGAGAATCATTGCCCTCTCAAGTTACTAGAGCATCACAATTCTTTTCCCTTTTCAAAGAATAGCCTCGTCTAACTACATGCCCAAAGTATGAGAGATGAAGCTTCATCCTCTTGGCCTCCAGGGAGCACCTCATCTTCACTTTCTCCAAGACGTATTTGTTCTTTGACAGTCCATAATGGGTCGTTGTTTAGTGCTGTCCCATTCAAGCTGACTCACAATGATCCTATGAATAACAGACCTGCATCCTGCCCCACTCAGTGTCATCTTCACTATCTTTGATACACTTGAGCCCATTGCTGCAGTCACAGAGTCAATCAATCCATCTCGATGAAGGTCTTCCTCTCTTTTGCTGACCATCCACCTTTCCAAGCATGAAATACTTTTCCAAGGAATATCCAAAGTATGGGAGATGAAGCTTTGTCATGTTGCATATTTTCCAAGACATACATTTCATTCTTTTGGCAGTCCATGAGCTAGTCAGCACTCTTTTCCAACACCATAATTAAAAGGCATCAATTTGTCTTCTGTTATCTTTAATCATTATCCAGTTCTTAGATGCAAGTGAGTAATTGAAAAGACCATGGCCTGAATAAGGTGCACCTTGGTCTTGGAACTGGCATCACTGCTCTTCTGTGTTTTGGAGAGGTCCCTGACAGTGGTCATGCCCAAAGAAATGCACCTCCTCCTCTTTTGCTGCTGGTACCAAGGATGTTGATTGTGGATCCAAGCAAGATGAAATCATTAACAGTTTCAACCCTTTCTCCACATTTCCAGGTGTTTCCTATTCTAAGAAAGTTGGACTATCAATAAGGAAGACTAAAGAATTGGTATATTTGAATTATTATTTTGGATAAGAAAATGTTGCCTATATCATGAATTTAAACAAGACCAAAAAAATTGTGAAAAGTGGTGGAACTTGTCTTAGGGCAACCAAGTCTAATCTATACAATTATAGACTCTATTAGAGAAATCGTTGTTGTTGTTGTGTTGTTATGTGCTATTGAGTCAACTGCAACTCATAGTGATTCTATGTACAACAGCTCTAAACCCTATCTTGAGCCAGTTTCACTGGCTCCAACACACTTACCCCTATTACTCCAGGCACTATGTCAATTGGTTTTATCCTGGGTCTTCCTCTCCTTCACTTTCCCTCCACCTTTCAGATTATGATGTCCTTCTCAAAGGACCAGTCTGGCCACATGTCCAAAGTAGGTGAGACAGAACTTCAGAATCCTTGCTTCCAAGGAGTAACTTGGTTTTCCATCTCCAGGACAGGCATGCTTGTTCTGTTGACAGTCTACTGTGTATGTTCAATACTCTTCTACAGTACCACAAATCAAAGGTATCAATTTTTCTTTTATCATTACAGGATATAATTGTGCATTCACTGACATTTTCACATTCAGCCTTGCAGCTTCAGGCCAGGGTTACAAAGATCTTTTAGACCCGTAGTCCTGGTCACTCGTTCAAGTCTAGTAATCTCAGGCCAAGACTGTCCATAGTGTGGCATCTTAGTTTAGCTGACTCATGTCAGTCTCTAGTTCCCCACTGCTCTTTTCTCATCTAGCTTCTCGTCTGATTTACACAGGAATCTGTGGTCCAGATGGACACTGTCCTCTCTTCTTCCTTGCTGGTAGCTAGATTACCATCTTCTTCCCCAAACCTGGTCAACTGAAGCCACAGGGTGACAAAACTGATAAATCCCCTCATTAGTAGTCTACACACCTTGTCTGCATCCACCAGCACCCTCCCCGAAAAATGCTATTCATCTTATTCACAGCATTGCCATAGTTACAACCAGTTACGTAGAAAAAGTCAAAGTTGATGACTGGGGAGTCCAGTTTGAATAACCAAGCTAATGCACCACATCTGTCTTAGAAGAAGTTCAGTCCCAGTTCTCCTTAGAGGCAAGGATGATGAGACTCTGAGCGTATTATCATGAAGGGCTACTGCTTGAAGAAGGACGATGTGTTTGAAAAGGAGATAGAAAAAGAGAGGAAGACCCTCAAATAAATATACTGGCTCAGGATTGTTCTACAGATATGTCATATTATTCCCTGTGATACCTTTTCTTTATGAGAAAGAGTAAGGAAAAGTAGATATACTATATTAAAACTTAAAATCTGAAGCATTCTGGCTGATGAAAGACCAAGGTCTCTAGGAGAGACTTCATTTCATTTCATGTCTTGACACAGATGGCATTTGAGTTCTTTCTGACCAGTACACTAGTCATGTGGCTTTTCAGTTAGGGAAAGTGAAGTTCAAAGGGATCACAACACAAACCTAGAAAGGGAAATTTCACTGTTGGGTCTTACACGGTGGGCAGGGAAGTTGTCTGTGCTTGCTGATTTTCAAGAAGTACAGCTCTGACCACCACATTGGCCAGTGGCTGGCACACCAGAACCAACCTTATAAAGTATTAACTGGTGGTTTTGAACCACATGAATTCAGAATTATAGTGCAGGTTCTTACCCCTAGGCCACCAGAGCTCCCTTAGAATTGTGTGCATCTCTCAGTTATAATCATTTCCCACTTTTTTTAATCCACCTACAACAGTGATGGATTATAACTGCCACAGATTAGTAATTTTTTTTTGTTTCCAAATCTTATGCAAGCCATACCCATGATTAAGTTGAATAATTTTAGCACCATGCTGATGATTTCCCTCATAACGGAATGATTTGTCTGGTATACGTCTTAATCAAAGGTTCTCTACAAAATATATTTGAGTCTAGGGTGTCATATTTTCCCTTATAACAATTTTACAATGGAGGAAAAACAAAACAAGAGCAACCCAAGTGTACTGTTGAGTACGCTTGTGCTAGAACTTGCACATTAGCATTTTTTCCTGGCCATCAGGGAGTAATATATTCCATAGCTAGGAAGAAAATGTAACCTTTAACATTAATAGAGCAGAGAGAAACCTGAAAATAAAGTGGTTGGGCTTTAAAATAGTCTGGTTCAGCAGACAGAAAAAACACTTATTTTATGGAAGTATCACATTTTATGACCCATAAGGATGTTTAGGTCTAAATTCTGTTTAGTACATGCAATATTTCTTTAGAATGCTTCTTTACAATAATAAGACATTTATAATATCCATATGCTTTTGGTAGAAGTATCTGGACGTTAGCTGATTATAAAGTAAAAATAATATAGGTACATGTAGATTTAAAAAAATTTTTAATAAATATAGCAGAAAAATGTCTATGGATAACTGCCTTGAAACCCTTAATCTCTCAATTATATAAGCTATTTTGTGTAACAGAAAATGTTTCATTTGCAACTAATTACGTTTTGTGAGATTCAGCTTTTGTTAAACATTGTTTGGATGGTTTTGTTTTAAAGAACATAGCACAAAATAAATCAAGAAACAGAAACAAAACTACAAAAAAGGGGGGGAAATACAAAGAAGATTTTACTTTATCTCTCGAATTCTAGATAAGTCACAGGAATTCAAGCAAAAGGACGTGAATGGATTACAGAGAAACAGAATCCCTATCACAGTAGCGCTCAGGGAATTGGAGGTGGAAGGGAAGTTGTTCTTTGCAGGCACTTTGCAATTTGTTAGTCCTTTTGAGATGTATAGGTTTTCTGTCAGACTTTTATGAGCTTTTCCTTGTGCATAAAAATTTGGCAAAAAAAGTTTTTCTGTGTTAGTTTACATTTTTCAATTTCAAAAAGTATCACAAACCACAAAACAAAAGATATTATACCAATGTGAAAACAACAAATTGCAAAATGAATTAGTATTTTATTAGTCAACACATTTAGCAAATTTATGAACTTCAACGATGTGTGGCAGAACCATAACTAGAATAAGACCACTGGATCGGAGATAATCAATACGTTGGAGTACTGAAGGAATGGGTCTTCTGTCAAGATTCCAAGGATAACCAGCATTGGAGATTTTGAACAATTTTAATTCATTCACTATAAATCAGAAAAATCACAAGATGAGTTAAAGCTGTTCTGTGTATAAAGTCAGGCCCTTGGCAGTCCTCGTCACCATCTGCAAAAATTGCACATGACACCTAAATATTAAATGGTGTCCTCAGGCAAAGATTAAAATGCTAAGGGATGAAGGAGCCAATACAGTTAGCAGAAGAACAGAAATTGATAGAAAGAAAAAAAAGAATGAAACATAAAAGAACCTTAAACATATCATTTTATGACAGAAAGATATTATAATCTAGAAGGTATAAGTGCCATATTGAGTTCTCCAAAAGAAAGTGCTTAGAAGGAGTTTCTCAGTGATAGTTTATTGTTATCATTGTGTGGATGCTGATTCATCATGACCCCATGTGTGCAGAGTAAAACTGCTCTAATGGGTTTTCAAAATCATAACCTTCTAGAAATATCACCAGACCTGGCTTCTGAGGGACCTCTAGATTCACATTGCCAAACCTTTTTGCTAGTAGTAGAATGTGTAACTGCACCACTCACAGACTCCTTGGAATAAAATATGACTTATTAAGGGTCAATATCTATGAGAGGAAAAATGAAGCAGCATTGAACTGAGGAAGGAGCAGAACGACATCAGAGCGGCACAAAGCTGCCAACGCAGCAGATCTCTGGAGTGAGTTTCATCAAGATGTCCTGTGACAGACTAAAATGGCTGAGACTTTGTTCTGCTGGCTTAGTTGATTAATCAAGTAATGGATGTGGACTGCCCAGGAAATGCATGTCATCATTGGAAGCAGGGCAGTCTCCACAATTCAAGTAAACCCCAAAGGAAGTGATAGAGTCCTCAATATCACACCTCCTAGAAGTTTCACTTTGAAGACAATCTAATCAATGCACCCCTGCATCTACCGTATCTAAAGCAGAAATAAATTCCTCTAGGAATATTAGTGTGAGGTAAAGAATTTAACTCTACCCAAAGAATTAGTATTTGATCTTAGTTTGTCAGAGGTAATCTCTACAATCTTGTAATTTCACCAGTGATTGAAATGTCTTTGATGAGGCTTCAGACCACATCTATGGGTTACATTCATAAGTTGACCTAAGTTGGGGCTGACCAGAGTAGAAAGTATATCAGCTCATATTAAGGGACAGGATAGGGAGGTTTCATCACACACACTCTAAACATGTTTTCAGGAGAAGCCAATGCCTGGAAAAAGAAATAATCCTTGGCAAAGTAAAAAACAAAACAAAACCCACCCTCGCTGTCATAACGTAGATTCTTTCTGACTCTCCACTGGTCTTCTGGGGCCATAAATCTTTATGAGAAGAGACTGCTCATATTTCTCCCAAGGATTACTTGATAGATTCAAGCCTCTGACCTTTCAGTTAGCAGCCCAACATGCCAGGCAGGCATTGTGAAAAAGGGAAAGTTTCCAATGAGGTGGATGACTGATATGACTGTTTTCATAATGAAATCAAACATAACAAGGATAGTGAGGATGATGTAGAAGCAGACAAGCTCAATTTTGTCATGCACAGGATTACTATGAGTGAGAACTGACTCCAGGCAGCTAACAACAATAATATAATAATAGTAACCAAAATAGCCTGGTCCTAATATATGCTAGATACATAGACCAACAGAGTAGAACAAGTCCAGAAGTAAATCCATATAGATAGGGCCAAGTGATTTATTATTATTATTATTATTATTATTATCATTATTAATTGTAATAAAAATTTACAGAGACTTTGGATTTCCATTCATTCATTTTTTGCACTATTCTCCCTGCCTTCCCCTCCCCCCCAGTACACTATTCTTTTTGAAAAGTAAAAGGAAAATTCTTTCATTGTTAAAAATCCCTCCCCCCCAGGTCCACTCCACTATGCATCCTTCGTTCTGGTCTCCTGTCATGACAATAATGCCTAATCACATATCCCTTTTAAACAGTTTTCTCCCTCATCTGTTTCAATGCAGTATACATTATTTATCCGATCTTTCTCATTTTCCCCCTAACCCCCATGTCAGTCCTGTTTTACAACAGTGGCACTAAGCAGCATTTGTCCTTTTGTGACTGAGATATTTCACTCAGTATAATGTCCTCCAGGGTCACCCATTTTTAATAATATTTCATGAGTTCTTTGTTTTTCAATGCAGAGTAGTATTTCATTGTATGAGTATGCCAGAGATTCTCTATCCATTCATTTGTTGTGGGCACTTAGGTTGTTTCCAACTCCTTGGTATTGTGAACAAAGCTGCGATAAACATGCGTGCTTATATATCTGCTTGGGTGGCAGTTATGATCTCTTTGGGGTATATTCCCAGTAGTGGAATTGCTGGGTCAAACGGTATCTCTACTTGCAACTTTTTGAGAAAGCACCACACCGCCTTCCACAGCGGTTGCACCATTTTACACTTCTTTTCTACCAACAGTGAATAAGGGTTCCAGTTTCTCCACAACCTCGCCAGCGTTTGTTGTTTGCAGCTCTGTTAAATTTTGCAGTTCTTACTGGGGTGAGATGGTATCTCCTACTTTTTTGGGGGTCAAATGATTGTTAAAAGAAGTTTATTAGTTCATTTATAGAGAAAGAAAATTCTCTTCAACAACCAAACCACAACATTAAGTTGTGCTGGTGAAAGTGGATTTCCACATGCAGAAATATGAAACAGGTTCCTAACACCACATTATATACAAAACCAAATTTAGAATACATTTGGGACCTAAATGTTCAGAGTAAAGTCATAAAATTCTTAGATGAAACAACAGCAGAAATTATGTTGATCCTAGAATTTAAAAATAGATTATCTACTGTAACAAAAAAAGCAAAAGCAGTAGAAAGAAAAATAAATGAGATTTCATAAAAATGAAAAAACTTTCATCAAAAGACATCACCAAAAAGTGAAAAGATAAGCTACTAACTTGAAGAATATCTTCAGAAACTACATATTCCATAAGAATTTTTTATACCTTAAAAAATACAAAATATCAACAACTTAACAAAAAGACAACAAAATTGTAAAAATAGGCAAAGGATCTGACTAAATATTTCATTAAAAAAGACATTCAAATAAAAATCAAACATGAAAAGAAATCATTATCCATGAGAAAGTTGCAAATCAAAATTACTATGGGATGTCATTTCATTCCTACTGGTATAGCTAAGATTAATATAAGAACAAAACCATTTGTCCCTGTAATTGTAATACTGGGAATATACCCTAAAGAAACCAGAACTGCCAACCAAACAGATATATGCACACCCATGTTTACTGTTGTGTTGTTTACAATAGCAAAGAGATGACTATCAACAAATGAGTGGATAAAGCAGCTGTGAAATAGTCACACAATGGAATACCATGCAGCCCTGAAACACTAGGAACTAATAAAATACAAATTGAGGACATTATGCTGAGTGAAATATCTCAATCACAAAAAGACAAATACTGCATAATGCCACGGATATAAAACAGGGCTGACATGGGTGTTGGGGAAAACTAAGAAAAGATGGGATAATAATGAACACTGCATTGAAACAGATTAGGGAAAGAACTAATAGAAATACACGATTAGATATAATTTCCATGACAATAGTCCATAATAAGAGGTGCGTAGCAAAGTGGGCTAGGGTGTTGGGGGAGGGAGGAAATTGTGCAAAAATGAGAGAATCATTTTAAAGAGAAAAGCAAACTAGAGTAGGGTAGGGAGGAAAATGTGCAACAACGGATGAATGGAAGTCCAAGTTTTCTGTAAACTTTCATTAAAATATCAGAAAAAAAGAACAAAATCCAAACTGAAAATGACAAATATTGACAAGGATGTTGAGGAAATTGGAACCCTTTGGAGGCAGAAAAGCAAATGGTACAACTGTTATGGAAATAGTGTTGTAGTTCCTCAAAACACTTGTAATAAAAGCATCCTTTGAGGTGTGTCAAGTTGCTTCTTTTGTGTAAGGTTGGTTGGAAACCCTACGTATAAGACATCCTATGGGAATGAATTTTATTATGTGGAATGCCTTTATCAGTGTAAAATGTATTTTAAGTCTTCACAGAACTTTCATAGGCTGATTTTCAGAAATGTTTGTCTCAAGCCACTCAACTTTAATTAGTAATCAGATGTATTAACCATTTACATTACCCTGGACTCCTGAGGGAGTATCATTGTTGTTAGGTGTCATTAAGTTGCCTATGACTGACAGAGACCCTGGGAACGGCAGATCAGAACCTCGTCCTGTCTTGCATTGTTAGGGTGTTAGGTGCTGCCACCTAGTATGCATAGCAACTCTATGAATAAAGTGTCTGAACCTTGCCCTATCCTGCACTGTCCTTAACACTGGTCATGCCCAAGCTCATTGTGTGCTGTGGTCTTCCTCTCTTCTGCTAGCCCTCTACCTTCCCCAACATGATGTTTCTCTCCAAGGACTGGTTCCTCGTGAAAATATGTCCAGTCTAAGAGGGACACAGTTTCAACATGCTTGCCTTTCAGAAGCACTCCAGTTGAACTTCCTTCAAAACACTTTTGCTTGTTTCTTGGCAATTCATGGCATACTCAATTCTCTTCATCAACATCACAATTCAAAGACATTTACTGTTCAGTTTTCTTCATTTATTGTCCAATTTTCAGATGCATAGGAAGCAAATGAAAAATATCAGGGATTAAAACATTCATTTCTTGGTCTTTAATTGTATATCCTTGCTCTGCTTAGGAGAAGTCAGTGGCAGCAGGTTTCTTCAATGTTACATATCTTTTGTTTTCTTGGCTGCTGCTGTCATGGTGTTGATTTTGGACCCCAGTAAAATGAAATTACTGAACAGTAGGGGTAGGGGAATTAATCAAAGAGGAATAAAGGTTACAAAAAGCAGGAGAAATGTTCTTGTAGTCAACACTGCCTGAAAAGGAATAATTATCTTCAGTTAAAATGAGTGACTCGCCTAGGAATGAAATCAGGTATTTAAATAATCTGGTCTCTCCATTCACTCAACCTCCCCATTTCCTGTTAGCACTCAATCAGTCAGACCCAACCACAAACCAGGGCAGGAAAGCTGGGTTCAGTGTTTTGTCTCCCTAGGAGAGAGCAGAGCAGAAGGCGAAACTGGACAGAAATGAATATTTTGGCCTGTGTTTTATCTTTTCTTTTGAACAAATACAACAATTTTAGTTCAGTCTACTGATTGTGGACATGAAGAAAATATCATGATATTTTTGGTTCTAAGCAACCAATTTTTATTCAAATCATCAGTATTTATGATTGTTGATGTCTTTGTCATGTGTTCTAGAATTAACTATAACTCACTGAAATCCCCCGAAAAACATATAGAAAGCTCGCCCTATTCATCCCAACCCTCACAAACTTCAACATGGTCATTGTTGCAGTAACTATATCATTCCATCTCAGCGAGGGCCTTCTCTTTCACTGACTATTTTTCCCAGCAAGACGTCTTTTTGCAAGGACTAGCACCTCCTAACAATATGCCCGGAGGATGTGAGATGAAGTTTCAGTTTTTTACATCTAAGAAGAGTCCTGTTTACTCTTCCTCCAAGACAGACTTGACTGTCCGTCTGGCAGTCCATACTCTTCAACAACACTATAATTAAAATGCATCATTATGAGTCAAGAATGTTGGTTCTAAATGAAAAGACGCCCAAAAGTTCAGCAAAGCCTAACTCAAGGTAATCTTTGAGTGAAAATATACCTGAATTTGAAGTGCACAACTCAGACATAACTCAGCTCTCTCTTTTTTGACAAGGCAATTATGTCTTGGTAATGAAGGGTAATAAATTTAAGAAAGATTTATAAAATGCTCCAATTACTGAAGAGATAGGAATTTTTGATTTAAGGATTTCTGTTTATCATTTCTCTTTGTTTGATTTTCCTCCTTGATCAAGATTATCCCAAGAAGATATCTCCATTAAAAAACTCCTTCAGTTCTTCAAACATATATCACCACTGTCTCCAAAGTATAAAGAATAAGCCTAGGCTCTCCAGTATGGATGTTGCCACAGGAACGCAGGATGAATCTGGGTACTAATAACTAGTTCATTATAAAATTATCCTGAGGACACTAATAGCTGTATTTGCTGTTGTTTTTCTCAGTTACTTTAGATGTGTGATTACCCTTAACTAGTATGTAAAAGGTTGCCAAGTTAATCACCTGTGACTTCCAGAGATTTTTACATTAAGCAAGATGATTACCAATGACCTGACAACTTCATATTGCATTCAGAAATCTGAGCTTCATTAGCTCATAACTTACAGCCCAGGGATTCTTGTTGCTTTTGTTCTGCCTGGCTGTCTGCCTGAGTATTCTCTACCTGCCTTTTGCAATGAAGTAAACTACTGATTAATTTTGTGTATTTTGTTTGTGACATTTTCCATTCTCAAAATCCTCATGATAAATTACACAACAGAGTGGTAACAACTATAGAACAAAGCAAAAACACACCACATGTGGTCCACAAACTAGGCTTCAGTCAAACAAAATTGGATGCTATGTTCCCATGGTTTCTTTTAAGAAGGAAAAGAGAAAACGTATGCTCAGAAGGACCATATCTGTAAATTGCTGAAAAATCTTCATATTAGTGTAGCCTAGAAAATATTTCATCAGTGAAAAAAGCTGCAAGGAAACCAAGTTGTACATTTTTTTTCCCCTGTTGTTAGCACAAAGGAAAAAAAATGTTCTCTACAGGAACATGGGTAGAAATAATAACAGGTCCATTTTTCTCATTCAGTAATAAATCCTCAGAGAAAGTATTTTAACAAGTAAATGCTTTCAACTTCCTTGCTGTAAAGAGTATGGGGTTTTTGTTTTGCTTGGCTTGGTTTTAATGTCATATACTGTGAATAGAGAAAGAATGCATGAGTATATAACAAAGGAAAAGACAGAGTGGTCCTTTGAGCGTAGATCCTGAAACCCATAATGGAAAATAACCATCGTCTGGAGCCACCTAGCAAATCAGGATGATAAAAGCCTAGAAATCTAATGATGACAAACAAGATTTGACAGACAGCTTTAATTTAATCAATAGAATGCATATACGAGAAAAATCAATAATTTGAAGAAAAGGAAAAGTCATTTGTGATTAGGATTGATTCTGTTTAAGGCCTTAATAAGAAAGCTCAAGAAGCATAACATTTGATAGTATTTATCCATCCCTCTCCTAAGGTTATGGAACCCTGACGGTGCATTGTATTGATCATTGGACTACTAACTGAAAGGTTGGTAGTTTGAATCCACCAGTTGTACTGCAAAAAAGAAAAAAAATAATAATTGTCTGCTCCTGTAAATATTTATCACTTCAGAAACACTTAAGTCAGTTTTACTCTGTGTTTCAGGGTTCCCATGAGTAAGTTTACTAAACTATAATTAGGGAGCTCTAGTGAGCTAGTGGCAAGAAGTTGTGCCCAAAGGCACGCTGTTTGAGACCACCAGTTGCTCCGTGGGAGAAGGATAGGCAATCTCCTCCCAGGGGATTAACTGTTTCTGAAAACTCACTGGAGGGTCAGCTGTAGGTTGGTTCCAATTCTATGATACATAACAACAACACATATTTTGCTTTGTCATCCTGTGCTGCCTTTTGAAATCTTCTATTCAACTCTTTAGTATCTTGAATTCTTCCTTGTGCTTTGGCTTCTCTGCACTCCAGTGCAATTTTCAGAGTCTCTTCTGATATCCATTTTGGTCTTTGCTTCCTCTTCTGTCTTTGCAATGACCGTTTGCACTCTTCCTGGATGATACCCTTGATATCCTCCAACAAGTCTTCTGACCTTCGCTGATTAGTGTTCAAAGCCTCAAATCTGTTCCTGAGATGGTTCTGAAATTCAGGTGGGATAGACTCAAAGTCATATTTTGGTTGCCTTGGATTTGGTTTCATTTTCCTCAGCTTCAGCTTGAATTTGCATATGAGCAGTTGGTGGTCTGTTCCACAATCAGCTCCTGGCCTAGTTTTCACAGCTGATATTGAACTTCTCCAGCAGTTCTTTCCACAGATGTAATCGATCTGATTCCTATGCATACAATCAGATGAAATCCAAGTATATAACCTGCGTTTATGTCTCTTAAAAAATGTATTTGCTATGAATAAGTCATTGATTGTGCAAAGTTCGATCATACTCTCTCCAGCTGCATTTCTGTCACCAAGTCCATGTTTTCCAACTACTGAATCTTCTTCTTTGTTCCCGACTTTTGCATTCCAACTTTTACAATCGGAGATTGATCGAACATGCAATCAAGATGTATTGATAATAATGGGTGACTGGAATGCAGTCCATGGTATATTCAATATTCTTCTCCAGCACCAAAGCTCAAAGGTATCAATCTCCTTCTGTCATCTCTAGTCATTGCCCAGCTTTCTGATGCAAAACAAGTAAAGACTATGGCCTAGATCAGGTGCACCTAGACTGACCACTGATCTTCAGTACTTTGAAGAGGTCTCTGACAGCAGACTTTCCCAATGCAACTCATCTTTTAATTTGCTGGCTGCTGGTACTAAGAGTGTTGATGATGGAGTCAAGCAAACTAAAGCTGTTAACAATCTCAATCTTTTCACCATTTATCATGATGCTGCCAATCAGCCCAGTGGTGAGATTCTTTGCTTTCTTGATGTTGAGCTTTAATCCATATTGAAGGCTGCAGTCCTTGACCTTCTGCAGCAAGTACTTCAGGTCCTCCTCAGTTTCAGCCACAAGGTTTTGCCATCTGCATAATACAGATTGTTGATGAGTCTACCTCCAATCCTGATGCCATATTTCTCCTCATAGAGCCCAGCCTCCTGGATAATACTTGTTGAATATCTTCATTTCTTGTAAGAGCCACAAAATCTGGGTTTTCCCCCACCCCCATATTCTTTTGTATCTCTCTCCTGGCACCATGTATGGAACAGAGTATGAACTTTCAATGAAAATATATTAAATAAATAAGAACCTTTCCAAGCATGATGACCCTCTATGAGGAATAGCTTTTCTTAGCAATATTCCCAAAATATGTATGACAAAGCTTCACCATCTTGTCTCTCAGAAGCACTTTAACTGTACCTTTTTGATAACATATCTGGTTTTTGTTCTCTTGGCCTTCCTGATGGAAATTTTAAAGTATTGGTCTTCATTTCTCTACTACATTGATGCCAATTTACTGTTTAGTGGCAAAGCCTGCTAGACCCTTTAGAAACACATTTACTGCATTTCCCCCTAAACAATAGTTCAGCGAATGTCTAAAAAGATCTCTCAAGTTTTGCCTAAGCCGTTCACACAGCTGACTAAAGAGCTCTACTTTCTTCTGTTGTATCTTAGGAGACGGAGAGGTTCCCCAAAGCTTTGCACTCTGACTGCTACCTTATGACTGCATTATTTTGTTTGCATTGCTTTCAGAGTGTAGCACTAAGCACCGACTCCAATACTCTTAAGTATTTATAAACTGTGGCTCTGGGGTGAAACACATAAGAAAGTATTACAAGACTGCTCTGAAATACATTAAAGTAAAGTGAAATAAAGCAATAGATTTTGATTGTGAGAAAAAATTTGAGTGTAGAAGGGAAAGGTTAGAAAATAAAGTCTAAGAAACCCATAAACATCATTATAAATATGAGAACAAATAAATTTTTTAAAAAGTAATCAGATAATTAGAGGTCTGCTATGGAGATTGTCATTGTCAAGAAAAAAAGGAATTAATACTTAAGGTGCTTTAGAGGGTCTAATTGTGCCCAGTGAATGAAATTTAAAAGGAATACTAGCATATTATATCCTAGTATTTAGACCAAGCATAAAATTAAATGATACTTTCAATAAAAGAAAGAACAAAGAATAGTTTCTGAGTAAATAAAACAACATTTAGTTTCATTTTAAATTTTTTATAACCTTTTAATAATATATCTTCTTTGTTTCCCTGGGACCTTGTTCACATCTTAGTTTTTATATTATCATTCTATAGTGGAATGCATAAAATCTGTGCTGTTGAGGTTAGTATTATTTGCACCACACATTGTCATCAATGTCAGATGGATCTTGGCTGAAAGCAAAAGTACCAGAAAAATGCCTATCTTTGTTTCATGGACTATGCAAAGGCAACTGACTGTGTGGATCACCACAAATTGTGGCTGACACTGACAAGAATGGGACTCCCAGAACACTTATTGTGCTTATGCAAAACCTATACTTATACCAGGAAGCAGTCGTCAGAACAAAACAAGGAAACATTGGATGGTTCAGAATTAGAAAAGGAATGCATCAGGAATGTGTCTTGTTATCATCCTTTTCAACCTATGTCAAGATCATTTGGGAGGCTGGACTTAAAGAGAAGGAATGTGGCATCAGGATTAAAGGAAGACTCACCAATAACCTGTGTTATGCAGATGACACAACCTTGCTCAACAAAACTGAATAGGACCTAAAGGATTTGCTGTGGTCTTCAATATGTATCGAAACTCAATATCAAACAACAAAGATTCTAACCACTGGGTCAATTAGTAGCACCATCATAGATAGAGAAGAGACTGAAATTTCAGCTTGCTCTGTCCACAATCAACAAACTTTGTACCAGCACTGAAGAAATCAAAAGAGGAATTGCATTGGAAAAATCTTCTGTGAAGGACCTCTACAGAGTGCTAAAGAGCAACAATGGCAGTCTAAAGACTAAAGTGGTCCTGTTCCAGGCCCTGCTTGGTCTTTTCAATTACTTGCTACACTTTAGAGACCTGTACAATGACTAAGGGTAGCAGAAGAAGAACTGACGCTTTTGAGTTGTGAGGCAGGAAAAGAATATTGATCATACCATGGACTGCAAAAGAGCAAACAGGTCTGTCCTGGATAGGGTAAAACCAAGTTGATCATTGGAGGCAACGATTGTCTCACATACCGTGGGCATGTTTCCAAAAAAGACCAGTCCTTGGAGAAGAGTATCATAATTGGAAGGGTGGAGAGATAGCATAGGAAAGGGAGACCCTGAATGAGATGGATTGACACAGTAACTGGAGTAATGGGGTAAGGTTTGTCAAAGGCAGTGAGATTGGTTCTAGATAGGATAGGTTTCAGGATTGGGTCACTATGAGTCACTGTCAAGTTGACAGCACACAACAACAACGAAGTGAAGAACCTACAATATCTTAAATTTTGTATCTATCACATATATTGTGTACCCCTTTACTTCACACAAAACAGACCTTCTATGATTCTTTGTTAAATAAATGAATGAGTTAATTTAGAAAATATTCACATATTTGAGTGGAAGCTAAGAAAACCATCTCTTATTTTTACAACATTAAAAGTTATTTATATTGTTCTTGTTAGGTGAACTACAAATACTTTGAAAGGGCCAAATGGCAGAGCTATTGTCAACAAAAAGTTGGAAAGAACCAAACGTCTTCATAGGCACTACACAAAAACATGCATCAGTTAACAAAATAGCATCTGAAAAAAAAACCTCACACATGTGATGTGACAGTATTTAAAATTAATTTTAAAAAACTCAACCAACAAAAAACCTGATCCTGACCAGTATATTTCACCTGTCATAAACTCTCAAGATTATATGTTTGCATTAAGAAAATCTTTGAGCTGTAAGTTGATTATATGTCCCTTTTCTTCATTGCTATTATAACTATATAAGGAAACAAAAAGTTTTTAAATTTTACACTAGTTTGAGTACAAAGTTCATGTACATTGCGTTTCACACTAGTCTAGATTCACATTATGTTTCATACAATTATTCTCATTCATTGTTGTTGTTGTTTAATGCCGTGGAGTCATAGACGACGCTATGAATGAACAGCCTGAGCACTGTTCGTACATAGAGTTTCCGCAGGCAAGCCATTTCGGAAGTGGATGCCGCTCCTGCTTCCAGGCTTGATTTAGTTGGGAAGCTCCAGCCAACACTGTCCACCATGGGTGCCCATTACCACGATTGGCACATCACTGTCACAGTCTTCAGCATCATAGCAACCATGAGTTACCTCTGTACAGCAACGCACAGACCAGTGCTATACCACCTAGAAGAATGTTTGACAGGAAGACAATTTGAACCTGGCTGAGGGCCACAGATGAAAATCACCCACCTTCGGCTTGGTAGCACAGCTTTCTTTCCACTAGGCCAAAGAAGCTCTCTCTTGGTTGTCATCATTGTTATTGTTGTTTAATGCCGTCGAGTCGTAGACGACTCATAGCGACCCAGTGAACGAACAGCCTGAGCACTGTTCGTACATAGAGTTTCCGGAGGCATGTTTTATAAAATCAATCACCATTAAACTATGCCCTTAATTTCAGGTCTCTGCAGATCTCTGGGGATCTTTCCAATTTTCTTTACCCCCGCTTCCTTCACCCAACAAATTGTGCAACCCTATGACTTCCCCCCTGCTCAACTTCATCCCTCTGATCCCCTCCTTTGTCCGTTGGATTCCTATACATGTTTTACTAATTATCCTTCCTTTCTTACAATAATGGTCTTAAGCGGAATTTGTCCTTATGAGACACAGTTAGTTTACTAAGCATAATGCTCTCCACCCTCTCCCACGTTATGCAGTAGTTTTAGAAATTGTTGGTCATGAGTGCTGTGTAGTATTCTATTATATGAATGTACCACACAATTTCTCAATCCATTCAGTTGTGCTTGGACATTTGGAATGTTTCCACGTTCTTGCAATAGTAAATAATGCTGTTATCAACATTGGTGCACAAATCTCCATTTCTTTTTCCGTTCTAATTTCCTTGATATATATTCCTAGTAGTGGAAGAGCTGGATCATATGGAGTTTCTATTTTCAACTTTTTGAGGAAATGCCAAACTGCTTTCCAGAGTGGTTGCACCGCTTTATAATCCCACCAACAGTGTATGAGAGTTCTCACCTCTCAACATCCTCCCCAATAGGTATTGCTTGCTGCCACGCTAAACTTTGCCACTGCTACTGGGGTAAGATGGTATCTCATTGCGGTTTTGAGCATTGTGATTTTGAGCATTTCTTCATGTGTCTGATGTCCATCCAAACATCTTCCTTTGTGAAAAGTCTTTCCATGTTTTATGTCTATTTTGTAATTAGGTTATCAATGTTTTTTCTTCTGGAGGCCTATGAGTATTCTGTAATCTTTTTATGAGACCCTTGTCTGAGACGGTATTATCAAATGTAGGTATCCTTTTTATCCTATTGGGAAAAGTTTTTTATGTGCACAGGAATTTAGTCTTTAGAAAGTCTTATTCATCAATTTTATCCTCTCCTTTTTGTGTATTTATAGCTGTATTTGTTAGCCCCTTTATACCATAGGTGAAGTCTTCTAAATTTATCCCAAAGTTGTCTCTTATGATGTTTATAAACACCAAGATTTTAGCATATTTAAAATATAGTTTCATTGAATGCTCTCAATTAAAAATTCTTGGAGATGTAGATTTGATTTGGAAAAGTTTAATCAAGCATTATGATTTACTCCATGTTAGTTACTAAGTGCTGTTGTAGCACACAAGAACAAAAAATGGTGGATTTAAAGAATAAACATTTATTTTCTCACAATACAGGATGTTAGGAGCCAATATTCAGTATATGCAAAGAGGTTCTTCTTAATCTATTTCATTAGAGTTCTTAGTCTTGCAGGTGCATCTTTTATCATTGTGTATTATTTTTCTCCTTTTATGTGTCTCCTTCTATCATCTTGTTGACTTTATTGCTCAAAGATTCAGGATTAACCATACTCTGAGATTATTTCATTAACATGTTGTTGTTCTTGTTATGTGCCAGAGTCATTTGTGACTCATAGCAACACTATGTATAAGAGCCCTGAACACCATTCTGTCCTGTGCCAGCCTTGCCATCTCAAACACACTCATTCCCACAACTCCACTCACAGAATCAATCCATCTCACAGAGGGTCCTCTTCTCCTGTGCCGCCTCTCCACTCTGCCAAACGTGATGTCCCTCTCCAAAGACCAGTCCCCTCCTTGCAACATGCCCAAAGTATGTCAGACAAAGCTTTAGAATCCTTGACTCCAAGGAGCATTCCGGCTTCACCCTCTCCAGGACAAACCTGTTTGTTCTTCTAGCAGTCCATGGTATATTCAACACTCTTCTCCAGCACCACAGGTAAAAGGCATCAATTCTCCTTCTATCCTCCCTAGTAATTGTCCAACTCTCTGATACATAACACGTGATTGCAAAAACTATAGCCTGGATCAGGTGCACCTTAGTCTCCAGCCTGACGTCATTGCTCTTCAGTGCTCTTGAGAGGTCCCTCACAGCTGACTTTCCCAATGCAATTAGTCTCCTGATTTCCTGGCTGCTGTTACCGAGAGTATTGACTGTGGAGCCAAGTAAACTAAAACTGTTAACTATCTCAATCTCTTCACCATCCATACTGATGCTGCCAATTGGCCCAGAATCTTTGTTTTCTTGATGTTGAGCTTAAATACATATTTAAGACCTTCTGCAGCAAGCGCTTCAGGTCTTCCTCAGTTTCAGCAAGCAGTGTTGTGTCGTCTGCATAACACAGGTTGTTGATGATTCTTCCACCAATCCTGATGCCACATTCCTCCTTGTACAGCCCAATGTCTTGGATGATCTGTTCTGCATACAGATTGAAAAGGTATGGAGACAAAATACATCCCTGATGGACCCCTTTCTTGACTTTGAACCATCCAATGTCTCCCTGCTCTGTTCTGAAGACTGCCTCTTGTTTCATTAACACAGCAAAAGAAAAACCTCATTCCAAAAGCAATTACATCCACAAGTCAGGAAGCCAGTATTTTAAAACCTACTACCCAACTCATTGCAGGAGTTCTGGTAGCCTGCTTGGTAAGAAATTGGCCTGCCAACTCAAAGGCAGGCAGTTAGAATCCTCCAGCTACTGTGTGGGAGAAAGATGGGTTTTTTCCTCCCATGAGATTTACTGTTTCAGAAAACAAGCTAGAGAGTCATATATGACAAATAATAATAAAGCAAGCCATTGTTGTCAAGTTGAAACTGAGCCATAGCTGACTTTCCAACAAGTTTTTAGAGACTGTAAATTGCATGGGAGGAGATTCCTCATCTTTTTTCCACTGAAAATAGCTGGTGGATTTGAGTTTCTTGTCTTTGTTTTGGCAGTGCAACTCCTTACCCACTAGGCCACCAGAGCTCTCTTGCACATATTATAGTGGAGCTACATAATACTTTGATTGTGGTGAAATCCCATGAAGCAAAGTTTTACTCTGATACACATGGCATCACCATGAGTCAGTATCAACTTAACAGCAATTGGTCATTCGTTAAGTCAATTGAGTGTTCTATTAATTCCAATCAAAATGATCTTTTAAAATAAAATTTTAAATTTACCTATATAACCAATTTTTTATGTCTGTATAGTTATGGTTTTCTATCTAATCATTCTGCATGAAGAGGTTTAGAATGGGATTCACTAAAGATAAAGATAGTAATTTATGGTTTATTTGATTTAGGATAAGATTTCTTTAAAAAATTAATACTTTTCTGCATTGCTGAAATCTAATTATTATATATCACTTTCCCCCCCCTAAAAACAATATTCTTTAAAAGAAATTAAAAGGACTCACTAGAGGAAAGAAGTAATATGTGTAACTCTCAAACCACAAAATGAGAATAAATAAAATTTTAGTAAATATTAATTTTTTAAAAAGTAGCAGGGGAAGAAACAAATATATATTACAAACATAAATAACTACCAAAAACAAATGAAAGTGTCATCTTAACAACCTTGAGATATTTAAAGTTCTATAGAAAATGTAAAATTCTATTATTTGGCAAAAGTGTTATAATTTAGCAGTGTGTGATTTCACCATAAGTAACTAATACAAAATTATACAGAAAGATAAAATTTATTTAAGAAGAAAATTATCTTATTTCATTGAATAAGTCAAAGATATATCCTCTATTACAGTATCTCTGCCACATGACATAGAATATTCACACAAACAAATAAGAAAATAAAAAGAATTTACAGCTAAGGGTATGTTGTTGTTTATTGCCGTCAGGTTGAGCATGACTCAGAGCAACCCTATGAACAAAAGGCCTAAAGCCTTTCTATAATTATCATAATTTCTCTGAGGTCATAGACTTTCCAGAGGCATGTGGTAGTTGCTCAGTTCCACAATCAATACATTTAGTGCCTGCAGTCATGAAATCAAAAGACAAATTGAACTTTGCTGTCAGGGACCTCTCCAGAGTGCTGAGGAGCAAGGATGTCAATCTGGAGACTAAGATGCACACGAAACAGGCCACGGTCTTTGTAATTATTTGTTATACATCAGAGAACTGGAGAAGAGCATTGAACACACACCCATCTGTCCTAGAAAGGGTAAAACCAAGTGGATCCTTGGAGACAAGGGTTTTGAAGCTTTATCACACATACCTGAGGTATGTTGTCAGAAGAGTCTAGTCCTTGAAGAAAGACATCATGCTTGAATGGGTAGAAGGACGGTGCAGGAGAGGGAGACCTGGATAAGATGGATTGACACAGTAATTGGGGTAATGGAGGTAGGTGTGTCTGAGACAGTGAGATTGACTCAGGAAAGGAGAAGGTTCAGAGCTGTTGTGCAATATTTATTATTATAATATATATCTTTAAATGTCATTATATATTATTCATATTATAATTTCTTATATGTAGAGTATGAGGCACAAAAGACATCTAAAAGGAGCAAGAGCAATGTCAGGAAGATTGAGTCAAACCACAGTTAACTCTACAAAAGGGAAATGTCCCAATCAATAATATCCACAGTACCAAAATAGCTCCAAGGTCAGACATAACTTCCCATGCTTCTCCTAATCACTGGGTCTAATGTTCATGGCAAATTACTCACAGAATTTAATCCCAGTTGTGCATCTTATTAGAGAAATAGGTTGGAGAGATAGAGGAAATCACACATTGAAAGTCCAGGTTTAGTGAACAGTAACCCCAAGCTAGATCAACAGCAAGACAAAATCCCTCAGTTAGTTCAGACAGCTGTGCGTAAGGTTCCTATGAGTTAGAGGCAATTTGACAGCACCTATCAATGACATAAAACTCAGATATATAAAGAAGCATTCCTAGAGATCCATTCAAATCAGGACAACAGTAACTCCCATTTTGATTTTACACTTAGGAAACAGTAGTTGAAAATATTATCATGACATACCAAGAAAATGCTATTTCATTCTACTTTCTCATCTGTTTAACAGGAATATTAATGGTCTGTACATCAGGTTCATATGTTATAATGAAGGAAGAAAATTTTCATGACTCAAAAGCAACTAATATTCATTCATTTATTCCACTTAGATAAGATATGACATGCTAAAATTATCATGAACTTAAACTCATGGATTTGGGATCAGAATTTAATCAGCTAACCCTCCAAAGGGTTTCCAAGTCTGTAAATCACATAGAAGGATATTTCCCTTTTTTCTACTCAATAGTTCCTGGTGGTATAAACCTAAAACTCTGACCGAACTCCAGAAAATAATTAATAGGCCTACATTGGAAAATAAAAATAAACCCAGATTGACACAGGCATATGTAGAACACTTGAACAAACATTACAAAAGAAGAAATTGAACAGGTCATTAAAAGTCTTTTTAAAAAAAACCCCTGGACAAGATGGTTTCATGGCTGAATTTTACCACACACCCTGAGATGTACCACCACCTCTTAAATTATTTCAAAAAATAGAATAAAAAGAAATGCTTCCAGAGACATTCTATAAAGCAAGCATAACCCTAACACCAAAACAAGGCAAAGAGATTACCAAAAAAGAAAACTACAGACTAATCTCTCTCATGAACATAGACATAAAAATCTTTAACAAAATCCTAGCCAAAAGAATCCAAAAGCACATAAAAAAATAATTCATCATGAGCAAGTGGGATTCATAAAAGTTATGCAGGGATGGTTCAATATAAGAAAAACAATCAATGTAATTCACCACATTAACAAAGCAAATAACAAGAACCATATAATCCTAACAATTGATGCAAAAAAGACTTTTGACAAAATCCAATACCTCTTCCTGATAAAGACACTCAACAAAATAGGTATAGAAGGGAATTTCCTCAACATAGTGAAAATTATATATGCAAAACCAAGAGCCAATACCATTCTCAATGGAGAAAGGCTAAAAATATTATCCTTGCAAAAATGACCAGACAAGAATGCCCAGTGTCATAACTTCTATTCAAATATTGTATTGGAAGTATTTGCTAAGGAAATACAACAGAAGGAAATAAAAGGCATCCAGATCGGCAAATAGAACTGTCACAATATGTCAATGATATGACAGTGTACACCGAAAACCCCAAGGACACTAGAAAAACCTGTTGGAGCTAGTGAACAAGTCAGTAGTGTGGTAGGGTACAAGATCAACATATAAAAATCAGTGGGATTCCTCTACAATGGAAGAACTCAGAGAAGGAAACCAGGAAAGGAATACTGTTTACAATGGCCAACCAAAAATTGAGATACTTCAGAGAGAATATAGCTAATAACATTAATGACCTGTATAAGAAAACTATAGAACATTTCTGCATGACACAATAAAATACCTAAATAAATGAAAAGAGCTCCCTGTTCAAGAATAAGAAGACTTCCTAAAATGAAAATGACAGCCCTACCAAAAGCAATCTACATGTTCAATACAATCCCAACACAGATACCAAATTCATTTTTCAAGATCAAAAGAAAATTGCCAAGTTTATTTGGAGAAGAAAGAGACTCCCAATAGCAAAGCACTTCCACTACCTGACCTCAATACCTACTACACAGAGGCAATAACCAAAACAGCATAGTAGTGGTACAATGATTGCCACATAGACTAATGGAATAGAATTGAGAATTCAGAAATGGACCTACCTATGGTCAATTGATATTCGACAAGGAAATAAAGCCTATCAAATGAGGAAAAGACAACCTCTTCAACAAATGGTGCCAGCAAAACTAGAACTAGACTGCTAACTGCAGAAAGCTGAAGCAAGATCCACATCTCACACCACACACAAAAACCAACTCAAGGTGTTTCAGAGACCTGGGAGTAAAGACTAAAACCATAGAATTCATAAGAGACAAATGGGACCAAGCTTAGGAGGCCTAGTCTACAGTTTAAAGAGATAGACAAATACAGTCAGAAATGCACAATCTGGAGAAGATAAAATTGATGAATGGGACCTTCTAAAAATTGAGTTCCTGTGCACATAAAAAACTTTTCCATTAGGGTGAAGAGAAAACCTACAGACTAGGAAAAAATATTCGGCAAACACCATTTCACACAAAGGTCTCACAACAAAAATTTACAGAATACTCCTGGGCCTCCAGAAGAAAAAGACAGATGACCTAATTACAAAATAAGCAAAAGACGTGGAAAGACTTTTCACAGAGGAAGATATCTGGATGGAAACAGACACATGAAGAAACATTCAAAATCACTGGCAATAAGAGAGATGCAAATCAAAACAACTATGAGATATTATCTTACCGCAGTAGCAGTGACGAAGTTTAGCATGGCAGCAAGCAATAAATGTTTGAGAAGATGTGGAGAGATGGGAACTCTCATACACTGTTGGTGGGATTATAAAATGGTACAATCACTCTGGAAAGCAGTTTGGCATTTCCTTCAAAAGCTGAACATAGAAACTCCTATGACCCAGATAACTACTAGGAATATACAGCAAGGAAATTAGATCTGAGAAACAAATAGAGATTTGTGCACCAATGTTTATAGAAGCATTATTGACTATTGCAAGAACATGGAAACAGCTCAAATGTCCAACCACAATTAAATAGATTGAGAAATCATGGTACATTCACACGCCAAAATACTATACAGCACTCAGGAGCAATAATATTGAAAAATATTATATAACTTAAGAGACGGTGGAGAACACTATGCTTAGTGATGTAACTCAGTCTCATAGGACAGATACTGCATAAAACCATTATTGTAAAAATAGGGTAACTAGTCAAACATGTATGGGAATCCAAGGGAAGAAGGAATGGGAGCAAAGGAGTGAAAATGGGTAGAGGACAAATGAGAGTTGCACAATTTGTTGGGTGGAGGGAGAAGGTAAAGGAAATGGGAACAATTCAGTACGGATCTAAAAAGACAGGACAATGGTGGGCATAATCCAATAGTGGGCATAATCCAAGGGTGATGAATTTTATAAAACATAATGAATAGGAATGATTGTAAGAAACATAATGTGAATGATGTGGAAAAATAGTGTATATGAACTTTATAAGCAAACCAACATAAAATAAAATTTAAAAAAAGAAATAAGGAGATTCTTGCATTGGGCAAGGCTTCTGTCAAGGACCTCTTCAAAATGCTAAAAAGCAATTTATTTCCGTTTAAGACTAATGTGTACCTAATTCAGGCTATGGTCTTCTCAATCACCTGCTATGTATCAGAGAGTTGGACAATTACCAAAGAGAAGACTTGGTGCCTTTCAGTTATGGTGTTAGAAAATAACATTCAATAACCCATGGTGCCATAAGAACAAACAGATAAATCTTGCAAAACTTGCAGACACAGTGCTCCTTGGAGGCAAAGATGTTGAATCTTCATCTTTCATAGTTTGGATATGTAGTTTAGGGAGGCTTTTCCTCAGAAAAGGACATCGTGCTTGGAAAACTGGAGGGTCAGTGACAAAGAGGAAGACCCCCAAAGAGATGGATTGAAACAGTGACTTCAGCAATGATCTTTAATGTGTCAGAGACCATGAGGATGGTACAGGAGAGGGGAGGGTTCAGGTTGGCTCTTCATAGGGTTCCTAAGAGTTGTAGTTGACTTGATGGTACCAAATAACAAAACAACTAAATAAAAAGTGAGAGTTGATTATTAGAGAACTTGTAATTTCTGTTGTAAATGATTCCTCATTGTGAGATGTTGCTCCATTTGGTTCTCTATAGAAAAAAATAAGGTAAAAATTACAATATTTAAGAAAACACCAGAGAGTTCAAAGGCCAAAGTGTGAAAATAAAATTATAAAAGTTTGGTTGACTTACACTTCTGGAAAAAATAGTTTTTGTTAAGTGTCCTTGAGTTAGTTCTGCCTCATTGGTACAAGAGAATAATGCACCGCTCAGTCCTATAACATCATCATAATCATGGTTGTGTTTGAGTCTATTGTTTCAGTCACTTTTTGTTGAGTCTGTTCTTTACCAGGCATGCAAGACCACATGGTGATCTCTCCTGACAGCACGCTCAAAGTACTCTGAATCTCGTTGCTTATAAAGGACATTCTGGTTGTCCCTGTTCTAAGACAGATTTGTTCATTCTTTTCATTGTTGTTGTTATGTGTCATTGAGTCACCTATGACTCATAGCAACCTTATGTACATTAGCTCTGAACCCTGCCAGATTTTTAACCAATCTCATCATCTCTGACAGACCTAATCTCTTTTCTAGTCACTGAATCAATCCGTCTCATCCTGGGTCTTCCTCTTCTATGCTGTCCCTCCACCCTTCCAAGGATGATGTCTTTCTATGAGGATTGGTCCCTCCTGGCCACATGCCCAAAGTATGTGAATTGAAGCTTCAAAATCCTTGCCTCCAGGGAACAGCTTGTTTTCACCCTCTGCAGGACAGACCTATTTGTTCTCCTGACAGTCCACGAAACATTCAACACTCTTTTCCAGAACCATGACTCAAAGGCATCGATTCTTTTTCTATGATCCTTAGTCATTGTCCAGTTCAAAGACCATTGCCTGGATCAGGTGCATCTTAGTTTCTAGACTGATATCATTGCTCTTCAGTACTCTAGAGAGGCCCCTGACAGCTGACTTTTCAAATGCAATCAGTCTTTGGATTTCCTGACTGCTGGTGCCAAAAGTGTTGGCGGAACCAAGCAAGCTGAAGTTGATAACAATCTCAAACTCTTCTCTGTATATCATGAAGCCGTCAATTAGCCCAGTGGTGAGAATCTCTGTTTTCTTGATGTTGCGCTTCAATTCATATGTAAGACTACAGTCTTTGATTCTCTGCAGCAAATGTCTCATGTCCTCCTCAGTTTCAGCAAGCAAGTTTGTGTCATTCTACATTCATCCCCATCTCTATCATTTAAAAGCACAGAATTTACAGTTTTCCTTATTCATTATCTAGCTGTCACATATATATGAGGCTATTAAAAATGCCATGGCTGCATTTGGGCATACTTTTCTTTGTAAAGTGCTATCTTTACATTTTAGCACTATTAAAAGGTTTTTCACAGCAGATTTACCCAATTTGTATGTAATTTTATTCCTTGACTGTTTAGGCATAGTTTATGGATTCAAGGACAATGAAATCTTAAACAACTATTTTGTCTGTTTATCATGATTTAGCTTATTGGTCATGTGAGGATTTTTGTTTTGTTGATGTTGAGTTAAAACAAATTGTTGTTTTTGCTGTTGTTGTTGTTATGTGCTGTCCAGTCACTTGTGACATATAATGACCCTATGTACAACAGCCCTGAAACCTGGTCTATCCTGTGCCAACCTTATTGTCTCTAACACATCTACGCTCATGACCCCAGTCACTGTTTTTATTTTCATCATTGGTTCCTGATCATATGGCTACTTCCTGAAGAGATTCCATGTCAACTAGTTCTTTTTGGTACACTGACTGAGTATTCTCTCCATCTTCTTTTGAATCTTCTTGGATGATTCAAGATTAGGCATTATTTGTATAACAATAGCCCAGAATGAGAGGTGCATAGTAAAATGGACTGGGGGATAGGTAGGGGGTAGGGAGGAAATTATTTAACAATGAATTAATGAAAATAGACTGTTCTGTAAACTTTCGTTAAAATCACAATTAAAAATAAAATGTGTTAAAAAATATTTAGTCAAGCATCCTTACTCAAAAATGGCAAGAACAGTACCTCACCTGATGAATTATCAGAATCCCTGAAAACTGGCTTTTCTAGGCATTGCATTAGCCCTTGTTGGGGGCATGTTCTCCAGCTACTTTAACTGCGATACATGGTCATGCAAATCATAAACAGCTGAGAACTCTTTCCACACCGTAAAAATGGTGGTAACAGTGGTGGAGAGATTGTGACAAGATAGTGGCACTGTTGTGAAGAGACTGGCAAGTTGTATTCGAAGGAACTCTGAAGATAAAAGTTTTGCTTATTGGAAGAAAAAGTTGACTTAAAACTACTCTGAGATAAAGTTTGCTGGATAATTGAGGAAACCAGAGGCTTCTTGCATTTGTGCTGTTGAACTGAACCTTGACTTTTACTAATGGAAAAAGTCATTGTTAATCTGGCTTGGAACGGCTGGACTCAGCTAGGACTTGCATTATGAGATATTCTTTGCTTCCTTCACTCTCCAACCTATTTCCCTAATAAACCCCAATCTGTAAGTAAAATATGCGCATCTTCTACACAATAATTGACAGAAATAAGTGCAGGAGCATGTTAGGTGGCATGTCTGACCATGTGGCTATTTGGATATTATTAGGGCGCTCTTGAGGCTTAGAGGTAAGGAGTTGTGCTGTAATCCTGAAGGTATGTGGTTCAAATCTATCAGCTGCTCCAAGGAAGAAAGAAGAGCAGTCTCCTCTCGTGCAAATAATTGCCTCTGAAAACTTACTCTAGGGTTGGTTCTGACTTGAAGGTACACAGCAACAAAATGGTTATTGTTGATGGGTGTAATTTCCCTTTATGAAACAGGTAGAAGTCAGAGTTGGCCATGGCCACATTTCATCTGTTCCTTTCACACCAGAGAACTGCCAGAAATTAAAACTGAATTTACAAGACGCTGTGCCACCAGTGATATCACAGCTGATGTCAGATGGACCTTGTCTGAAAGCAGAAACTACTAGAAGTATGTCTATTTGTATTTTCTTGACTATGCCAAGCCATTTGACTCTTCATGTCATAGCAAATTTTGGCTAACATTAAGTAGAATAGGAAGATCAGGACACTTTCTTATGCTAATTCAAAGCCTACAAGGAGGCCAAGAAGCTGTCATCCAAACAGAGCTAAGGAACACTGCATGGTTTAAAAATATAAAGATGTGAAGTAGAGCTTTATCCTTTCTTCATATATTTTCAATCAATATGCTGAGCAAAACATTCTAGAGGCTGGACTCTGTGATGGAGAAAAAGGCATCAGAATCTGAGGAAGACTCAACAAGTTGCCTTATGTAGACAACACAACCTTGTTTGTAAAAAGTGAAGAGAACTGGAAATGTTCGCTGCAGAAGATCAAGGATTGTAGCCTTCAATATAAATTAAATCTCAACATTAAGCAAGCAAAAATCCTCATCTCTGAGCCAACAGGCTACAAAATGATGGAGAAAATATTGAAGTTGTTAACAATTTCAATTTGCTTAGATCCACAATCAACACCATTGGCACTCACAGGCAAGAAATTAAAAGATGTATACATTGGGAAAATCTGCTGTCACAGACCTCTCTAAGGAGCAATGATGTCAGTATAAAGACTAAGGCTGATCTGATTTAAGCCATGGTCTTTTCAATTGTTTGGTATACCTCTGCAATTTAAACAATAGCTAAGCATAACAGAAGACAAATTGATGTCTTTGAGCTATGTTGTTGGAGAAGAGTACTGAATATCCCATGGCCTTCCAAAAGAACAAACAAATATGTCTTGGAGAAAGTACACTCCAGGATACTCCTTGGAGGCAAGGACAGTGAAGCTTCATCTCATGTATTTGGGGCAGTTTGTTAGAAGAAGTCAGTCCTAGGAAAATGACATCATGCTTGGAAAGGAGGGTCCAAGAGAAAGAGGAAGATACTCAACAGTGAACTATACATATCTTGATACAGTGACTATTACAATCGGCTCAAGTATGTCAGAGATGGTAATGACGGAACAGGATAGGACAGGTTTCAGGTTGGTTCTTCCTAGAGTCACTCTGTGTCTTGCTAGACTCAATGCTATCTAACAACACTTACCTTATTGTTGTTGGTGGTGGGTATCATAGAGTTGGAACTGACTCATAGCTGACCCTCTGGAGAGTTTTCAGAGGCAGTTAATTGCACAGGAGGAGATGGCCCATTCTTCTCCCATGGAGTAGCTCGTGTTTTTCCTAAAAATAGTCAAAACATCAATCATGTTTTTTAAGAAAGAATAAAATTTAAATTTGTGATGAACATCTATGATTAAATGTATAAGATGGCCTAAATCACTTAAAAAACTGATTCTGTGAAATTTACACTATTGATAATGTCTTTGTTTAACTGAAGACCTGCTATAGCTTAAAAGCTATGTATTATATAAGTCTCGAGGCATTAAAACTAAAACAAGTTTAATATATTTCTTAAGAGGCTGAAGAAGTTGGGAAGTGATTAATTGAGAAGTGAGGCGAAAAGTGACACCACCTTTGAAATTAAGAGATCAGTTTGTTTTAACATCAATATCTTTCTTAGTTTGGAATAAATTCTCCGGTAAGCAATTTGCAAAGACCTAGAAACTATAGGAGGCAGAGTAATAACCAACATGAGTTGATGGACAACAAATCATATCAGTCAAATTGAATTCCCTTTTTTCAAGTGACAACTTTATAAATGTGAAAGAACAACCAAGCCATATAACTTGGCTTCACTGGCTTTTTTTCTATGCTCTTCATAACAAACTCATAAATAAGATAGCAAAATAATAGTTTATATCATAGTCTTGTGAGAATGATTAATGGTAGATTATTGTTTAGCAATTACTCTGTGAATCAATGAGTACCATGACAATTATTTAAGTATTTCCCTATTAAATACTTTTATTAATGACTCAAATATTAAAATAGATGGCATTTTCACAGGTTTTTCTTTGTTGTTTTTTTTTTTGCTTCAGATAAATTCTATACTTCTACAACCTCATTGCCATAATATAGAAAACACTATTCTCAGATGAGATTATGTCCACATGTTTTGGGGCACCACAGTTTTATTTTAAAAACAGTGCCTATATATTAAAAAAAAAAGAGTCTTTAAATTATCACATACAGAAGAGTATCAAGTCAATTTCTTTAGAAAATGAGACATTGTTTTCCTTCTACTTAGGAATTGTTAATGTCTCTTTTTTTTTCAATTAAAATAGATGTTCCATTTTAAGACATCTACTTCCATTTCTGAAATACAAATAATTATTCTTTTGAATGATGCCTCAAAATATAGTCTCTATGGTTAAAAGCAAAGGTAAGGCAATTTAATATATAGCACAAAAAAATGATTATATATAACAGCAAAGGGAAAATATTCTTTCCTATTAAGCAATTCTATGGCTTTCCAGTAATCAAGGAGCAAAGCACTTGTCTTAAATTTTATAATTTGGTGGTTGTTGTTCGGTGTCATAACTCAGTTCCTACTCACACCAGTCTCATGTGCAGCAGAACAAAACACTGATCAGTCCCTCGCCGTTCACAATCATTGCTGTGACTGAGTAGAGCATTGCAGTCACTGTGTCAATTCATCTCACTGAGGGACTTCCTTTTCTTGTTAGCCCTCGACCAAAGTGCAGCCAGCGTGCTCTCTGAAGGGAAAGATGAGAAAACTTTGTCTTTCATACTTCGGGCATGTAGCTAGGCAAGGTTATTCTTTGGAAAGGGAAGTTCTGCTTGGAAATTTGAACGGTTAGAGAAAAAGAGGAAGACCTCTAATGAGATGGAGTGACACAGTGACTTTAACAATGGTCCCTGGGGTGTCAGAGATGATGAGTATGGCACAAAATAGGTCAGCTATTCACAGAGTTGCAATCAGTCAAACTCAACAGGCACCTAACAACAACTATTACTTTAGCAAGGAGATATTCTTCTTTAAAAATTGGCCTTTCTGGTCTTTCTTAAAAACATGCCCAAAGTGTGTGGGGGAAAGTTTTGTCATCCTATTTGTTTAAGTAATCTTCTATATTATTTTCAAGGCAGATTTCTCAGTCTGGCAGTCCATTCAATATTCTTGACAAAAAATAATGCAAAGTCTTCAATTCTTCTTAATTTTTCTTATTACATGTTCAGTTTGTACATTGTATATGAGGAAATTTTAAAATACTCATACTTAAAGTAGGACCATCATAACCCTCAAAATGATATCTATGCTTTTTAAACATTTTATAGAGGCCTATTTAACAGATCTATTCAATACATCATTTGATTTCTTCACTGAAGTTTCCATAGGTATTGATTATGGATTCAAGTAAAATAAAATCCTTGATAATTTAAATTTTTCTTTTTATCATTTTGTTGCTTATTTGTACAGTTATGAGAGTTTTTATAATAATTATGTTGAGATTTAATTCACATCAACAGCTTTAATATTTTCATAAGTAGATCCTTCAAGTTCTCTTCATACTCAAGAGGCAAGAGGGTATAATCTGCCTATCACAGGTTGTTGAGAAATTGTCCTCCAACCGCTATCCCACCTTCTTGTTCATATAGTTGAGCTTTCTCAGATTATATGCTCAAAACACTGTCTGAATACATATGGTGAAAAGTTAAAACCCTGTTGCACACTCTTCTTGACATTAAACTATGCAATATCCTCTTATTTTGTTCAAACAATTGCCTAATGGTATATGCATATATTCCACATAAGCACTATTGAGGGTTAGGGAATTTCAACTTTCCCAATGTCATCCATAATATGTCATGATAAACACAACTGAATAGTTTCACATAATCTGTGAAACACAAGTAAACATTTTTCTAGTATTGTCTGCTTTTTAAGTCAAGATCTATCTGACAACATTAACAATGTTATTTCTAATTTCAGGACTTCTTCTAAAGCTGGCTTCATTTAGCTCTTACCCATCAAAGCAATTTTTTTTAATGATCTTTTTGACATTAGAGGTTAGTGCATAAATTTCAATAATAGTCTTATTAACTTGACTTTTGTGTATGTGTATGCATATTATCCCATTACTGATGACATTTGTACTTCAGAACAGTTCTTGAAATGTCCTTTTAATGATGAATGTGATAGTATTACTCTCTTTAATGTCATTATCAATGTAGAAGAGCATATGACTGTCCAAATCAAAATGACCAACACAAGTCCATTTCCATCCACTATTGCCTGTGATATCAATCTGTATGTGTTCCATCTCATGTTTTATACTTCTGATATTCCTAGATCCATATTCTGTATATTCCACGTTTTGATTATTAATGTGTTTTTAGCTGTTTCTTCCCATTTGATTCATACAAGAGCAGCAAATGAAAGTCCTGAAAGCTTTTACTCCACACGTGTTATTAAGACAGACTTTACTGGCGAGCTCTGTGGCCTAGTGGCAAGAAGCTGCACTGCAATCCTAGAGATGTACAGTTTGTATCCACCAGATGCTCTGCTGGAGAAATTGGGACAATTCCCTTCCTGTACCAATCAGATCTTATTTGATGGTACACACACACACACATATAAATCTGTCATAGTATGTTATTGTTGTTATGTACCATTGAGTCATCTGTAATGTACAGTGACCCTATGGTATAACAGCTCTGAACCCTTCCCTGTCCTGAGTCAGTCTCACTAATTCTGACACACCAACCCTCATCGCCCCAGTCACTGTATCACTCCATCTCATCTGGGGTCTCCCTCTCCTGAGCTATCTTTCCTCCCTTCCGAGGATGATGTCCTTCTCCAAGGACCGATTTCTCCTGGTCATGAGCCCAAAGTAAGTGAGGCAGAGCTTCAAAATCCTAGACTCCGAGCAGAGACTTGGCTTCATCCTCTCCAAGACAGACCTATTTGTTTTTTTGTCAGTCCATGGTATGTTCAAGACTCTTCTCCAGCACCACAACATGAAGGCATCTTTTCTACTGTCATCCTTAGTAATTGCCCACCTCTCGGAAGCATAACAAGTCATTGAGAAAACCATGGCCTGGATTAGGAGCACCTTTATATCTAGACTGACATCGTTGCTCTTTAGCATTCTGGAGAGGTCCATGACAGCAGATTTTTCCAATGCAGTTTTGTCTTTTGCTTAGGTTCCAAAAAATATATTCTAAAATTGATCTCAATTCTACATGAATTATGTGGGAAATCATTAGAATTGTCAAGGTATAGGAATGGGCAAGTGGGAAAGAGAGGAGAGGGGGGTCAATAAAGGTGCTTACTTACCAAAGTGAACAGCTGGAGCTCAGTTCCAATGGAGAGCTCTTTAAGTCATGAAGAATATATGTCAGAATTTTACTATTGGTTATATTAAATCCTTTCTCCACAGATAGAAAAATCCAGTAAGCTTCAGTATTTGGCTTGTACATTTGCATATGATTTCCAAGATATATCTGGGTCTATGAGCAGGGGTCTCATAAACAGGATAATTTGTTGTTTTAAGTGGATCTAATCTATACATTCTCACCACTGTACCAACAGGCAACATCTTGACAGATGGAGAAAAGATCGAGACTGTCAACTACTTCATCTTACTTGTATCACAATTAAGATACTTGGAACCAGCAGTCAGGAGACAAGGAGACATATTGCACTAAGAAAGGCTATAGTCAGAACCTTTCCAAATCCTTGAGAAACAATGATGTCAGTTTGAGGACTCAGATGTACCTGGTTCAGGCCATGGTCTTTCCAATCACTTGCTATACCTCTGAGATCTGGACAATGAAAAAGGATGTCAGAAGAAGAATTAACATCTTTGATCTGTGGTGTTTGAGAAGTGTGCTGAATATCCCATGGACTCCCATAAAAAACAAACAAGTAAGTTTTGGAGAAGGCCCAGCCAGAGAGTTTTTGGGAGGCAAGGAGAAATAGAGACATTGTGCTTGGAAAGGTGGAGGGATGTAAAAAAAGAGGAACACCCTCCACTAGATGGATTGACATGGTGACTGTAGCATTGGGCTCAAGTATCCCAGAGATTGTGAGGATGGCACTGGACAGAACAGGGTTCAGATCTACTATTCATAGGGTTGCTTTGAGTTGTACTCGATTCAATGGTACCAAACAACATCATCAAGCAACAACCACCACCACCACCACCTAGAAATGAACTCTGGAGGCATAGTGAATGAGGAGTTGTGCTGTAAACCTAAAGGCAGATTGTTCGAATTCACTAGCCACTTTGTGGGAGAAAGAGAAGCAATCTCCTCTTTGAAGGGTTTTCCAATTTTATCTAGCTATCTAGCTATCTAACTATCTAGCTAGCTATATGTATGTATTGCTGATATTTCATAAAGTACTGACACATATTAAATTATTTTACCTTACTAAATTTTTTGAAGTATAACAGGATATAACAGAAAACCACAAGGAATGTGAAAAATATATTTGAAAATTTTAAATGAAAGCTAGAAATGTATCCAGAAGGTAGGTTAAGAAGGGACGTCATAATTCTCTGAAGGATTTCTGAAAATTTTGACATGCACTAATCAGCTGAAAGTAAGTACACAATCATGCTGAACACTCAATACCAATGCGCAAATGCAGCACAACTAGGTAATTCATCAGACATACAAACTGAAAAATACTAAAAGGAAAAAAAGAGACTGGATTATAATTTGCTTTTATATTTTAGGTTTTCAATTTTAGGTGAAGAGGATAGGACTAAGTACAAATATGGTAAAGACAAAAAGTAGAAGAAAGAGAAAATAGCACTGAGAAAACAGCACTTCAGTTGTTGTTGCTAGATGCTATAGAGTCGAGTACAACCCAGAGTGACCCTATGAACAATAGATCTGAGCCCTCTACTATCCTGTGCCGTCTTCACACTTCCTTACACATTAGAGCCTATTGTGACAATCACCACGTCAATTCACCTGATCGATGGTCTTCCTCTCTTTCACTGACACTCCATCTTTCCAAGCATCATGTCCCTCTCCAAGGAATAGCCCCTCCTACCAACATGCCTGAAGTGTGTAAGGCAAAGCATCATCATTTTTGCTTCCAAAGACTGCTCTGGCTGCATGCTTCCCAAGACATAGTTGTGTTTTCTTTTCGAAGGCCCTGAGATGTTTAGAGCTCTTCTCCAGTACCACAGCTCAAAGGCATTAATTCATCTGTCATCCTCATATATTTTCCAGCTCTCAAGATGCATAGCAATTAATCAGAAAGATCATGGCCTGAATCAGACACACCTTAATAATCAAACTGACATCATTACGCCTCAATAATTTAGAGAGGTCTCTAACTACAGACTTTCCCAGTGCAACGCATTTCCTTATTTCCTGATTGTGGGTACCTAAGGTGTTAATTGTGGATCCAAGTAAGATGAAGTTGTTAACAACTTCAATCCTTTCTCCGTCTGTCATGATTTTGCCTATCATTCCAGTGGTAAGAATCACTGTATTCTTGACACTGAGATGTAATACATTTTGAAGGCAGTATTCCTTGATCTCTGCAACAAGTGCTTACAGTCCTTCTTACTTTGAGCAAACAAGGTTGTGTCATCTGCATAACACAGATTGTGATGAGTGTCACTCCAATCCTGATGCTACACTCACTCTTCTTCATAGAGCCCTGATTCTCGAATAATTTGCTCAGCATACAGATTGAATGATATGGAGAAAGAATACAACCCTGACATTCTCCCTTCTCAATTTTAAACCATGTAGTATCCCTTTGCTTAGAAAGCTCTAGTGGACTAGTCAAGAAGCTGTACTGCAATTGCAAACACACATGGTTCAAGGCCACCAGCTGCTCCATGGGAGAAGGATGGACATTCTCCTCCTGTACAATTAACTGCCTCTGGAAATCCACCAGAGGATAAGCTATGAGTTGATTCTAACTCTACAGTACACAACAAATAACAACAGTGTTCTCTTGCTTTGTTCATACAACAGCCTCCTGGTCTAGGTACAGGTTCCACATGAGGTGCTCTGGGATTCCCATTCTTATCACTGTTAGCCATAACTTATTATGATCCACACAGTCAAACGCCTTTGCATAGTCTATAAAGCATAAGTAGACATTCTTCGGGTATTCTTTACTTTCAGCCAGGATCCATCTGGTATAAGCAATGACATCCCTGGTTCCACAGCCTCTTCTAAATCCCAATTGAACTTTTGGCAGTTACCTAACCATGTATTGTTCTAACCATTTTTTAATGATTTTCAGCAGTAATTTTTTTGCATGTGATATTAATGATATTTTCCAATAGTTTCCACATTCTGTTGGATCACCTCTGTTGGAAATAAGAAGAAGTTGGGACCTCTTCCTTTCCATTTGCCAACCAGCATTCTCCAAATTTCCTGGCATAGACTTGTGAGCACATCCAGGGCTGCATCTGTTAATTGGAGTAAGTTGATTGGTAGATATCCCATTGACTCCTTGGATCTTCTGCTTTCTCCTTCATGCTTTGGCTCCTCCTGCTCATATGGTACTTCTTCAAATTTTTCAGTGTTAGTCAGTTCTTTTTAGTACAGTGACTCTGTACGTTCCCCTCTACCTTCTTTTGATGCTTTTTTAGGTCTTTCAATATATTGTTCATAGTATCTTTTAATTTTGTGACTCAAGGCTTAAATTTGTTTTTCAACTACTCACCTTGAGAAATTCAGAGTGATTTCTTCCTTTGTATTCTCCAATTCCAGTTTTCTATACATTCCTTTATACTACTTTGTTTTTTTCTTCTCTCCCTGTCTCTGTCTCTCTCTTTAAACTCAGCTGGATTTTTACTATGTTGAGTTGGAAATATCCTGGCACAAAAGTTAACACTTCCTAGCTATGGAACATCTTCTTTAAACTAATTTTGCTACTTCTACATTAAAATTAAAGCAATGTTTTCTTAGTTTAAAGAGTTTGCCATCTTTGAGCATGAAAACTAGTCTAATGCAAAAGCACACATGTGCTGGATTATCTGCTTTAATATCATTAAATAATAATAAATAGGTGGAGGGGTCTTCCCATCTTTTTCTGAAATTCTACTTTTTTCAGGAATTACATCATTCTCCAGGGACTTCTAATAGCATGCCTACAGTATGTGAAACATCGTATTTACTTCAAAGGAGCACTCTGGCTGCTGTATTTCCTCCAGGACAGGTGTGTTTGCTCTTTTGACAGTCCATGGAATGCTCAATATGCTTTTCCAACACAAAGACAGTAATTCTTTAATATTCTCACTTATCAGCCAAATCAGTAGACGTATCAAGCAATCAAAAATAGCATGATTTTAGGCAGATGCACCTTAATCATTTACCCCCCAAGACATATTTGTTCATTCTTTTGACAGTGTAAAAAAAAAAAAGTAGAAGAGTCAGTAAAGCCTCAATTGCACTATGGAATTATGAGTGATTTGTACAATTATTTTCTTTTTTCAATTGTATTAAAGCACAGTTAAATCACAAGTGCACCTTAATCAAGAAGTGACAGTCTCACTATTTTTAAATTTAAAGAGATACTTGGCAGCATCCATGAGACCTGCATCAGTCTCTAATCCAACCTCTATGCTTTATGAATGAGATTCAAGAAAATGTTAAAGCCAAGAGAATTCTCTTGGAACCAACCCAATCAAATAGAAATAAGTGTAGTATAAGCTCTACATAGAAAAATGTTTTCACTACTGCTGAGAAAGAAAATTGATGACTTTGAGCTGTAGTGCTGGAGAAGAGTGTTGCATATACCATGGACTGCCAGGAGAACAGTTTTGTCCTAGAGAGGGTGAAAACAGTCTGCTCCTCAGATGCAAGGATTCTGAGGTTTCATCTGACATACTTCAGGCATGTTGCAATGAGGGACCAGTCTTGGAGAGGGACCTCATGCTCTGTAGGGTGGAAGGATGGAAAAAGAGAGGGAGACAATCGATGAGATGGATTGATGAAGTGAGTGGGGTAGTGAGGGTAAGTGTGTTGGAGAGAGTAAAGTTAGCATAGGATAGAGCCGGTTTCAAGGCTGTTGGACATGGGGTCGCTACGAGTCACAAGCAATGTGATGGCACATAACAACAACTGACAAGATGGTGCAGGACTGGAGCTTCATTCTGTACTGCATAGGTTCACTATAACGTTATGTGCAGTCGAGTTGACTATATCTCATAGGGACACTATAAACAATAGATCCATACCATGCCCTATCCCACACCATCCTCATCAACTCTGATATACTTGAGTCCATTGCAACTGTGTCAGTTCATCTTGTTGAAGAGTCTTCCTCTCTTATCTTTCCAAACAAAATATCCTTTCCTAAGAACTAGCCTTTCCCAACAACATGCCTATGAAGTTTCACTATCCTTGCCTCTAGGAGCACCCTGCTGCAGTTTTGTCGAGGTGGACTTGTTTGTTCTTTAGACAGTGCATGGCATATTTGGTACTCTTCTTCAATATCACACTCAAGGACATAGCTTCTTTTTCTGTCATCCTTAGTCATTGTTAGTAGTCATTGTGCAAATTTCAGATGCATAGCAAGTAGTTAAAAATATTTTGGCTTGAATCAGACATATCTTGTACTTTTTACTGGCATCTTTGCTTTTAAGCACTTTTGAAAGGTACTTGATAACATATTTTTCCAAAACAACACCTCTTTTGATTTTTTTTTAATTTTTTTTAATTATTTTGTGTGAGTGTACCGTCAAATCAGATCTGACTGGTACAGGAGGAGATTGTCCCTCCTTCCCCGGCAGAGCATCTGGTGGATTTGAACCGTGTGCCTCTGGGATTGTAGTTGCAGCTCCTTGCCACTAGGCCACCAGAGCTCCCCTCTTTTGATTTCTTAACTGCTGATGCCAAGGTTGTTGACTGTTGATCCAAGCAAGATTAAATCACTGGCAGTTTAAATCTTGTCTCTATCTGTTATGATGCTGCTTATTGACCTGATAATTAAGATTTTTGTTTCCTTGATTTTGAGATATAATCCATATTGAACGTGATGGAGGAGATAGCACATTACCCTGGAGCCTGCCTGTTCCAGAGAACATAGTCCACAGGACTATGGCCTGCACCATGAAAAAGAAGACAGACACCACCCATGACAAGAAATCTTTGCTCTTAGGTGTACAACACATATTTGTGTGTTTGCTTTTGGGGGCAGGGGAATGGTTTGCATGTTTTTGCTTATTTTATAACTTATGGATGGATGTGTATGCTTGTTTATCATCAACTCTATGATTACAGCACTTATCTGTCAGTTTGCTACACTGGAATGACTTGAAGCTTGCTGTAATGCTAGAAACTATATCACTGTTGTTTCAAGTGCCATCAGGATTACCAATAGTAGACAGGTTTCATCAGAGCTTCCAGATTAAGATAGACTAATAAACAGAATTAGTCTTCTACTTCTGACACAGTCAGCCTTCAAAAACTTTATGAACACTAGAGGTTCTCTATAAATAGAAAAAAATTGACAGCATCTAATAACAATAATAACTGGTGAGAAAGACAAGAATAAATGCTTGGAAAGAAAAATGCACACATCTTGTAGGCATAAAAGATAATAATTTGGAAAGATTTCAAGTAGAAGAATTGCAGTTGTAACTAGATAAACTGTACAACTTATTATCCAAATCAGAATATTTTTGACAGTAAAAGTAAAGGCTTTTTAAATAAGTAAGCTAGCAGAGATGTTATATATCAGGGTCATCCCAAAAAACTGACAAGCATGATTTTCTAAGATCTCTATACCCTTATCTCCAACTACTGCCATCCCTTATTTGAGGTTTCAAATGGATCAAGTACTAAATATGATAAAATCATTCTATTTCCCTCTAAACTCAGTCATAATTTCGTTTTTTCTTTTGCAGTGAGTGACATCACCATTAACCCAAAAACAATGGAGAACGGGAAAATTTCATTTTACTACCATCCACTTCCCTGATACTCAATTATTTACCAAGTATATCAAATTTGCTTTATAAAACGTTTAAATAACTTATAAACCCCAACTACACTGTACCCTTGCTAGCTCTCATTTTGATTGCCTCTTAAAAAAATTATAATAACTTTCTAAACAATTTCCTGTCATTTTCCCCAACTCAATTCTAGACAGCTAATCTTTTAAAAACACAAATGCAAGCAAGTCAATTATTGGCTTAAAATAATTCGATAATACTATTGATATTTGAAATAAAAATCCATAATAAAACCTGCTGGTACGAAGGGTGTTGATTGTGAATCAAAGCAAAATGAAATCTCTAAAAACCTCAATCCTTTTTCCATTTACCATGATGTTGCCTTTCAGTCCAGGGGTGAAAATTTTTATTTTCTTGATGTTGAGATGTAAATTTTAAATACTTTACTCTCTGATCTTCTGCAGCAAACTCTTCAAGTCCTTTTCACTTTCAACAAGCAAGGTTGTGTTATCTGCATAATTCAGGCTATTAATGAGACTTTCTCTAATCTTGATGCCACATTCTTCTTCATAGAGTCTAGCTTCTTGAATTATTTGCTCAGCATTAAGGTTGAAACCAGCAGATAAGAGAACAAGAAATATATTGCATTTGGAAAGTCTGCTGTCAGAGACCTTTTCAAATCACAGAGGAGAATGATGTCAGTTTAAAGACTAAGGTGTATTTGATTCAAGCCAAATTCTTTTCAAACACTTGCAATTCATCTGAGAGATGGGTATTGAATAAGGATGACAGAAGAAGAAATAATGCCTTTGAGCTATGCTGTTAGAGAAGAGTACCTCTGAAAAGGAAAACTTACTAAGGACTCAGCTACGGGTTGATTCTGACTCTACGGTACACAACAACATATACATATACATATACATATACATATACATATACATATACATATACATATACGTATACGTATACGTATACGTATACGTATACGTATACATATGTATGTGTGGGTGTATGTATACATTTTATTATGTATAGTCATTTCTGTGTTTCATTGACTATGCAAAGCCATCTGGTGTGGATCACAACAAATTGTGACAAATCTTGAAGAAAATGAGAATCCCAGACCACTTGATTGTGCTTATGCAAAACCTATACTAGGACCAGGAAACAGTTGCCAGAACCAGAGCAAAGAAACATTACATGGTTAAAAATCAGAAAAAGAGTATATCAGGGGTGCATCCTATCCTTATACTTTTTCAATCTATATGTAGAACAGATCATTCAGGGAGCTGAGCTTTATGAGGAGGGATGTAGAATCAGGATTGGAGGAAGAGTCAAGTACCTATGTTATGCAGATGACACATCTTGCTTGCTGTAACTAAAGAGGACCAGAAGTGCTTGCTGCAGGTGGTCAAGGACTATAGTCTTCAACATGGATTGAAGATCAACATCAAGAAGACAAAGATGCTCACCAGCAGGCCAGTTAATAGTACCATAATAGATGGAGAAGAGATTGAGGTTGTTAATTACTACTTGCTTGGCTCCACAATCAACACTCTTGGCACCAGCAGTCAGGAAATCAAAAGATGAACTGATTTGAGAAATCTGCTGTCTGAGACCCCTCCAGAGTGGTAAAAGCAACGATGTCAGACTAGAGACCAAGATTCACTTAATCCAGGCCATGACCTTTGCAATTATTTGCTAGGCATCAGAGAGCTGGACAATGACAGATATTGACAGACTAATAATTGATGCTTTTGAATTGTGGTGCTGTAGAAGAATCATGAACATACCATGCACTGCCAAGAAAACAAATATGTCTGTCTTGGAGAGGGTCCTTCCCTTGTAAGCTAGGAGTTTGAAGCTTCATCTCACATGCTTTGGGTATGTGCCCAGAAGGCACTGACCCTAGGAAAATGACATCTTTCTCAGAAGGGTGGAGGGACAGGGCAGGAGAGAAGCATCCTGGATGAGATGGATTGATAGAGTAACTGTAGCAATGGGGGTAGGTATGTCAGAATCAATGACACTGGCTCAGGACAGGGCAGGGTTCAGAGCAGTAAAGGGCAGTATGGGTCATAGGCAACTCGATCATACATAACAACAAGAATAGTAATTTATGTAATGAAAAGATAGCTCTGGAGGAAGAGTCGGTAGGAAGTTGCACTGCTAAACCGAATGCAGGGTTTCTCTTTCTAATCTGCCTGTAGATCTGTGAGAGATATATACCTATGATTTGCCCCTTGGAAAATCTGTTGGCAGGTCAGCTATGAGTCATTTCCATCTTGAAGGCAGTGAGTTTGAGTTCTGATATTATAGGAATATTTCTATAAGCTTCTCTTAATTACAATCTTACATATCAAAGAAAACATGTTATTTATTTGAAGATTCAGTTCCAGTTCCATCCATATGGATCTATAGGGTGTCTGTTGTGTCAGGATGTCAGAGATACATAAATATGCTGACCTTATTGCCAGATCTCAGTATTTCTGAAGTTCCTTTATGATGTCAGTTTTGACATTCTGAAGAGATATATCTATCCTCATCATGACTATAAAATACTTCAATATTTTATCCAAAAAATTAGCTACATCAATACGTATGTATTTATCTGATTTATGATTCTTCTACTATACTGTCAAGTATTCTTACCTATAGGCAGTGTCATGATGAATGGAGAGAAGATTGAAGCTGAATATGTCAGCAGCTTCATCTTGTTTGGATCCACAATTAACATCCTTGATACCAACAGTCAGGAAATAAGGAGATGTATTGCATTGAGAAAGTCTGCAGTTAGGGACCTAACCAAATTATTGAGGAGTAATAACATCAGATTTCAAAAGGCAGCACAGGACGACAAAGTAAAATATTACAATGAAATGTGTAAGGAGTTGGAGTCAGAAAATCAAAAGGGCCGAACTCGCTCAGCATTTCTTAAGCTCAAGGAACTGAAGAACAAATTCAAACTTGGGTTTGTGTAATCAAGGATGCTTTAGGCAGAATATTAAATGATCCAGGGAGTATTAAAAGAAGATGGAAAGAATATACTGAGTCACTGTATCGAAAAGAATTGGCAGACACAGAAGAATTTAATGAAAGAACATATGAGCAAGAGCCTATAGTGATGAAGGAAGAAGTTCAAGCTGCTTTGAAGGAAATAGTAAAAAATAAGGCCCCAGAAATAGATGGTATACCAACTGACATATTTCAGCTAACAGATACTGCCCTGGATGTGCTCACCAAGTTGTGCCAAGAAATCTGGAGAACAACCACTTGGCCAACTGACTGGAAGAACTCTATATTTGTTCCCATCCCAAAGAAGGGTGACCCAACTGAGTGCAGAAACTACAGAACAATATCATTGATTTCACATGCAAGCAAGATTCGACTGAAGATTATCCAAAAATGACTGAAACAGCTCATCAGCAGAGAACTTCCAGAAGTCCAGGCTCGGTTTAGAAGGGGTAGTGGTACTAGGGATATTGTAGCTGATTAGATGGATCTTAGCTGAAAGCAGAGAATACCAGAAGAATGTCTATCTGTGTTTTATTGATTATGCAAAGGTGTTTGACTGTGCGGATCATAACAAACTGTGGCTGACTCTGAGAAGAATGGGAATCCCAGACCATTTAATCGTGCTAATGAGAAACCTATACTTGGACCAGGAGGCAGTTGTCAGAAAAGAGCAAGGAAACACTACATGGTTCAAAATTGGGAAGGGTGTACGCCAGGGATGTGTGCTATCTCCATACTTTTTCAACCTGTATGCAGAGTAGATTATCTGAGAGGCTGGGCTCTATGAGGAGAAGTGTGGCGTCAGGATTGGTGGAAGATCTATTAACAATCTGCGTTATGCAAATGACACAGCCCTGCTTGCAGAAAGTGAGGAGGACCTGAAGCGCTTGACTGCAGCCTTCAGTATGGACTGAGGCTCAATGTCAAGAAGACAGAGATTCTCACCACTGGGCCAATTGGCAGCATCAGGATGGATGGTGAAGAGATTGATATTGATCACAGCTTTAGTTTACTTGGCTCCACAGTCAACACTCTCGGCACCAGTAGCCAGGAAATTAGAAGACATATTGCCATGGGAAAGTCTGCTGTTAGGGACCTCTCCAAAGTACTAAAGAGCAATGGTATCTCTTTGGAGACTAAGGTGTGTCTGATAGAGGCTATGGTCTTTGCTATCACTTGTTATGCATCAGAGAGTTGGACAATGACTAAGGAGGATAGAAGGAGAATTTATGCCTTTGAGCTGTGGTGCTGGAGAAGAGTATTGAGGGTACCATGGACTGCTAGGAAAACAAACAGATTCATCCTGGAAAGGGTCAAACCGGGCTGCTCCTTGGAGGCAAGGATTCTAAGGCTTCATCTAACACACTTTGGACACGTTGCAAGGAGAGACAGGTCCTTGGAGAGGGACATCATGTTTGATAGGATGGAGAAACAGCTCAGGAGTGGAAGACCCCCTATGAGGTGGATTGATTCAGTGACTGGAGTAATCGGGATGGGTGTTTCAGAGACAGTGCTATTGGCACAGGACAGAGTTTAAGGATGTTGTACATAGAGTTGCTATGAGTCACAAGCAACTCGACGGCACATAACAACAACAAAAACAACAATGACGTCAGTGTGAGAACTAAGGTGAATCTGATTCAGGCATAGTCCTGATCACTTGCTATGTATCTTGAGAGCTGGACAATGAATAAGGTTTACAGGAGAAGAATTGTTACCTTTGAGCTCTGGTATTGGAGAAGAGCACTGAACATCCCATGAATGGCCAAGAGAGCAAACAGCAAACAGACATGCCTTGGAGAGAATGCAGCTGGAGAGCTCTTTGGAGGCAATAATGATAAGGCTTCACCTCACATACTTTGGACATGTTGCTAGGAGGTATTATTTCTGGGAGAAGGACATGAGGATGAGAATGGTGGAGGGTTGACGGAGGAGAGGAAGACCCTCAACCAAGTGGTTTGACACAATGGCTGCTGAAATGGGCTCTTGTGTGTCAGGAAGTGTGAGGATGACATAGGATAGAATAGGGTTCAGATCTGTTGTTTATAGGATTAATATGAGTCATACTTGACCCAACAGCACCTACCAACAACATATGGTGAAGGTAAAACTTTCACAAATCACTTGTAACTATTTTTTCTTTACATCATAAAACTATTCCAACTGTATAGCATGTAAATAAAATAAATATTTTTTAACTCATAATGAATTTTAAACCTGCAAGCATTGACCTCAAATTTAAGTATTTAATAAAAGAAAGGTAGAAACGGTTCAACATTATACAATCTCCAGGTGTATTTAAAATTTTGTCTATATATCACATACACTTCACAAATGTAGTTAATTTCTGAATTTCTACTTTTTATTTCCATGGTAACATTTTCTTATGAGAAACAAATTTCAATAATTTCTAACAGTCAATCAAATTGAAGATATGCACCTCTGGCTCTCTTTAGAAGGCTTGCTTATGTCATGGTCTACTGCAGAGATATATGGAATATAAGCAAACTTGAATGTAGAATGTATTGAGAACCTGTGAGCTGGGGACCAGGAAGTATGCATGTCTTGGTTATCTCCCTAAATTCTCAAAACTCACAAAGACCTAATTATCTCTCATAAAAATAAGTAAGAAAACTGAGGCATACAGATGTTCAATAATTTAATCAAGGAATCCAGGGGAATAATGTCTATACATTATATCCTTCACGCCCCCAATCAATATGCCTCTCACTTGCATACTACAGTGTATACATTCCCCAGTAATTGAATTTCTCTAGCTCTTCCATATATTCTCTCTTTACAAACATCTTGCTGTATTTCTAGATGTTCCCCACTTCTAAGTTCTATTTATTGCCTTTTGTCTATCTGAGGGAAATGGTCTTACAGGCCTTTCTTCCAATCTAAATTCTGTCCTGATTAAGTGTCTCTCTCCTTTCCTGTCCTTCTTTCCCTTGTTACATGTTTCCCAAATACTGGTGACCAAGTCTGTATGGACTTGAGCTTCTAACCTGGCAGATATGGCTCTAAGAGTTCAAATCCACCAGTGGCTCCTTAGGAAAAAGAAAGGCAAATTTCCTTCATGTGATTTTCAGCCTCAAGAACACTGTGTAGAGGGTCAGCTCTGAGTGGATTCTGACTCAATGACAATAAGCTTGAAAAGCACTGCTTAACAAAACTGAAGAGAATATGAGGTGTATGCTGCAGAAGGTCAAGGACTATAGTTTTTAATATGGATTGAAGCTCAACATCAAGAAAATGAAGATTCTCACCACTAGGCCTATTGGCAGCTTCATGATGGATAGAGAAGAGATTTAGATTATTGATATCTTCAGCTTGCTTGGTTCCACAATCAACACTCTTGCCACCAGCAGTCAGGGAATCAAAAGACTAATTGTATTGGAAAACTCTGTTGTCAGGGACCTTTCTAGAGGACTAAAGAGCAACAACATCAGTCTGGGTGAGTCTGAAGCAGGCTATGGTCTTCACGATTACTTGTTATGCCTCACAGAGCTGAACAATAACTAATAATGATAGAAGAAATATTAATACCTTTGTGCTGTGATGCTGGAGAAGAGTGTGGACTGCCAGGAGAACAGGTCTATCCTAGAGAAGGTAAAGCCAGTTAGCTCCCTTGGAGACAAGGACTTGGGGCTCCATACAGCATGTGGCCATATTTGCGCATGTGGCCAGGATGTAACAGTCCTTGGGGAGAGACATCATGCTTGGAAAGGTAGAGGGACAGCACAGGAGAGGAAGATCCAGGATGAGATGAATTAACTCAGTTACTGGAGCAATGGGATTAGGTCTGTTGGAGATGATGAGATTGGCGCAGGATAGGGCAGCTTTCATAAAATTAGAAAGAAAAAAAATAGAAAACAATGAGTACTGCTGAGGATGAGGGGAGAGTGGAACCTTTACCCATTTGGACTGTAAAATTAGACACTGTTGAAAACGGTAGAAGAAACATAAATAAGATAAATAACCAATTTTCTGGATAAAATATTGAAACATTCTGTAGTCATGATGATGCTAGCTATATCTCTCCAGAATGCCAAAATTGACATCATAAAGAAACTTCAGAAATACTGAGATCTGGCAATAAGGTCAGCATATTTATGTATTTATATATCTTATCTGCTATTTTAAACTCCTAAAGAACAAGAGTCAAGTCTATTTTCTCAAAAACCTACATAAACAACAGGACCAGGTCAATTTTCTCTCATAGAACTCCCTATTGTGTTTCTAAGGTGGTAAGTCCTTCCAGGAGGAGATTACCAATCTTTCTCCCTCAAAGCAAATGATGAATTCAAACCATTGACCTTTCTGTTAGCAGCCTTATTTGTTCAGTGTTAGGCCACTAGGGCCCTCACATAGCACTTGGAATATATTTGACAGTTCATATGGAATTGTATTATATAAATACCTTTTACAGCTGTAAACTGGAGAGCTATCAGTAAACAAATGACAAAGAGAAAAATGAAATTGCAGTAGTTGTTGGCAACTGCAATGTTTCTTTGTTCTAACAATCACTTCTCAGTGTCCTGTCCTCAGTGTGGCTGGTAGAGCTTTAATTACCAAACCAGAGTGGTGTTGGCTTACGACAGGAAAGGGAGAGAAGTAACAGCGTGTGTCATATCTGATGTACCAGACAGGTGTCCACTTGACAAAGCGTACACACAGACTCTTAGAACCTTGTCTTGTGCTCTGTGTGTGTGTGTGTGTGTGTGTGTGGTGTTATTTTCTGCTAATACCATCCAAGTTTGTTTGTTTTTTTTCAATTTCATATGTCTGGACTAAAAATAAAAAGCACATTTTGTGATGCTGCAGGCTATAGAAAATACAATAGGTGATGAGATTCTATACAGTGCTTTGCACAAATGATTAGCAAAGCATCTGTGTGGACTCTCTTGTAAGAGGAGGAAATTGTCATTTATCATTTTCTCCAGGCCTCTTTTTGTTGTTTAGAATGAAAATGGAGTAATTCAAGTGAATATTATATTCCACCACCTTAGGGTGATTTATTTTGTAAGCATCTGCAGAGGGTTTTTTTTTAAGCCAGTAGTATTCGTGTCTATGTACTACAGGAAGCCACAAAACCCTTAAGAACTAAAGTTATATAGATACTAAAATGTAGAAGCTGAAACACAAGCTCTACTTAAAGGAGCTAGAGCTGGTATGCTAGTTAGAGAAGATGGCAGATACAGGAGTTTCAGAGAAAGGATAACCTGGCCTGTCCGTGAAAGGGTTACTTGTGCTGAGGAATCATAGGCAGGAAGGCTGGAGATAGGGTTCTTACTACCACTGTGTGGTGTGGTTGTCCAAGGATCAGCTCCATCACCACAGGGACTGGTTCTGTCCTGTTCACTATTGTATACAGAGCACCAGCACATAGAACAGTACCTAATACGTGAATGGTTTTATGTAGTAGCTAAAACTGAATGAATTAGTGAATCCACGTACAGCAGGATCTTTGTTTTACAGGTCTAACTCCTCTAAGTAGGAGAGGTGGTTGTTGTTGTTTTTAAAAAAGTGGTTTCATTTTATATTACAAAAATTCAAGATAAAAGAATATTTTTAAAGAGACAAAAGACAGTCTATTTGTCAGAAAAGGATTTTCAAACAGACAACAATTAAATGAAAAGATGCTTACAATATTTTGGTCATTAAGGAGATGCAAAACCAAACATGAATGAATTACCATCTTATTTCTGTTAAAATGGTACTGATTAAAATAAAAAATCACACACATCCCTTTCTTACTGATGTCAAATTGCTTCCAACTCATAGGGACTTTTCAACAGGTTTCTGAAGTTGCAAATTACAACGGGAAGAGAAGGTCTATCTTCCTCTTTTAGAGCTACTGATGAACCACCAGAGGTCCACAAACTTTGGCTTAACAGTGCACATCACCCCACACTACACTACCAGGCCTCCCTATCATAAAAATAGAAAACAGTAAATACTGCTGAGGATGTGGGGAGAATGGAACCTTTACCCATTGGGACTGTAAAATCATACACTATTGAAAACAGTATAGCACTTCCTTAAAACACTGGAAATAAAACTACTATATCATCCAGCAATTCCACCCTGGGCATATACTATGTGATAGTGATACTAACAGACATATACACATATATTATCATTGAATCTACTATTCACAAAAGAAAAAAATAGATGAAAACAGGCTGATGTTGTTAGGTGCCATCAGTTAAGCACAACACATAGAGATCCTGTGAAAACAGATCTGAACCCTAGTCCTACCCTGTTCCACTCTCGTTGTCTTTAACACACTTAAGTTTATTACTGCAGTCACTGTGTCAATCCATGTGGGTAAGAATCTTCCTCTCTTTTGCTGACCCTCAATTTTTCCAAGCATAATGTCCCTCTCTAAAGAATAGTCACTCCTAGTAACATGCCAAAATTATGTGAGATGAAGTTTTGTCTTCTTGGCCTCCAAGGAACATTCAGGCTTCACTTTCACCTAATTGCTAATTGTTTTTTGGCAGTCCATGAGATATGCAGTGCTCTTCTCCAATAACACAACTCAAGGATGTCAATTCTTCTCTGTCATTCTTATTTATTGTCCAAGCTTTCAGATTCATAGCAAGTGATTGAAAAGACCATGGCATAAATCAGGTATACCTTAGTCTTAAAATTGACATCATTGTTCCTCAGTAATTTGGATAGCTTCCTGACAGCAGACTTTCTCAGTGTAATACATCTTTTTCTGATCTCCTTATTGCTGGTACCAAGACTATTGATTGTGGATCCAAGTAAGATGAAGTCATGATAACTTCAGTCTTGTCTCCAGCTAGCATGATGTCGCTCATCAGTCCAGTGGTGAGGATTTTTGTCTTCTTGATGTTGAGATAAAATTCTATAAAAACAGGCTAATTGTGAATTAATGAATGAATAGATATCCAAATGTGATTTATAAGATAAACTAAATGTGTTTTACTAATCCTTACATACACAATGGAAAACAACCATAACGAACCAAAATGAATTTGGGAAACATTATATAGATAAATTTGAAGGACAGTATGCTGAGTTAGTCAGTAGCAAAAGGGCAAATAATCCATGATTCCATTTTATAAAAAGATAAAAATATATCAACCTAAAGAAACTAACATTAATTGGTGATTATAAGATAGTGATGGATGGGGTGAGGAGCGATTACTCTTTAGACAATATATGCTTATTGTCTTTGGAATTGGAAAAGATAACACAGAATGAACTGAAATGTGTATTTTTTCATCAAATAAGTGATGTCACTAAGAAGTACACACATATTTGATAAATGTTTGAAAACATATAATTGTATAATTTTGCAGAAATTATACCACAGATTGTAAATATACAGATTGTAAGGTTATATATGTATTATATGTGTATGAGAGTGTGTATAGATGTGTATACATATGTGTGTATATAAAACATATAGTAGTACATATTGTATACATACATGTGTATATGTGTGGTTATATATACATATATAAGCAAAGTAAACAGGAAGCATAATTATGGGTATTTCTAAGATATAATCAAACTCTTTTCTTTATTGGTTTCTTAAAGTACAGGAAAAGGGGCAGGGCTATGAGCGTCATTCGGAAAGAGCCAAAGGGAGTGTGACCAGCATATCCTCTCAAGGCTTCAGAGCAGAAAGCAGATAAAGAACCCATTGCCCAGCCCCATGGTACCTCGTGAGACACATCAGCAGCAAGAAATTCTATATTCATTGTTGACTCACAGACTCTATTCATAGCTAGGTTCCAAAACTGGGCTTTATTAAGGAAATAAGTTTTAGGGTAGGGTAGAAATACCTCACAATTCAAGCCCAATCTTGGTGCAGCAGTTCCAAGGCACAATTCTTCGTTTAGTCTAGGCTCTGGTTTCAGTTCAGCAGTCAAATCCAAATCAACCAACAAGGTTTGCCTCAGAGTAATTATAAGTCAGCTTCTCCTTAATTATCTGGCAAGTACAATAAAACCTTTATCTCAGGGCTGCTCTGGTTACACCTTGCCACAGTCTCATCACTTCCATCTCCAGGGTTATTAGCCAACAAAGTCTTACTCTGGTCTCCCTCAAGTCTTGCTGCACAGTGTGGGAAGAGCTCTCTCTCTTTCTTATACTAGTCCCACAGCTGTTGATAATTTGCAAGAACATGTGTCTTCAGTTAAGGTAGTTAGAGACCAGAGTGGGCTAAGGTAATGGCTAAAAAAAGCCAACCTTTAAACTTACACTGTAACATCATAAGACTCTAGTTTCATAGTATGAATAGTCAATTGAAATAATAATTTAACTTTCTAGATCTAGTTTGGTGAGTAGCATATGATATCTGAAAAGTGTGAAATGCCATCTAAAATACTATCAATATCATCTCACCAAGAGTAAAAGAGAGAAAAGGAAACCAACAACTCAAAGAATAGAGTAGCCTAAGGACTAATGATGTACACAAAACACAGAACCATCTACCCTGAGAGCAAGACTGGATGGTGTTATCTACCACTGATGACTGTTCTGATCAGGACCATGATAAGTGAATCATATAGAAAGAGAGAAAATATGAATACTCAGATTATTTCAAAGTCTATGACTGTTTCAGTGCTGGAGAATAGAGAACTCCCTCAAATAAAACGTGATCAGGACATCATCTTGCTAAATAACATATTGACCCATAACATAAAAAATATTACCAGTGAGTACTATGCGTCTTTAAAAAAATACTCTGTATGAGATGCAATAATCAATAATTACTGTAAAGCAGAGATAAGAGGGTAAGGGGAGAGGGAATCCAGACTAATAATGAAGGAAAACATCCAGAAGAGAATTCACAGGAATGTTAAAACATTCTGAAATAATGCAATCAAAGTATCTGAACAACATGTCTAAGAAAGAATTTTTAAATTAGAATCTAAGCTGTTCTGTAAACTTTCATTGAAACAAAACAATATATTATTTTAAAGAGAGAAAAGGAGGAAGGGAGGGAAGGGAATAAAATATAAAACAGCCATTCCAATAAGTTCCTCATAGACACTAATCATGGCAAAATGCAATTTATATTTATCTCATATAAGTCAGCATCTTTTTCTTGCAAATCAAGACAAAATCAATATGAGTTAAGATGAAAAATCTGTTCTAGGTAGTAATTAAGACCCAAAATAATGAAAAAATATTTTGAAGGAAGAAATATAAATATATATCTCTTTTTGAAAAATGCAAGTATCTTTATGATAAATGTCATAACCAAATAAACTGGCTTCCTTCCTGTCAGTAATGACTCTGCCCTCCCTGTTGTGTAACTTACATTTAACTGGCAACATTCTGGGCTACTCATATTAACTGCAACAGGCTGAACAGCTTGAACTTCAATAAAATGTGCATTAAGTGACTGAGTTAATTTAACCTCATTAATCCTCAACCCAATAGAAGCAGCTGAAGCCATCCAGGCAGTCTGTGCTTCTTCCACAACATAAACATGCCCCTGGAGGAAATCAACACCCAGAGTGCGCTGGAGCGCCAGCTCCCAAGTTGTCGCTGAGGGGGGAAAGCTGCCTAATTGCCAGGACCAGGCTACAGTTGCATTATATGATTCATTCATTTTATTAGGCTTGTTAACAGGGAGATGAGCTCTCTAAAAATAAACTTCTCTCTCAACTTTCTCTTGGAATTGCTCCTCTTTTTGCTAAATCTTCCCTAATTCATCTAAGAGCAGGACTCTTGTGTAAGAGTAGGATTCTTACGTACATTTTTGCCTCACAATTTAAGGAACACATATAATTCTTACCTCCTCCTCCATTAGGATGTAATTAAAGCCAGAAAAACCAATTACTGTGAAGTCTGATTCTGACAACCACTTAACAAGTATCAGGGTGGGACTGCACCCCCAGTTTTCAGTGGCTGGCTTTTCAGAAATGGATTGTCAGGGCTTCCTTCTTAAGTTCTGCTGGGTAGATTTGAAATTCAAACCTTTAATAAGCAGCCACATGTATGTTTGCATTACCCAGGAATGCCTTGAGATTAACTATATTTCTTATTAACAATTCTTAGTGAGAAGTAAAAGTGGTTACTTCTTCACACATTCAGGTTTGAAAGCACTAAGAGTGAGCAACACAATTTCAATACTTAGTGAAATATTTGCTGCTGTGCTTGAAACATTTTCAAGTAGTAATGGGAGATTTTATGAACCTTAATCTTAACCAATTTAAGGATGAATCTAAATATACATTATGTACTGTCGAAATAACCCTGCTGAGGCAATGATTAAATTTTAGTTGTGGACTCAATTATTAAATGTTTAGCTATGATCCCAAAGCATCAGTTGAACCTACTCATTGGGTTGAAGAAGGAAAGTAAATATTACAACCAAGAAGTTCTACTTTATCAGTGGTACTCAACAATGTCAACTGCATTGACAGTTCTTACAGTTAATAATAACATGGGGAGTTGGGAGGATAGGATAAGAGTGGATAGATAATGGCCACTGCATTGGAACAGATGAAAGAAAGAACTGCTTAAAATGACTACATGATTAGGCATTATACATATGACAACAGCCTAGAATAAGAGATATATCATTGCAAAAAGGACAGTAGGAGGTAAAATTTGCAACAAGGAATGAATGAAAATCTAACTTCTCTGTCGTTAAAATTAGAATTAAAATAAAATTTAGTTTATATTAAAAACAAGACATCTTTCATTAGGGGAGTCCTTGATTTATTTTCTATTCCTATTAGTCTCAAAGGTATAAAAACCAACAGAACTATACATGAATTTGCATTTTTTTTTACCCTGTCAAGGAACTTGTAGCATAAAAAAAGTTAATCTGAACTCAAAAATCCTCAGATTGCTTTAGTTTGTAAAAATTGTCCACCTTTATCAGCAAATTATATAATTATTCATTTTTTGGCTCACATGAACATGGTACCCACCAACTCAATATATTTTTATAATTATTAAATCAGATCCTCTATGAAAATAAGGAACCTTGATGTCATGTTAGGTTACAAATGTAAGGTTAGCAGTTTGAATGTAATCACGCCTCAGGATAAAGATAACAAAGTCTCTGTTCTACTATGAAGATTGTTGTTGTTGTTGTTGTTCTTATGTGCCGTCGAGTCGCTTGCGACTCATAGTGACCCTATGTACAACAGCCCTAAACCCGGCTCTATGCTGTGCCAATTGCACTGTCTCTGACACACCCATCCCAATTACCCCAGTCACTGAATCAATCCACCTCATAGAGGGTCTTCCCCTCCTGCACTG
>NW_006399751.1:28131240-28132424 GCF_000299155.1 Elephantulus edwardii | reverse complement strand
ATAATCAAGGATGCTTTAGGCAGAATATTAAATGATCCAGGGAGTATTAAAAGAAGATGGAAAGAATATACTGAGTCACTGTATCGAAAAGAATTGGCAGACACAGAAGAATTTAATGAAAGAACATATGAGCAAGAGCCTATAGTGATGAAGGAAGAAGTTCAAGCTGCTTTGAAGGAAATAGTAAAAAATAAGGCCCCAGAAATAGATGGTATACCAACTGACATATTTCAGCTAACAGATACTGCCCTGGATGTGCTCACCAAGTTGTGCCAAGAAATCTGGAGAACAACCACTTGGCCAACTGACTGGAAGAACTCTATATTTGTTCCCATCCCAAAGAAGGGTGACCCAACTGAGTGCAGAAACTACAGAACAATATCATTGATTTCACATGCAAGCAAGATTCGACTGAAGATTATCCAAAAATGACTGAAACAGCTCATCAGCAGAGAACTTCCAGAAGTCCAGGCTCGGTTTAGAAGGGGTAGTGGTACTAGGGATATTGTAGCTGATTAGATGGATCTTAGCTGAAAGCAGAGAATACCAGAAGAATGTCTATCTGTGTTTTATTGATTATGCAAAGGTGTTTGACTGTGCGGATCATAACAAACTGTGGCTGACTCTGAGAAGAATGGGAATCCCAGACCATTTAATCGTGCTAATGAGAAACCTATACTTGGACCAGGAGGCAGTTGTCAGAAAAGAGCAAGGAAACACTACATGGTTCAAAATTGGGAAGGGTGTACGCCAGGGATGTGTGCTATCTCCATACTTTTTCAACCTGTATGCAGAGTAGATTATCTGAGAGGCTGGGCTCTATGAGGAGAAGTGTGGCGTCAGGATTGGTGGAAGATCTATTAACAATCTGCGTTATGCAAATGACACAGCCCTGCTTGCAGAAAGTGAGGAGGACCTGAAGCGCTTGACTGCAGCCTTCAGTATGGACTGAGGCTCAATGTCAAGAAGACAGAGATTCTCACCACTGGGCCAATTGGCAGCATCAGGATGGATGGTGAAGAGATTGATATTGATCACAGCTTTAGTTTACTTGGCTCCACAGTCAACACTCTCGGCACCAGTAGCCAGGAAATTAGAAGACATATTGCCATGGGAAAGTCTGCTGTTAGGGACCTCTCCAAAGTACTAAAGAGCAATGGTATCTCTTTGGAGACTAAGGTGTG
>NW_006399751.1:28100472-28129416 GCF_000299155.1 Elephantulus edwardii | reverse complement strand
GGTTTAAACCCTCTCCAGGATGAGTCTATTTTTTTTTTCTTAGCTGCCCATGGTACATTCAATACTCTTCTCCAGCACCACAGCTCAAAGGCATCAATTTTCCTACTATCCTCCCTGGTCATTGTCCAACTCTCCGATGCATAACAAGTAATTGCAAAGACCATGGCCTGTATCAGACACACCTTAGTCTCTAGAGACACACCATTGCTCTTGAGTACTTTAGAGAGATCCCTAACAGTAGACTTTGCCATCGCAATATGTTTTTTTATTTCCTGACTGCTGGTGCCAAGAGTGTTGACCGTGGAGCCGGGCAAACTGAAGCTGTGAACAATCTCAATCTCTTTGCCATCCATCCTGATGCTGCCAATTGGTCCAGCGGTGAGAATCTTTGTCTTCTTGACATAGAGCCTCAGTCCATACTGAAGGCTGCAGTCCTTGACGCTCTACAGCAACTGTATGAGGTCCTCCTCAGTTTCAGCAAGCAGGGTTGTGTCATCTGCATAACGCAGATTGTTAATAGATCTTCCACCAATCCTGACGCCACACTTCTCCTCATAGAGCCCAGCCTCCCGGATAATCTACTCTGCATACAGCTTGAAAAGGTATGGAGATAGCACACATCCTGGGCATACACCTTTCCCAATTTTGAACCATGCAGTGTTACCCTGCTCTGTTCTGACAACTGCCTCTTGGACCAAGTATAGGTTTCACATTAGCACGATTAAATGTTCTGGGATCCCCATTCTTCTCAGAGTCAGCCACAGTTTGTTATAATCCACACAGTTAAATACCTTTGCATAATCAATGAAACACAGATATACATTCTTCTGGTATTCCCTGTTTTCAGCCAAGATCCATCTAACATCAGCTACAATATCCCTAGTACCACGACCCCTTCTTAACCCAGCCTGGACTTCTGGCAGTTCTCTGCTGCTGTGCTATCCTGGTAGCCTCTGAAATTTGATGGAGGGATGTTTGCCATGAGTCAGAATCCACTCAAGGCTAGTGGATTTGGTTTTCTTTTAAAATTTAGATTCCTCTTCATTACAAATCAGTGATAATAAAATCTTCATCAGTAAATGGATGAAAAGAGAACTCAATGTAGAGTCCATTCACTGCAACCACTTCACAGTACTTGTAAAGAGTGTCTGATCTTTTATAATTTTATAACTTTATTGTAAATAACATAACAAAATGGAGCAGAAAATACATTTGTGCAAGGTATCTTTATGTTGGAAAAGATCCATTCTACCATAGTTAATCAATTAGTTAAACATAAGCAAGCAGAATATTGCCCTGGTTTGTGTAATTTTTTAAAATAATTAGGAAAAGTAAATTTGGTGCCCTTAAACAGCTATATGGTTAAATACCTCTCAAATTCAAATCATTGCTTGCTCAATTTGGTAAGTATGTTTTCTTTAATCAAACAATTTGATTAAATTTCCACACTACATTAGTGATAGAAGTTGCTTAATTCTGCATATTCTTTATCTTGTACTCATGTAATATTAAAAGCAACTTTTCCGTGTTAATCTGCCACATTTTCTTAATATTTATTAGTGTATTATTTGCCAGAGAATAATCATATAGGTTCAATAGGTTTATATATTTGTCCTCAATTTTCATCATTCATAAGGAATTAAATGCACTAAAATTCCATAGAGTTACTATTCCATAAAGAGAGCAATTAATTCAAACTTTAGAGAAGACAATGTTGAAACAAAATATTCGTAGGAGAGTAAAACACATCATTGCAGATGTATAAAATATATATGAAAACACCTTTCTGCTTCACTAGTTCCAGTATTTGCCAGGTAAACTGACTACTGGCAAGCAGTTTAAACAGTTGTTTCATTTTTGAACTGCCAGTTCCAGAAATGTGCTAGTTCTCAAGAAAAATATACTTACAGAAAATATGTCAGGCCAGCACAGTCCCATTATGTTCTTGGAAGACAGATTTTAAATTACTATTTAACTGAGTACAATTTTGCCCAAGAAACAATTTATGAAAATAACATAAATCAGATGTGATAAAATCAGTCATAAATATTGTGAATGAAGGATTTTCGAAAAGATAAGCTATCTTTAGAAAAGACAGAACTATCTACATTTTCAAACTGTGGTGCATTCCATCTTTTAAGTCATGTCCAAAATGTTAAAAAATATAAATCTATGCACATCTCCAGTATGGCAGTCAGAGTATATCTTTTCATAACTGCTTTCTTTCACATACATGTATTCATATTTTATAGAAGCCTGATTGCCTTTAACCCTTTAAAAAATAGTCAAATTAAAGCAAATTTGCAATATATTCTCTAAACTATTCTAAGTGTAATAAATCTATTATTTCCAATTTCTGACCTTTACTATTTGTTCTTGTTGATATGTGCCATCGAGTCTCCTGTGACTCATAGCGACCCTATATACAACAGCCCTAAACCCTATTCTATGCCTTATCAAACTTATTGTCTCTGACACACCTATCTCCATTGCACCAATGATTGAATTAATCCATCTCATTGAGGGTTGTCTTCTCCTATACTGTTCTTCCATCCTCCCAAGTATGATGTCCCTCTCTAAGGACTGATACCTCCTTGCAACATGTCCGAAGTATGTCAGACGAAGATTCAGAATCCTTGCCTCCAAGGAGCAGCCTGGCTTCACCCTCTCCAGGACAAATTTCTTTGTTCTTCTAGCGGTCCATGGTATATTCAATACTACTCTGTACTACCACAGCTCAAAGGTATCAATTCACGTTCTATCATCCCTAGTCATTTTCCAGCTCTCTGATTCATAGCAAATAATTGCAAAGATGATGGTCTGTATCAAGCTCACCTTAGTCTCCAGATTAGGTCTCATTGCTCTTCTGTACTTCAGAGAGGTCTGTGACAGCAAGACATTCTCAATGAAATTCATCTTTTAATTTTCTGGCTGCTGGTACCAAGAGTGTTTATTGTAGAGTCAAGCAAACTGAAGCTGTCAACAATTCCAGTCTCTTCAACATCTATCATGATGCTGCCAATTGGCCCAATGGTGAGACTCTTGGTTTTTTTGATGTTGAGGTTTAATCCATATTAAAAGCTGCAGTCCTTGATCTTCTGCAGCAAGCGCTTCAGATCCTCCTCAGTTTCAGCAAGCAGGGTTGTGTCATCGGCATAATGCAGACTGTTGATGAGTCTACCTCAATTCCTGATGGTCACTTTTCATAGAGCCCAGCCTCCCAGATAATCTGTTCCACATATAGATCGAAAAGATATGGGAAAATGAATACTGTTTCTGGGAAACAATTTCAAAGAAAGCATAAAATTAAGTCATTGTAATTCCCTGATGGCATGGAGAAGTGAAAATGACCAGCCATTTCATGCAACACTTTAAGGTACCTCATCAGCATCTTTGTGTGTTCCTCACACCAGTTTTGTTGCTCAAATGTCCTTTCATTACAGACATAGTGCCATCCTTACATGAATCTATATGACTCAACATCTTGTGGCATTCCTAACATCTGCCGCGACTCACTTCAAAAACTAGTGTCCAGCACTTTCAAGATTTGTTATTGGAAATTTGTTTTTCTAGATCTTATTTATAATGAAATTCAAATAACCTTTCTAATCTCTCAGGCATGACTATCACTATAAATTCATCAAATACTGATATGATAATAAGAGTATTAAATGTGCAGAGCAGCATGTGTGCAGAGTATAAGAGAGAGCAGTATAGATGGAATTTGAGTGAGAACTAGCATTAAAATAATTCGTTTGAGAGGCACATGAGCAGCAAGCCTTAGCTTGGAGCAGCAAGCTTTAGCTGGGAGCAGCAAGCCTCAGCAGGGAGCAACATGCTTTAGCAGGAAGTACTGTGCCTCAACTAGTGAGCAGCAGCAGGACCCACCCACCAGGAGCAAGCTGGATAAAAGGACTTTGAGTGAGGTACTTAGGGGGGGGATCACTACTGATTGCAGGACCAATTGTGGGACCCCTTCACCTTAAGCAGGAGGGAGTGAGCTGGAGATAGACTGAAGTGGTAGACCCAATTTTTGAGGGGAAAACATAGGTTTCCTGGTTTTCCACTCAGGTCACCCTGCATGCCCCTGCCCCCAACTCCTGCACATGTATTTGCATATGCGCCCCCCACCCAAGGCCTACATGTGTCTACACATGTGCTCACCATACATGCATCCATCTGTCCAACTTTCTAAAAGAGCAGTGACTTCAGATCAAGAACCAGTTATTGCCTCAGGTACAAAATTTTACCACAGCAATGTCATGAAAGAAGCAGGCTACTACACTTGCTACACAAGCCCAAAGCAAGATGTCACCCAAAAAAAGTGACACAGGATCAATAGATTTCCTGAAGCCAGAAAGTCTGATGGAACTTTCTGATGCAGAATATAAAAGAACAACGATTGAATATTTTCAATGGGTGAAAGACAAACTTGAAGAATTACAAAACATTGTAAGCAAAACCAGGAGTAACTTAAAAATAAAAACACACAATCCAAAATAATGCCAATAAAACAAGGAAGGCACTAGAGGCCCTGGAAAAAAACAAGAAACCACAATCCAAAATATGAGATCCAATGTTTCAGATGCTGTCAACATGATGGAGGGACACATGAACAGACTTGAAGAGATGGAACACAGAACCAGTAAAACAGAAGATAAAATTGTCACCACTGGTCTACTAGAGCAAAAAGTAGAATCAAAAATGAAGGAAACAAAAAAAAAAAAAAATGAAGGAAACAGAAGAAAACTTAAAAATAATATGGGACACCATCAAGAGAAATAAAATATGCATTATTACAATCCCAGAACAGGAAAAAGCAAGTTAAGAGACAAAAAAAAGATGTGGAAGAATTACTAGAAGAAAACTTCCCAATCCTAATGAAGAATGAGAGAATATATACTCAAGAAGCTTAGAGAACACCATATAGAACAGAGTCTAAAAGAAAAACATCAAGAAATGTCATAGTCAAATTTGCCAGAACCAAAGATAAGGATAGAATTCTGAAAGCAGCAAGGGAGAAACAAAGAATAACCAATAAGGAAGAACAGATAAGATTTAAGTGCCAACTTCTCAGCAGAAAACATTTGAGCAATTAGTAATGACATGTCAGACAGGGGACTTATAATCTAGAATTTATATAATACTAGATTACCACACGAGACAAAGGTAAACAACCCAATTGAAAAATGAGCACACTTCACTAAAGAAGACAAGCAGAAGGTGAACAAACACATGAAGAAGTGTTTAAAATCCCTAGCTCTAAGAGAGATGCAAATCAAAACAACTATGAGATATCATCTCACTCCAGTAAGAATAGCAAAATTTAGCAGAGCAGCAAACAACAATGCTGGTGAGGTTGTGGAGAAACTGGAAACCTTATTCACTGTTGGTGGGAGTGTAAGGCATGAAAGGCAGTATGGTGCTTTCTCAAAAAGTTGGAAATAGATATACCATTTGACCCAGCAATTCCATTACTGGGAATATCCACTAAAGAAAATAGAACTGCTACCAAAGCAGATACATTCTTACCCATGTTTATTATGGCTTTGTTCACAACAGCAGAGAGTTGTAAACAACCCAAGTGCCCATCAACAAACAAATGGGTTGAGAATCTGAGGTATATTCACACAATCAAATATTACACAGCACTGAAAAACAAAGAACTCATGAAATATTTTATAAAACGGGTGACCATGGAGAGGTTATACTGAGTGAAATAACTCCATCACAAAAAAGACAGATACTGTATAATGCCACTGTTATAAAACAAGACTGACACGAGGGTTGGGGGTAAACTAAGAAAAGAGGGGATAAATAATGTACACAACATTGAAACAAAGGAAAGAACTGTATAAAAGGAATAAATGATTAGGTATTATTGGTGTGAAAAGAATCCAGAATAAGAGCTATACAGTAAATTGATCTGTATAACAAAGAACTTGTTTTCTAAAAAAAAAAAAAAACAGACTGGGAGGGAGGGGGAGAGGGAGGAAAAATGTGCAAAATGAATTAATGGAAATCCAAGTTCTTGATAAATTTATAATAAAATATCAATTTGAAAGAACAAAAGTTGGACAATGAATAAACAAAGAAGAAGATGATGATGACGACAGCAGCAGTCATGGTAGTGACAGTTGAATGACATATATAGAATACTCAAAGAACTAGCAACCACACCAAAAAGAACTCAACAAAATTATAGCAATGAAACTTTGCCTCTCAATAATTTTAATGAATGTGAATGGTTTAAATGCACCACTGAAGAGAAAAAGAATAGCAGATTGGATAAAAAAAACCAAAATTCATTAATATGCTGTCTACAAGAGACACACATGAAAAATGAAAAAGAACATCAGATTGGATAAAAAACAAAATTCATCAATATGCTGTCTACAAGAGGCACACATGAAAAATGAAGATAAAGAAAGACTAAAAAGTAAAAAGATGGGGCGGGGGATGGGAGGGGGCGGATATACCAAGCAAATGGTAACCAGAAAAAAAGCAGGAGTGGTGATATTAATCTCTGATAAAATAAATTTCAATGTAAAAACCATCACAAAGGAAAGACAAAGAAGGTCACTACATAATGTTCAAAGTGTCAATAGAACAAGAGGACAGAACAATAATATCTATGCACCAAATGAAAGACCTGCAAAATATATAAAACAAACGTTAACAAAACTGAAAAAGGAAATAGACAAGACTACTATAGTAGTTGGAGACTTCAATATATCACTCTCAAGAATAGATAAAACTACCAGAAAGAAACTCAACAAAGATGCTGAAGAATTAAACCACACAATAAACCAACTTGATCTCATAGATATTTTTAGGCTAATGCACCCCCCAAAAAAAGCCCAGTATACCTTCTTCTTCAATGTGTGTGGAAAATTCTATAGAATAGATCTAATTTTAGATCACAAGGCAAGCATCAATAAATTCAAAACAGAAATAGTGCAAAGCTTCTTCTCAGACCACAATGCTACAAAATTAGAAATTAATGACAAGAGGATAAAGAAGAAAAATAAAAAACAACATACACTTGGAGGCTGAACAACAAACACCCTGCTTGAACATAACTGGGTACTAAGAGAAATAAAAAATGAAATTGAAAATTTTCTTGAAGCAAGTGATAATGAAAATACCACTTACCAAAACCTCTGGGAAACAGCTAATGCAGTAATCAGAGGTCAATTTATATAAATAAGCAATCACATCAAAAGAAGGGGGAAAAGGACCACTGACTCTCTAACCTAACATCTCCAACAAATTGAAAAAGAACAGCAAGAAAACCCAAAACCCCCTAAATATAATGAAATTATAAAAATTTCTGCAGAAATAAATGAAATAGGAAACAGAAAACCAGCTGAAACCATCGACAAAACTAAGGATTGGTTCTTTGTAAAAGGTCAATAAAATCAACAGACCACTAGCAAAATTAACAAAGGAAAAAACACAAATAATTTGAATAAAGCTGAAACAGGCAGCATCACAACAAAACCAACTAAAATAAAAAGGCTAATATTGAAATATTATGAAAAACTATGCTCAAACAAATATGAAAACCTAGATGCAATGAACAAATACTTAGAAATTCACAACCTACCTAAACTAACATAAACTGAAATTGAACACTTGAACAGACCCATTACAAAAGAAGAAATTTAAAAGATAATAAACAACTTCCAGCCAAAAAAAGCCCTAAATAAGATGGTTTTACAAGTGAATTTTACCAAACATTCAGAGAAGAACTGTTACCAATTCTACATAAAGTATTTCGGAAAATGGAAAAAGATGGAATTCTCCCAAACTCATTCTATGCAGCAAACATATCCTTGATACCAAAGCCAGGTAAAGACACCACCAAAGGAAAAAACTATAGACCAATATCTAATGAACATAGATGCAAAAATCCTGAATAAATTCCTGGCCAATAGAGTCCAATGATACAACAAAAATAATAATACTAATTCACCATTACCAAGTGATAATCTTAACAGGTATGCAAGGATGGTTAAACATAAGAAAATTGATGTAATTCACCACATAAAAAAAGCAAAGAACCACATGATCCTATCAACTGATGCATAAAGGTCTTTGACAAAATCCAACACCTTTCCTGATTAAAAGACTCAACAAAATAGGATTAGAGGGGAATTTCTTCAACACAATAAAAAGTATGTATGCAAACCTGAGAGCCAACATTGTTCTCAATGGAGAGAGATTAAAGCATTCCCTTTGAGAACAGGAACTAGGTGAGAATGCCCACTATCCCCTCTCCTACTCAATATTGTATTGGAAGTCTTAGTGATAGCAATAAGACATGAGAAGGAAACAAGAGGTATCTAATTGACAAAGAGTAGGTAAAATTATCTTTCTATGCACATCATAAGATAGTATACTTAGAAAACCCTAAAGACTCAGCAAAAAAACTACTAGACATAGTTGACCAATTCAGCAAAGTGGCAGAATACAAGATCAACATATAAAATTAATTAGATTTCTGTACAGTGACAAAGAATACAGATCTGGAGCTAAGAAAAACAATAGCTAATCACAACATTAAATACTAATCAGAAGTAAACCTAACCAGAAGCACAAAGGATTATTCAAAGAAAATTACCAAACATTACTACAAACAAAAAGAGACCTGGAGAAATTGAAAAATATACCTTGCTCATGGATAGGAAGAATCAATATTGTGAAAATGACAATATTACCAAAGGCAATTTACACGTTCAATGCAATCCCAATAGAAATACCAATTCCATTCTTCAATGAGATGGAAAGGGCAAAAGCCATTTTCATTGGGAATAGAAAGAGGCCTCGAATAAGCAAAGGACACCTTAAGAAAAAACAAAGCAGGAGGAATCTCACTCCCTGATTTCAAATTCAACTACACTGCCATGATGGTCATTTAGAGGGGTACTAGTACAATGACAGACACATAGATCAATGGAATAGAATTGAGAACCGAGAAATCAGTCCATCTACCTATGGTCAACTTATTTTTTACAAGGAGATGAAATCAGTTAAGTAGGAAAACTACAGCCTTTTAAACGAATGGTGTTGGCAGAATTGGAAAACTATCTGTAGAAAACTCAAGCAAGACCCACTCAAAGTGGATCATGGACCTAGGACTAAAACCAAAGGCTATAAACTTCATTTTAAAAAAAGCTTAGAAGAACTCTAGAAGCCCTAATCCACAACATAAATGGTCTTTCAAGCATCCTGAAAAGAAAAAAAAATAATAAATCTACAACCAGGAAAGGCTAAAATAGATGAAAGGGGCCTTTTAAGAATCAAATGTATATGCACATCCAAAACCTCTCCAACAGGGTAAAAATGGTAATTACATGTCTGATAAGAGACTTATACCTAAAATTTATAGAATACTCAAGCACAAGATAAAGGTAAACAATCCAATTGAAAAATGGGCACAGAATATGAGCAGACACTTCACGAAAGAAGACACTCAGATGACAAACACACACATAGAAATGTTCAAAATCCCTAGCTCTAAGAGAGATGCAAATCAAAACAACTATAAGATATCATCTCACCCCAGTAAGAATAGCAAAATTTAACAGAACAGTAAACAACAAATGATGGCGAGGTTGTGAAAAAACTGGAACCATTATTCACTATTGTTGGGAGTGTAAAATGGTGCAATCACTATGGAAGGCAGTATGGTACTTTCTCAAAAAGTTGGAAATGGAAATACCATTTGACCCAGCAATTCCACTACTGGGAATATACACTAAAGAAACTAGAACTGCCACCCAAGCAGATATTTGCTCACCCATGTTTATTGTGGCTTTGTCACAATAGCAAAAAGTTGGAAACAACACAAGTGCCATCAGCAAACGAATGGATAGAAAAGCTGTGGTATATTCACATGTTAGAATACTATACTGCATTGAAAAACATGCAACTCATGAAATATATAAAATGGGCAACTCTTGGAGACATTATGCTGAGTGAAATATCTCAATCACAAAAGGACAAATAGTGCATAGTGCCACTGTTGTAAAGTGAGACTGACATCAGAGTAGGGGGAGAAACTAAGAAGTGATAAATAATGTATATTACATTGAAACAGATGAGGGAGAGAATCATTTATGAGGAATATATGATTAGGTATATTGTCATGACAAGAGTCTAGAAAGAAAGCTGCATAGTGGAGTGGTCTGGGGGGAGGATTGTATAACAATGAAAGAATTTCATTTTTTTTTACCTTTCAAAGAGAAAAGTGAACTGGGGAAGAGGGGTAGGCAGGGAGGAAGGTGTTTATCAATGAGTGAATGGAAATCCAAAGTCTCTGTAATCTTACATTAAAATAAATAAAATAAAAATTTAAAAATGTGGAAAAAAGATAATTAAAGGCCATAGATTCTAGTTAAACTTTAAATCATCATGTTTATTTCATTATATAATACTCCATCTGGCATACTTTTTACATGCTTCCAGGTGGGGCCAGTCCTTCGAGAGGGATTCCACGGCTAGAAAGAGGGAGGGACATCAAAAGAAAGGAATATTCTACATGAGATGGATTAACTCAGTGACTAGAGTAATGGGGGCTGGTCAGAGAAAAGTAAAGTGGCTAAAGGCCTGTTGTACATAATAGGGTCTCTAACGTTATGGGAAATTCAACAGCACATAACAACAACTACCACCAAGGAAGTACTGAAAATAAGTGTCAGAACAACATATAATTGCAAGGTATAATCTAATTATTCCATATGAATTCTGAATCAAACAAAGAACAGGGATATGCTTAATTATTTTTGCTGGACAATATTTGTTGTAACAACATAGAAACTAAGTGACAGACAGCTCTATGGGATGGCTACCCTTTACTCTGTCAAAAAGCCAATTCATAAATCATCAGCAATTATTTGGAGATCTCTGCAAGTGATGTATTAGAACCTCCATCCTCTGTACTTGATCAGATTTTATGAAGAGTTTATTAAAAGTAACATGAAAAACAAATCTTAGAGTCAGCTTGGTAGTCACTGTATGGAACATTGCCATTAAAGCATGTTCATAAAGCTTACTTAATACTGCTCTATCTCTAGGAATTAATGTTGTTCTTTCTGTTTTATTTGTATGATGAAGTAGGAGGACCTGGTGGTTCCACTCTAGTTTCCAAGTGCTTCTAAGAGGTTTCCATTTTGATATTCAATTTTGCATCTTCTCAAACACATTCTGTTAACTATTCGAAGGGACCATCCCTTAAGATGCTCATCATTCCATTAGATCCCAGGGGTAATTTCCGTCTTCTCTGTGGATTCCTGAAACTTCTAGTTGGTGAGATAATGAACATATGGCAAAACCAATTCATTCTCAGTGCTGACTTGCTTTTTCAGCTCTGTCATGAGCTTAAGACTTCAGCTACATTTTTTCCCCCTGATGTTCTTTTATTTTTTTTATTGGTAAAATCATATTGGGGGTACGAGGAGGTGAGGGTTGGGGGCAGAAGGGTGAGGATGGGCAGGGATGCAGTTGCAGAGCTGCAGAAATTGGTTGGTGGGGGGAGCAGGTGAAGGAAATGAAAAGGATCCAGTGGGGACCAGATACCACAGGGGAATGATAAGCATTTTCCAATGGTATTTAAACCAACTGTCTTATTGATTTGGGAACTGGATGCAGACTCTCTGGCTTCTTCATGCTGAACAGGGGCGTTGATGTGAAGGGGGAAAGGGAGGACACTTTATCACCTTACTGGTGATCTTGGGTTAAGGCTGCTTGCCTTCTTGTTCTGTTAGAAGATATGTTCCTGTCATTTGCTCCCCTCTGGACTGCAAAGTGTTTTGCCAGGTGGATCCAGTGGGGATGGCTGATTGAACCCAGAGGCTCCATCTTCCTTTGCTTCTTTAGCTGGCAGTTGTATTTCCTTTTTGTCACTGGCACTGGGTTCAGGGTCAGGTCTGAAGTAAAACTCAGTGTTAAGGTTACCTATAGGAAAGGGAGCAAACCTGGAGAGAACAAACTTGTGAGTTACAAATAGAGGGGTTTTGGGGGTGTTGCTTTCAGGTTCACTGGGGGAGAGGGTGGCGAAAAGTAGCCTAAATAAAATTCTCTGGATATCCTAGGCATATTTTTCCCCCACCCAGGGGTCAGATGGCACAATCTGGGTACTGAGGAGCTCATCCTGAGGGCCATGCCAGCTCAACCCAGGCTGGGGGCCGAAGACAGCCCATCCCAAGTAGGACAACACCCCCCATGCGCTGGCTGGTACACTCCCCATCTAATTGGTGCCACCCCAATCTGGTCCCCTCACCTGACCAAGGACTATGTGGCCAGGGACAGTGTCTCCAGTTCCAGCACCTCCACTTTTATCCCCTCCCATAAGTGGTCATACTATAATTTGAAGGGAACCTGAGAATTGTGAACAGTTTTCCCCCAGGTCTAAACAGCTTTTGGCAGAAGTATTCAACAGATAAAAATATGTGGTGCATTTAGGATGTTGGTCCTCTTGGACATGCTGCCATTGTTAAGCGTCATCAAATAGACAACTCACAGTGACTTTCAACAATCCATTGTATTGGTGATCATCTTCTCTGGCTGTCCAAGGAAACCCAAACCTGCAGGCTGCGTTGCACACATCTCCCGTGTGGGCTGGCAGCCGGCGGGTGCGCACCATCTCCCACACATCATCTCCCACGCACGGGCAGCTGGCAGGCATGTGTCATCTCCTACGAGGGCGGCCAGCAGGCGTGCGCCATCTCCCGTGCGTGATCCCCCACACAGGTGGCTGGTAGGCACGCGCCACCTCCTGCACGGGTGGCCAGCAGGCGCGGGCCATCTCCTATGCATCATCTCCCACACGGGTGGCTGGCGGGTGTGCTTCATTTTGCACGCGGGAGGCCAGTGGCTGCCCGCTTCCCCTGCTGCCGCCATCTTGGCTCCAAGAATTCTCCCCAGAACAAGTCCACTTTGTGGCAGTGTGGCGGCTCCACTGTACCAGTCTCGGGGAAGCCCGGTGCCCACCATCCATCTTGGGTGAGGGAATCCATAGGTTCCAGCTGTGGAAGCCTCGTGGAGCTGCTGCGGCGGTGCAGCACCTTGTGGGCTCTGCAGGAGGGGGTTGGGAGCTGCAGGACTCACTCATTCCTCCTTGGGAACCCCTGAATTCCTGTTGTTGAGCCTCAATCTTCACTGAAGACCAGTCATCAACTGTTTAACTGTTCAATTATCAATAAACAGAAGTCTGTAGAAGGCCATAGTGGCCCTGTTCCAAGTGGTCCGCTGCTCCCGCAGCTCACCATGATGTCTCCACCTCTGCCGCCATCTTGGATCTCTCCGACGTCAGCTACTTTTTAAAGTAGCTCCTCTGTACAAAATTCTAGAGACACCCCTATACAAATGTTGTTGCTGTTGTTATTGTTGTTGTTGTTGTTGATGACAAAGATGTGCCATCGAGTCACTTGTGACTCATAGCAATCCTATGTACAACAGCCCTGAAACCTGCTCTATCCTGTGTCAGCTTTTACTATCTCCAACACACCTTCCCTCATTATCCCAGTCACTCTATCAATCCATCCCATCAATGATCTCTTTCTCTATTACTCCACCTTTCCAAGCATGTTGTCTATCTCCAAGGACTGGTGCCTCCTTGCTACATATCCAAAGAGTGTCAGAAGAAGCCTCCGAATTCTTGCCACCAAGGATCAGGATGGCTTCACCCTCTCTAGGATGAACCTGTTCATTCTCCTCTCCGTGCATAGTATATTCAACACTCTTCGCCAGCACCACAGCTCAAAGGCATCAATTCTCTATCATCCAAGTCATTGCCCAGCTCTCTGATGCATAGCATGCAATTGCAAAGACTATGACCATGATCCGGCACACCTTAGTCTCCAGACTGACCCTGTTGCTCTTCAGTACTCTGGAGAGGTCCCTGACAGCTGACTTTGCAATTTTTGTCTCTTGATTTCCTGGCTGCTGGAACCAAGAGTGTTGATGGTGGAGCTAAGCAAACTAAAACTGAGAATCTCTGTTTTCTTAATGTTGAAGGCTGCAGTCCTTGACCTTCTGCAGCAAGCACTTCAGATCCTCCTCAGTTTCAGCAAGCAGGGTTGTGTCATCTGCATAACGCAGGTGGTTGATTAGTCTTCCTCCAATCCTGATGCCACATTCCTCTTCATACAGCCCAGCATCCCAGATAATCTGTTCTGAATATAGGTTGAAAAAATATGGAGACAGAATACATCCCTGACATGTATCCTTCTCAATTTTGAACCATGCAGTATTTCCTTGCTCTTTTCTAATGACTGCCTCCTGGTCCAAGTATAGGTTTTGCATAAGCACAATTAAGAGTTCTAGGGTTCTCATTTCTCTCAAGTTAGCCACAGTTTGTTGTGATCTACACAGCCTTTTCATAGTCAATGAAACACAGATAGACGTAACTCTGGTATTTTCTGATTTCAGCCAAGATCTGTTTAACATTAGCTATAATATCCCTAGTGTCATGACCTCTTCTAAACCTAGCCTGCACATATGGCAGTTCTCTGTTGACATGATGCTCGAATAGTTTTTTTTATCATTTTCAGCAGAATCTTGCTTGCCTGTGATATTAATGATATTGTTCGATAATTTCTGCACTCTCTTGAGTTACCTTTCTTCAGAATGACAAGAAATATAGATCTCTTCAAGTCAGTTGGCCAGGTGGTTGAACTACAGATTCATGACACAACTTGGTGAGCTCATCAGGGCAACATCTGTTAGTTGAAATATGTCAATTCGTATGCCATCAATTCCTAGAGCCTTGTTTTTTTGCCAAGTCTTTCAGAGCAGCTTTAATTTCTTCCTCATCACCACAGGCTCTTGCTCATGTTTTTTCAATGACATTCCGTCAGCCAATTCCTTCTGGTACAGTGACTCTGTATCCTCCGTCCATCTTCTTTTAAAGCTTCTTGGATCATTTAATATTTTGCACAAAGCATCCTTAAGTATTATAACTCATGGCTTGAATTTGTTTTTCAATTCCTTCAACTTAAGAAATATTGAGTTTGACCCTGTTGATTTTCTGACTCCAGTTCTTTGTTATTATAATACATTTTATTATAATACTTTGTCTTCCCAAGCTGCCCTTTGAAATCTTCTGTTCAGCTTCTTAATTTCTTCCCTTTGTTTTGGCTGCTCAGCACTCTAGGGCAATATTCAGAGTCTCATCTGGCATCCATCTTGGCCCTTTCTTTATCCTCTGCCTTTGTAAAAGTTTTTGCATTCTTCATGGATGATATTCTTGATATACTCCCACAGCTCATTTGGACTTTACACATTGGTGTTCAAGGTCTCAAACCTGCTCTTGAGATGGTCTTGAAATTCCAATGAGATAGACTTAAAGTCAAATTTGGGCTCCTGTGGATTTGAATTCATTTTCTCCAACTTCTGCTTAAACTTGCATATGAGTAGTGGGTGGTCTGTTCTACAATCAGCACCTGGCCTAATTTTCACAGCTGATATTGAGCTAGTGATTCTTTCCAAAGATGTAATCAATTTTATTCCTATGCATGCCATCAGGTGAAATCCATGTGTATAGCTTGTGTTTGTGTTTCTTATGTCTTTCCAATGAATAAATCATTGAATATGCAGAATTCTATAATTCTATCTCCAGCTTTATTTCTGTCACCAAGTACATCTTTTCCAACTACTGATTCTTCTTCCCTATTCCAAACTTTTGCATTATAGTCACCCATTATTATTAATGCATCTTGAGTGCATGTTCGATTGATTTCCAACTGCAAAATTTGGTAGAAACCTTCTATTTTCTCCTCTTTGACTCTAGTTGTCAGTACATATATTTGAATGATAGTGGTATTCACTGGACTTTCTTGTATGTATATTCTTATTATTCTGTCACTCACCACATTGTATTTCAAAAAGGATCTAGAAATTACTTTTTTAATTATGAAGGCAGCCCTATTTTTCTCACCTTTTCATCCCCACCATAGTAGATCATATGATCATCTAATTAAAAATGTCCCATGTCAAGCCATTTCACTTTGCCAACACCTAATATGTCAATATTTATGTGTTCCATTTTTTTCTTAACAACGTCCAATTTTCCTACATTCATGCTTCTCACATTCCACATTCCAATCATTAGAGTCTACTTACAACTGTTCCTCCTCCTTTTTGTATTTCAATATTTGAGATCTCAGCTTCAATTGCCATGTCTGCTAGTATAAATGTGTTCTATTATACATTGTGTTTCTGAAGGCCTATTATATCTGAAGTGGATGGCCAATCCTAATCCCTAGTCTGTCTTAATTTTTTTAAGAATAGTATCTGACAGACAAACAGTTCACAGAAGTAAACAGATGAAAGACATTTACCCAATTAGAGAAATGACCAATAGATTCAGTGTTGATACTCACCCTTGGCATATGTCTTGACTCACCCCTTTTCCTTCACTAGCATCCCCTTCCACTCCTGCCTACACCATTCAACACCCCTCTCCCCTTATCCAGGCCTTGATATGATGGCTTAAGTAGTTGAGGCTTTTAAGATTCCAAACACCTCGCACTGCTGTCAGTTTTTTTTTTATGCTGTGGCCAGTATTGCTTGAATTTAATAAAAGTCTCTAAGTACAAATAACAAAAACAACAGAGAGAACTCAGCTGGCCTAGGGGACATAAACTGATGCTACCAAGCCAAAGATGGGTGATTTTAATATTCGGCCCTTAGACCTGGCTTTGTTTTTGGTCAAACATTCTTCTAAATGGCATAGCACTAGTCTGTCCATTTGCTGTACAGAGGAAACTCGTGGTTGCTTTGATGCTGAACACTGTGACACTGACGTGTCAAATGTGATAATGGTTACCCATGGTGGACAGTGTTTGGTGGCACTCCCCAATTAAAACAAGCTTGGAAGCAGGAGAGGCATCCACTTCTGAAATAGCTTGCCTCCAGAAACCCTATGAACTTGGAGAAATGATGAAAGTTATACAAATGTTCAGGTCTTTTATTCATAGGGTCACTGTGAGTCATCTATGACTCAACAGCACTTAACAAGTACAAATATTAGGTTGAAGTCTCAGGGAAGGCTTCCTATCTCAGTTAGTTCTGAGGAAAAGTCCTTTGCCTTGAACTTCTGCTTCAGGACTGACTTTCTGTGACACAACTATAGGATTCAGTTTTAGTTACTTAGTACTCCTGTAACATAAATACTACAAGTGGATGACTTTAAAAACATAAACTTAGTTCTGTAGTCTCAAAGTCCAAATGGTGTTTGTTGTGCCAATTCTTTCTGAGTTTTCTATCTTGTTTCTTCTCAATTCATCCTGTGTATATTTCTTGCTACTCTGGTCTTTTCATAACTTATGAAGATCTAACCTATTCTAGTATGTCATCATTAACATATCAGAACAAAAACTATCTCCAAACAGGATCATATTTTTAAGTACAGACTTAAATTTTTAACATTTATTTTGAGAAAGCATAATTAAGCCCTAGTGGATTCTTTCAGCATTCAATTACTTAGGAACTATACTAAATCCTTCCAAAGGTATGTTAATTATACTTAAAATGTCTACTTACGTTTCATTCAAAGAAGCACAATAAAAATAAGGTATAATATTAAAGCAGCAACATTTAGGATATATCGTTCATATTCACAAGTTGGCTAATAAACACACATAAAAGATTGAAATTGATATGGTTATCAAAACAAAGATATTTAAAGGTTCAGTTCTCAAAATTTAATAGGCATTTATTAGAATATAATGTTTCAATAACAAGAGTTATGGCTATGTAAGAAGGTTCTATAATATGAAGTATTTTCTTGTTTTCCAAGTTGTTGTTGCTAGATTCTGTCAAGTCGAGCCTAACTCATAATGACCCTATGAAAAAAAGATCTGAAACTTGTTCTATCCTGTGCCATCCTCACACTTCTAGACACACAAGAGCCCATTGCAGCAGTCACTGTATCAATTCACCAGGTTGAGGGTCTTCCTCTCTTTTGCTGACCTTCCACCCTGTTCAGCAACATGTCCTTCTCCAAAGAATAGCACCTCCTAGCAACATGAGGAAAAGCCTCATCATTCTTGCCTCCAAAGAGCACTCCAGCAGCTCTTTTTTCAAGACATATCAGTTCATTCTCTTGGCCATCCATGGAATGTTCAGTGCTCTTCTCCAACACCACAGCTCAAAGGCATCAATTCTCTTTCTGTCATCCTTAATCATTGTACTGCTATAAAATGCATAGCAAATAATCAGGAGTACGGCCTAAATCAGACTCACCTTAGTTTTCAAACTGACATCACTACTCAATAATTTGGAAAGATCCCTAACTGCAGATTTTCCCAGTGCAATGTGTCTCCTTATTTCTTGACTACTGGTATTAATTGTGGATCCAAGCAAGATGAAGCTACTAACAGTTTCAATCTCCTTTTGATCCATCATCATTCTGCCTATCGGCCCAGTGGTAAGAAGCTTGGTTTTCCTGACCTAGAGAAGCCATCAATACCAAAGATTGCATTCCTTGATCTTCTGCAACAACTGCTTCAAGTCCTCCTCACTTTCAGCAAGCAAGGTTGTGTCATCTGCATAAATCAGTTTATTGTTGAGTCTCCCTCCAATCCTGATGCCACACTGCTCCTCACAGAGTCCAGCTTCTTGTATAATTTGCTCAGCATACAGATTGAATAGGTATGAAAAGAGTGCACAACCCTAGCGCACCTCCTTCCCCATTCCAAACCATACGGTGCTCCCCTACTCTGTTCACATGACAGGCTCCTGGTCAAGGTATAGGCTCCTCATCAGCACAATCAAGTCCTCTTGGATTCCCATTCTTCTCAATGTAAGCCACAACTTGTCATGAACCCCACAGTCAAATGCCTTTGCATAGTCCATAAAACATAAGTAGAGATTCTTCTGGTATTCTTTACTTTAAGCTAGGATCCATCTGATATCAGCAATAATATCCCTGGAGTCACAGCCTCTTCTAAATCCTCCTTTAACTTCTGGCAGTTCCTGATCTATGTCCTGTTCTAGATATTTTTTAATGATCTTCAGTAGTATTTTGCTTGCATGTGATATCAATTATATTGTTTGATAATTTCCATGTTGTTCCAAAGTTGTATCACCTTTTCCCATAGAACTCTTTTATGATACATAATTCAAACCTCATCAAATTCTAAAACACTTTATGGTCGTTGTTCCTTTTTATTATTTCAAACACATTTTAGCAATTTTGAAATTGAATTGTGTACAAACCAAATAAAATTTACATCATACAAACATTCCCAGCTATGACGGTGGAGACATTTGAGCCTTCTGCATTGACCTCAGGCCTTTTCATGTAGGTGCTTTTCTAAATTATCAAGGTTGTTTGCACCTTCACTTTCCTTCTCCTTCTTGGGCTCTGGCTCTGCTTCTGGTTCTTTCTGTGCTGATGTGGTTGCAGAAGCAGCTATGGCTTGCAAGAGTAACAGCAGCTGCGGCAGCCATAGCCATTCATTCCTTTTTCCTTCTTGTGTTTTTGTGGGTCTTTTGCTTCTTATCCTTCTTTTTCTTTTTTTTTTTTTCTTCTTTCTTTCTACCTCCTTCTTGGTCTGAATTCCTTGCTGGTAATGGGCTCAGTGTTGCGCTCTTAGCCTTTTTGACTGGCACCAATGGTGACCAGTTCGAGGTGGGCGACTGAAACTAGATAGGGGATAGGGATGCCTGGGGGGTTTCAGTTTTTGGCTCAGGTGATCCTGAGACAGACAGAGATGACTCTCTCCTTATAGTCTGAGGACTTGGTAAGGCAGCCGTTTTTGTCTTTTTAGGTTCTGGAGTCCTCAACAATGTCTTAATGGGTCTAGTACTTGGAGAAGGGTGCTGCCTTCTTTGGGGTAATGACAATGCTCCTCTTTGAACAAGGGGAGGACTTAAGGTGATCTGAGGAGTTCAAGGCCATGGTGATGGAGAACGCCGCTTGTTTGGCTGTGGTAACTGGGCTTCCCAGCTAGATCGGCTTGGGGAAGATCCTTTTTTATGTTTTGATTCTAAGGAAGGTGAATGTCTGTTGGTGACTGGGGAACTTCTTTGTTTGGGAGATGGAGAACGGGACACCCTACACTTTCTCGGTGGAGAAGGTGATGCTATTCATTTGGGAGGGGGCAAAGCAGTTCTTCTCTTTGGAGGGGAAGAAGGAGAGTATCTACTCTCTATTCGAGGAGAGTATCTTCTTGATAAAGGGGAGCATTAACGTGGTGGAGGAGATGGAGTCCTTCGCCATGGAGGTGGTATGGAGAATTGCGTCGCCGAGGAGAAGGACCAGGAGAAGGAGAGAACCACCTTCTTGCGGGTGGTGGGGTAGGACTTCTCCATCTACCATGAGGTGAAGTTTCTTTCTGACGCTTGGTGGTGATGGAGAAGCACTTCGGGAGGAGAATGTCTCCATCGTCTGTCTACCTCACCATCCTTCACATGAGACCTCTTAGATCTCTCATCTTCTGAGAAGGACAAAGAGCCAGAATCAGATGAATACTTGGTTCTGTAGTCTGTATTGGTGTCTTTGTTGCTGTTTTGCCACCTTTATCTTCCGATTCAGATAACTCTACTTTTCAAGGTTTGGGTGCTGGTGAAGGGAACTCTTTTTTTTTTTTCCGTAACTTTATGTTTTGCTATTTTGTCTGAAGTTCTCCCTGGAGAAACCAAACACGACTTTTTCTGTTATGTATTGACTGCTGGGCTGTTGGAGAAGGACCACTTTTTGGCGGTGGAGTTGCTAGAGATGAAGGTTGGTGCCATTGCCTTGGAGGACTTGCTGAAGGAGAAAATCTCCGAGTTTTTTGAGGGGGATTAGATGTCCTCTTGGGTGGCTTCTTTGGTGGTACCTGGGACCGAGATGAAGGAGATGATGAGCTACTTCCAGACAAAGATGCTGATGCTTCTCGGTCTTATTGGAGATCTGCTCCTCTGGTGCCTTGTTGGAGGAGGCATTTGTCTTGGTGTAGTTCTTTTTCGAGGGGATGGTCGTTGTTTTGGGTTAGACTGTATTCTAAGTGAGTATGATCTTGATCAGGATCTATGATATCTTCTAGGTCAAGTATGAGAAGGAGAGCAAGAATGTGTCCAGGACCTTGACGAGATCGAGATAGTTATCGAGTCATCTTCTTTTCCTTTCTTAGAATTTTTCTTTCCTTTTTTTTTCTGGAGAAGGCTCTTAGGCTCTGAGAGAGGTTCAGCTTGGGAACTTTCAGGATGTGACTCATAGAAGTGGCCTCTTGTACTGAAGGTCCTTTTACTTTCACTGAAGTTTCTGGGAGTTCTGGAGTTTTCTCCTATTCTGGAACAGGGGAAGGACTCTGGCTCTTAGGTCTGTGACGTGGAGATAAAGAATGACTGCACTTTCTGCCTCTCTTGACAGGAGACGATCATCTTCTAGGAGACGGAGATCTGAATTTTCATCTTATGGGTCTTCGAGATCTTTTTTCTAGGCTGTTTTCTTTCTTTCTTATCCCTTTTATCTTTGTCTTCATCTTGGTGTTCATAGATGCCAATTTTTCTTGTTCAATTTGTCTCTGTTCTATTTCTTCTTTCTTTAGATCTATAAAAGCAGAAGGGATCCCAGCAATGTTTTCCTGTGTACTTAATACGTTGCCACACACTTTTTATATTGACGACCTTGCTTAGAAACACATTTGCCGTCATTTGCGACAACATATTAACAACAGTGGACACAGTTCACCCATCAATTCTCTAGCATTTTTTCCATTCAAAAACCCAGTCAAGTTGATTTGCATCGTTTTGGAATTTGGATTCTTCACTTCCAGCAGGTTAAATATAAACTCAATCACAACATCATCTTCAAACCCAAGGATTTCCATTACTTGTTTTGTTATCCAATGCTTTATGACTTGTAGATTTACTTTGCTCATGTCTACCTTTTTTTCCTAGGCAATCGGCAAATTTCAGCTGCTTTTGTAGCTTCTTACATAGGAATTGGTGACAGTTCTTCTCTGAATGTTTGATAAAATTAACTTGTAAAACCATCTGGTTCAGGACTTCTTTTGGGCAGAAGTTGTTTTATTACCTTTTCTATTTCTTCTTTTGTAATGGGTCTGTTCAGATGTTCAATTTTGGTTTTTGTCAGTTTATGTAGGATGGGAATGTCTAAGTATTCTTCAATTTTCTCTAGGTTTTCATATCTGAGTATAGTTTTTCATAATAATCCACTGTTAGCCTTTTTATTTTAGTTGGTTCTGTGACATTGCCCATTTTATCTCATATTCAGATTATTTGCAACTTTTCCTTCTTTTGTTAGTTTTGCTAGTGGTTTGTAGATTTTATTTATCTTTTAAAAGAACAAACTCCTGCTTTTATTGATGGTTCCAATTGTTTTTCTGTTTTCTATTTCATTTATTTCTGCCCAAATTTGTATAATTTCAGAGGAGGTTTTTTGGGAGGGTGTCAGGTTTTCTTGCTGTTCTTTTTCAATTTGTTGGGAGTTTATAAAAACAGGACTAGAATTACAGAAAATACTGAGAAACATCCTCCTTACAGATGTGTCGAAGAAAGCAGGATGGGCCAAAGTAACTAGCAATGACACCAAAAAGAAGTCTACAAAATGATATTTGATGGATAATTTTGCTGGGTAAAGTATTCTTGATTGACAGTTGTGTTCTTTGAGTGTTTGATAATGTCCTTCCATTCTCTTCTTGCTTGCGTGGTTTCTGCTTAGAAATTGGCATTTAATCTTATCTGCTCTCTTTTATAGGTTACTCTTTGTTTCTCCCTTGCTGCTTTCAGAATTCTCTCCTTATTCTTCGTTCTGGCAAATTTGACTATGATATGCCTTGTGATTTTTTCTTTGGGGTCTATTCTCTATGGTGTTCGTTCAGCTACATCAATATATATATATTCTCTCATTCTTCATTATGCCTAGGAAGTTTTCTTCTAGTTATTCTTCCACAACTTTTTTGGTGCCTTTACTTGCTTCTTCCTGTTTGAGATTCCAATGATGCATATGTTATTTCCCTTGATGGTGTCCCATATTTTTATTAAGGGTTTTTTTTTTCTTTTTCCTTTCTTTTTGATTCTGCTTTTCTTTTTCCCTAGCAGATCAGTGGTGAAAATTTAATCTCTTATTTCACTGGTTCTGTATTCCATCTCTTCAACTCTGCTCATGTTTCTCTCCATCATTTTGACAGCATCTGAAACACTGGACCTCATATTTTGTATTGTGATTTCTTGTTTTTCCAGGGCCTCTAGTGCCTCACTTGTTTTATCTGCATTGTTTTGGATTCTTTTGTTAAGCTCCTCCAGATTTTTGCTTGCAGTGTGCTGTACTTCTTCAAGTTTGTCTTTCACCATTGAAAATATTCAATCATTGTTCTTTTAAATTCCATCAGACTTTCTGGCTTCAGGAAATCCATTGATACTGTCACTTTTGGGGGTGACATCTTGCTTTGGGCTGGTGTCAGGTGTAAGTTAGCCTGCTTCCTACCTAACATAGCTGTGGTAGAGTTTTTCATGCCTGAAGTGATAGCAGCTACCCTGCCTGGGTTTCTCTCTGCCTTCTGACCCAAGGGACAATATGCTTCAATTCAATAGAGAAAAAGCCTGTGAAAGCAGCCTCCTAGTCAGACAACTGCCACAGCTAGGCCAGGGCAAGGTGCTCTGGGCTATACACAGTTATTGGACTGAACATGAGGAGATGCAAGACAGAGTGTGGATATCTGACTGGAAAATCAGGAAGTTTGGTTTGCCCTTCGAGGATGAGCTCCAGCTCTCTAACTCCCTTCTGATTGATGTTAAGGGGTCACATGTGATCCAGCCATAGAGCAGTGACACACACACACACACACACACACACAAGGTACCTCACTCAAATTTCAGTGTCTCCTAGCATTCAATATCTGGCATTAGCATCATTGTCACCTGGTACACGGCATCAGCAGTGGAATCAGTTGGGGCATAGCATTAGCAGCCATCCATTAATATTTTATCAATAGAAATTCTGAACATACTGTGAATAATTAAAAATAACTTATCTGTACACTTTTAAAGGTTTTAAAGAAATGATCTTTTAGTAAGAATGATCTCATTTCTTCACAATTTTATTTCATGAAAATAAAATCTTCTTAACTAATTATAGCTTCTTATAAAATTTCTACATGTTAAGTATAACTTTTAAGGTAGTTTCAGACTTAAGGCACAAGATAATCATATATTCCTCAGAAAAAATTAGCAGTTGAATGCAATTTGGGTTTTGTTCCCACAAGTGCAAAGGGTAATCATATATTACTTTTTAACTTGACTAAATACATATGATATTCAGAAGCATTTCATGAAAGAATAGCATATGTTATAAAGATGTCCTAACCTAACCATTTATTTTAGAAAAATTTAGTAGCATCTAATACCTTACTGTTTAAGCAATCTTAAGACTTCCAATTCAATATTCTTTTAGACAAAGTAGATTATGTTTAGAATTTAGAAAATAATTTTAAATCAGTAGAATAGTAATAGATCTACATTGAGAATGTCTTAACTCTTCCACTGCAATGTAGACATTCATTATTAATATAACGTGTTGTTGTTGTTGTTGTTATGTGCCATCCAGTCGCTTATGACTCATAGTGACCCTATGTACAACAGCCCTAAACTCTGCTCTGTCCTGTGCCAATCTCACTGTCTCTGACACTCCCGTCCCGATTATCCCAGTCACTGAATCAATCCACTTCGTAGAGGGCTTTCCCCTCCTGTGCTGTCCCTCCACCCTCCCAAGCATGATGTCCTTCTCCAAGGACCAGTCTCTCCTCACAACATGTCCAAAGTATGTTAGACGGAGTGTTTTTCATGTAAAATCAAACTGGTAAGAATGTGCTTAGGTTCAAAGTATAATTTTTATGAGAAACAGCACAGAAAAATGATAGACAGGAGTGATCCAGAGAATGGAACAATAAATAATAACACAGAAGAGAAGACAGCAAAAGGTTCTGGACTTCAGGGAAAAGGCAAGACCTCATGATTTGAAATTTGAATGATCAAAACAAAATTAATCTTCTGTACATTATGCCTAAGGCTGACTATAAACAACTACATGACAAAATGGTGATTTTGTTTTTCTAATTAATTTTATTAATAACACAAATATTTCAAGGGACAAATTCAGATACTAAAATGAGAAGAATGAGGCATGTCTTAAGGATTCTTTCAATAGCAAATGTAACTGACAAAAATAATTAATAACATAATTGACCTTCTCTCAGCAAATATTTCTAAATATTATTCTTTAACCATTATAGTTACATTATGCATTAAAATATAAAAATATGTATGTGAATATTTATAAACCTTTAATATTCTCTCTTATGAAACCTGTAACTACACCAAGAGGCTAATGTACAAACAGAGCAAAGAAACACTACATGTTTTAAAATTAAGAAAGGTGTGAATCAAGGTTGTATCCTTTCTCCATACCTATTCAATCTGTATGCTTGAGCAAATTTTTCAAGAAGCTGGATTCTATGAAGAAGCATGTGTCATCAAGATTGGAGGAAGACTCATCAATAACCCTCAGTATGCAGATGATACAACCTTGCTTGCTAAAAGTGATGATAACTTGAAGTACTTGCTGCAAAAGTTCAAACACTACAGCCTTCAATATAGGCATCTTAATATCAAGGGGAAAAACCCTTTTCACCATTAGAGTGATAGGCAGGAGCTCTGGTGGCCTAGTGATAAGAAGCTATTATTCAATCCCAAAGGCAAAATTTTAATCTACCAAATACTCCATAGGAGTAGGATGGACTATCTCCTTCCATGTGATTTACTACCTCTGAAAACCCCAGGGTTAGCAGTGGGTCAGTTCCAACTCTGTGGCACACAACAACAACAGGCTCACAGACACTGTCACTATTGTTGTTGTTGATTGCCTTTGAGTCAGCATGACTCATAGCAAATCTATGAACAAAAGGCCTGGAGCCCCTCTAAAACTATCATTTTATTTTGACATTTATCAAAGTTCATAGTTTCCAGAGGCGTGTTGTTTAGGAAGTGGATACTGTCAACATTATCTTATTTGGATCCACAATCAATATACTTGGTACTCACAGTCAGGAGATCAGGAGACATATTATAGTGGGAAAGTCTGCAGTCAGGGACCTATTCAAATTACTGAGGCGCATTGAGGACTACCTCAAAATCATGGTCTGATTCAGCCTATGACATACATTTTGTGACTTATTTATTATTTTTGTTTTTAATCAGTAAAGAAAAATAAGATTATCAAGTATGTGTGTGTAAATATATAAAAGTAGCAAAAGCAGTAAAATGATGAGGGGAAAATGGAAAGCAAACAAGAAAGTGTTCATTAAAGAATAATCAAAGATAGCTCAAAATTTCATTTAAAGAATTTCAAGGTGAAGAAGAGTCAAACACAAAAGAACACATATCCCACTACTACTATTAGTAGTCCCAAAGAAATAAAAGTGTAACACAAGTATATGTATACACATATTCATTGCAGCACTTTTACAATAGAAGAGAGAAAAACAACCCAAATATTTATCAACGTTTGAGTAGCTGAAGAAACGATGGTACATTCACACAACGGAGCATTAGCAGCACTAAAGAGTGATAAAGAATTCCTGAAACAATGCACAGCATGAACATATATAGAGGAAATTATGCTGAGTGACATAAATCACACTCAAAAGGACTATTATGGAATTAGGTTGCTGTTATAAAAAACTAAGGAAAGATTTACACATAGAATCTTTCTTGGGTAGTTATCAGGGATGGAAAGGGAGGGAAAAAATTATTAAAAATTAATGACAAGATAGTTTTAGTGAAAGAAAAGCCAATGTAGAGATTGATCAGATATCATAATTATTAAGTACATTAATAAATTTGAATAATGTTATAAAACAAAATTTAAATGAATAATTTAATTGAAACTAATATGATTTGTATAATTTCACTCAAATAAGGGAAAAAAAGAACTTGTGCTTTCATTGAGCAGTGCCCTAAAAAATTTATATGAAATATAAAGTATACGGATTTTATATGCAAACCAATATATAATAAATGGATATGAAAATATTTAGACCATGGTACTTTTTTAGACACTTTTAGACTAATAAAGAGAAAGAGTGGGATGATACTAAAAACAATTGCTATTATCTCCTTTCCAAACAGAACTGTGCTCCATAGATTTTCAAGGCTGTGACTTTTCAAAAGCAGATTGTCAAGCTGATCTTTGCAGAATCTACTGGGAAGGCTTTAACCTCCAACATTTTGACTAGTAGTTAAGCTCGTAACCTTTTACATCCAAAGAACCCTTTCTTAGAACATAGGTGTTATCATATAAAAATATTCAGAGGTAACAGAAGCATTGCTGTCCAACTCAAGGCAACTCTACATACAACAGCTGCTGTGTTAACCCATCTCATGATTTATCCATGTCCCTATTTTTCATTAGCCCTCTGCACTACAAGGTTTCTTTTCCAGGGATTGGATTCTTCTGATTACGTGCTCAAAGTATTTGAGACAAAGGCTTCCTCCATTCTTACTTCTAAGAGCATTAATGTTACATTTCATTCAAGACAGATTTGTACTTTAGACAGTCTGTTTAAATTCTATATTCTTCATCAACATCATAATTCAGGGCCATCAATTCTTCTTCAGTCTTCTTTATCTATTGTCTAATTTTTACATGCAAATGAAGTTATTTAAAATCTCATGGCTTGACTCAAGTATACCTTAGCCCTCAAAGTGACATCCTTGCTCTTTAGAGCTTAACAGAAGTCCTTGGCAACAGATTTACCCATTATAGTACATCACATGGTTTCTTGACTACTGCATCCATGGCTGCTACTTAGGATCCAAATAAAACAAAGTCCTTGAAACTTTAACCTTTCTACCACTCATCATTTGGTTTTATAAAAGAACTGTGGAGGCTAGAAGGCATTGAGACATTGTCATCTTAAACGTTAATGTTATTTCTGATGCAAATTTATAAATCTAAATCTATTAAAATATGGAAGTAACATTTCTTGGTATATAAAATATCAAATGTTTATATCCTGTGTATTCAATATTATGAAATTACCACAGGTATTATACTAGAGAAGACAAAGTCATGGAGTTTGGAAAATGAGTATCTAAAGTGAAAGGCATTGAACAATGTGCCACAATTTCTAGTCATCCTGCGCATCCTACAGAGAGTAAGTGTTGATCAGTGAAGAATTGTTTTAGGTTTTAGGATAAGTTTGTCAAGATAAAAAAGGGTTAGGACAGACAGATTAACTAGTAATTTTGACTCTGTAGGATTTCAATTAAAGGTCATTTACTGAGCTCCTGGAGAGAATGACAAGACTAAGATTCAAGAGAACCAAAGTAAAATTTTAAAAATAAAATAAGGTAATTCACAGGTGAACTACACTAAGGACTACAAAAACAGAAATAGAAACAAAGTATACTGTGTGGTGTATAAATTAGCCATTTGCGCATAAGCATGCTAACAAAAAAAGAGTCCCAGTGACAGACACAGTGTGTGACTTGGTTTGTGCACAGATCAGTGCTTCAAATTCACTAGACCAACTACAGGAGGACAGACAGACTTCTCCTGTGAAGATTAACACCCGTGGAAAATTAATGGGGTCACTGTAAGTTAGAATTGAGACTAAATATTTTTTTAGTATACTAATAAAAGAGTGATACAGTTGAAGAGCAAGAATATGAATGTAAAAAAATAATATCTATAGCTAAAGTCATCGCAAAGACAAAAGAGGAAGAGAAGACCAAAATGGATGTCAGAACCAACTCTAAAGATTGCACTGGAGGGCAGAGAAGCCAAAGTGCAAGGAAGAATTCAGGATACTAAAGAGCTGAATAGAAGATTCCAAAGGGCAGCACGGGATGACAAAGGAAAATATTACAATGAAATGTGCAAGGAGCTGGGGTCAGAAAACCAAAAGGGCCGAACTCGCTCAGCAT
>NW_006399751.1:28069318-28098997 GCF_000299155.1 Elephantulus edwardii | reverse complement strand
CCATCTAACATACTTTGGACATGTTGTAAGGAGGGACCGGTCCTTGGAGAAGGACATCATGCTTGGGAGGGTGGAGGGACAGCGCAGGAGGGGAAGGCACTCTATGAGGTGGATTGATTCAGTGACTGGGGTAATCGGGATGGGAGTATCAGAGACGGTGCGATTGGCACAGGACAGAGCGGAGTTTAGGGCTATTGTACATAGGGTCGCTATGAGTCGCAAGCAACTCGATGGCACATAACAACAACAACCACAGTAAGATGCCAACTATAATACATAAAAATTATGTTGTTCCAATGTTGGTTTTGTGTACTGTAGAGTTTGAACCAACTCATACCTGACTCTCCAGCAAATTTTCAGAGGCGGTTAAGTGCATGGGACAGATTGCCCATCCTTCTCCCAGGGAGCAGCTGGTGGTCAGCGTTTCAAATATTATTTAGAAATATGAAAGCAGATTCCAGAAGAGTCTATTGTGTTATTGTTGTTTTTGTTGTGTGCCATCAAGTTGGAACCAACCTATAACTAACCCTCCAGCAAGGTCAGGGATAATGAACCATACAGGAGAAGAGTGCCCATCCTTCTGCTACAGAGTAGCTGATTGATTTGAACCTCATGCCTTCAGGATTGCAGCACAGCTTCTTACCACTAAGCTACCAGAGCTCCCCCACCCCTTATGTCCACAGAAATTGGGAAATTATTTTTGGCAAGTAGGAAACATGGCAGTATGAACTCTAATTTAAATTAAGAGAGTTTGGGTGGGATCTTTGGTACATAATTCTGCTGTAGCAAAAATGTTGGTAGTTCAAATCCAAACACAGGAGATAGATGAAACCATGTGCTATCATAAAGATTTGTTGTTATTTGCTGTTGAGTCGACTTCAACTCATAGAAATCCTACACACAATATGTCTGAAATCTCCTCTATCCTGATCCAATTTCACTGCCTCTGACACATCTATACTTTATTACCCCAGTTACCATGTCAATCTATCTCATGCAGGGTCTTCCTCTCTTGTGCTGTCCCTCCACCCTTCCAAGCATGATGTTTTTCACCAAGGACTGGTCCCCCTTGGAAATATGCCCAAAATATGTGAGATGGAGCCCCCACATTCTTGCTTCCAAGGAGCTGCTTGGTTTAACTCTTTCCAGGACAGACCTATTTGTGCTCTTGGCAGTCCATGGTATGCTCAATACTCTTCTCCAGGACCACAACTGAAAGACATCAATTCTGTTATCCTTAGTCAATTCCCAGCTCTCTGAAGCATAGCAAGTAATTGCAAAGACCATGGTCTGGATCCGGTACACGTTGGTCTCTAGACCTTCAGCACTCTGGAGAGGTTCCTAAGAGCAGATTTCCCAAATGCCTTTTTTCTTTTGCTTTCCTTACTGCTGATGCCAAGAGTATTGATTGTGGATCCAAGTAAGCTGAAACTGTTAACAATCTCAATCTCTTCTCCATCTATCATGGTGCTGTCAATTGGCCTACCCATGAGAATTTTTGTTTTCTTGATGTTGAGCTTCAATCCATATTGCAGATGACCATCTGCAGCAAATGCTTCAGGCCCTACTCAGTTTCCGCAAGCAAGGTGTGTCATCTGCATAACATAGGTTGTTGGTGAATCTTCCTTCAATCCTTATGCCACATTCCTCCTCATAAAGCCCAGTCTCCACAATGATTTGCTCAGCACGTCGATTGACAAGATACGGAAACAGGATGAATCCCTGACACTTTTCTTGATTTTTAAACCATGCAGTGTTTTCTTGCTCTCTTCTGACAACTTCTTCCTGTATAGGAAAACCAAGTAAGTATAGGTTTTGCATAAGCACAATTAGTTGTTCTGGGATTTCCATTTTCAAGGTTTGAAATCTGTGGTTTTCAAGGTTAACCACAATTTGTTGTAATCTACACAGTCAAATTTCTTTGCATAGCCAATGAAACACAGATAGTCTTTCTTCTGGTACTCTCTTCTTTCATCCAAGAGCCAGCTAATATTGTCAATGATATCCATAGTGCCACAGTTTCTTCTAAACCCAGCTTGTATTTCCAGTAGTTTTCTGTCAATGTACTGTTCCAATCATTTTGGATGACCTTCATCACAATTTTGTTTGCATGTATATTAGTGATATTGTTCAATATTTTCCATCAGATCATCTTTTCTCTTCCAGTCTGTTGGCCAGGTGGTTGTTCTCCAGACTCCTTGGTACGACCTGGTGGGTGCATCCAGGGCAGCGTCTGTTGCAGCTTTGAAAATCCAATGGGCAGTCCTACTCTGTCCTGCAGGGTGGCTATGAGTAGGAGTAAGCTCAGTGATAGTGGATGTTTCATTTTAACATGTTTTCATTTTAAAGATAAAAAGGAACACACCTTCTACCTGAATGAACAAGATAAATCTTAGATCATTTGAACTATTCTCCACAACTTATATGCAAAAAGAAAAAGACTACCTATCATTTCTCTTCATAATTGTGATGATGAATATACCCCTAAACGCCTTTGAGAATTTCTATAGAGTCTAAAAGGAAATTCTAACATTTTCATATATTGCTTATAAGGAATTCCTGTGAAATAAACAAGTCTATCATCTGAGGTCACTATTCTCTCTAGATGCTAATGTTGGGATTTTTTTTATTGCAAAACTATTGAAATTCATATGTGTAGAAATCAAGAAGTCCCAGGTGTGCTGAAACCATGAGTTCCTTTATACATTGCTTCTTGGCCTCTTTGATTCAATCCTGTGACTCCAAATGTCTCCAGATTTGATCTGTGTTGTCCAAATGCTGCCGGTATCCCAGTGAAAGATTTAATATTCTTTATTGCCAAATATGTCTCCAAAAGTTTTAATCCTCTTATCTCTCCATTACTGGTCTATAAAGCAGGCTAATGTAATATTGGAGTCAGAGTGAGTCAATGCAGAAGCAATTCTAAATAAGAGGAAGGAAACTTGTCAGTAGTTGGAGTCTTACCAGAATATCTTAAACTATTTTTCCAAACTTTTAAGGATAATACAACTTACAGTTTTGTATTTTGTTTTCCCAGAATACTTGTACACTAACCAGGTACAGTAAAGGATTAGTGTATCTAATTAGATGGTACTTATATTTTTCTACTAAGATCATTGGAATAGAGAAGTAATAGATTGAAATAATCAAGAGCCTAGTCCCAGTTCTATTACTTATTTAATACATTCAACAAGTAGTTAATGAATACCTCAAAGCCCAACTTTTCTATAGATGGAATACAAAAAGGTTCACTTCCTAGAAAGCAGGTCTTCAAACTTAATTTTATTTGGCCCCTGATAAGAATTTGCAATTCTGCCCCAGAAATACTTAGTCAAAAATCTACATTTTTAACAAGATCTTCACACATACTAAGTCAGAATCTAGTCAAAATGTATATTGTGACTCAATATGTCTAGAGGTACAATGCAAATGCCTTGCTTTTTGTGGTGGTTAGGTGCTACTACTCACAGAAATCCTGTGAACAATGGACGTGAACAGATATAAACCTACCTTTCCAATCTTTATTCTCTGCTGTGCTCAATAACATTGCTATAGTCACTGCAACAATCCATCTTGTTGAAGGTCTTCCTCTTCTTCCTTCGCCCTCTAACTTTCTCAGTATGATGTCTGTTTTCCCACTAGTATTCACTTGACAACATGCTCAAAGTAAATGAGCTGTTGTTTCACTGTCCTTGCCATTAAGAAGCAGCTTGGTTGTATTTCCTCCAAGACAGATTTCTTTGATCCTTCAGCAGACCACAGAATAGTTAATACTCTTCACCAACCCCATAGTTCAAGGCATCAATTTCTCTTCTGTCTTCCTTACTCACTGTCCAACTTTTAGATGCATAATAAGCCATTGAAAATATCATGCCTTGAATGCACCTTAGTCTTTAAACTGATTTCCATGTTCTTTAGCACTTTGGAGCAGTCCTCCCAAGCAGATTTGCCCAATACAATACATCTTTGGGTTTCTTGAGTACTGCTACAATGGATGTTAATTATAATCCATGTAAAATTAAATCATTGACAGCTTGAGTCTTTTTTCCCCTCTATGATGATGTTGTCTAATAAAAGGGAACTGCTTCCAACTTTTGCTAGAAAGATCAACTATTTTCCTTCTGAATTTATGGGTCATCAAGCAATTTCAAACCTTTGATTAAAAAATAGTATCAGACCTTAAAAACTTATTTCTGAAAAATTGCTCGTTTAAAGGACAACTATTATACAGTACAGATGGCTTCATTTTAAGCCTTGATTTTAATCATTATACATAATCACAATGTTATTGTTATATGCCATCAAATTTCCTGTGATTCATAATGGCCCTGTGTATAGTATCTCTCAACCTTGGCCTATCCTGAGCCAGTCTCACCATCCCTAACACATTTACTCTCATAACCCCAGTTACTGTGTCAATCCCTCTCATCCAAGGTCTTCCTCTCCTGTACCGTCCCTTCACCCTATCAAGCATGATGTCAGGTCCCTCCTGGCCACATGCTCAAAGTAGTGAGATCTTGGAGCTTCAAAATCCTTGCCTCCAAGAAACCACTCCAAGACAAAGATCTTTCTCTAGAATTTACTCAGAGAGAAATCCTATCCCTAATTGTGATGATCACAATCAATGTGGAAAATGCAAGAAAACAAAAGTAATTAATGTATTCTTCAGGACCAGATCTGATCTTGGCCTCCTGTACCTTTTTAAAATGAAGTATGTGTAAATATTAACCCCTATTTCATTATTGCCCCAGGTAGAGGTGTTCATAAGTAAATGCTGCTTAGATGGAAGCACTCTCAGGTTAGAAGAAAAAATGTTTTATTTGTATATCTCAATGTCTAACCTTGAAGGAGGGTGTTTTGGTGGCCTTGTAAATAAGGAACTGTGCTGCCAATGCAAAGGCAAGTGATTAGAATCCACCAGCTGCTTCATGAGAGGAAAATGGACAATCTTATCCTGTGCCTCTGAAAACCCTCTGCAGGATCAGCTGTGAGTTGATTCTGACTTAGTGGCAATGAAGGATCCTTAACATGTATCCCCCTTAACTAATGCCCTGACTAGTTCTTCATTAGTTTCCATGGCATTTCACACCTTCTAGGGCTCTTTCCTAAGTATTTTGTAAAACACTGAGCTCTAAAATGAGAAGAGACACAAAGATGTTTAGAAAGTAATAACTTTAAAGTCTATAAGAACAAATACTTAATAAAGTTTTGTTTTGGAGGTTTTTTAATCCATTAATGAAGACCTTTAGTAGGGAAATAAAACATGTACTCATATTTTTTTCTATCTATAGAGTCCTTTTCTGCTATTTCGCTAAAGTTTTTTTTTGCAATTGAGAAGTACTGAGGATATTAAGGTATTAAAAATATCTAGTTTTGAAGCTATTAAGGTTTTAAAAATACTGACATTCATAATAGGTAGCAAAGAGTAGATTCCATGCTAAAATATAGACATCTGATAGAGTGAAATGGATGACACCACACTGGTTGCTGCTGTTTTACTTCAGATAAAAGTGAAAGTGCACAAGAATTAAGCTCAGCTCTTCTGGTATATTCTCTTTTTGCTCTATCTAAACTAATTACAATGTTTATATCCACTAGAGTAATTAAGTCTTAAATTTCCTCTTTATATTAATATGGCACACTTTTCTCTCAAATAGAGATCATCTGACATCTCCTCATGTCTCAGTGCAAAGGAGTCAAGTCTAACTCATAATGACCCTATATGACAGTGTAGAACTGCCCTTCGTAGGATTTCTTGGCTTGTGCAGATACAGACATCCAATATTTTCTTCCATGAAACCTCTGAGTGGGTTCAAACTACCAACAATTCTATTAGCTGCCAATTGCTTAATCATTATGCCACCAGGGCTCATTATATCTCTTATACCCAAATCCAAAATAATAACCATTTAACAGCTAAGCTATATCTTCTTCTGCTCTCAGTTAGATGTGTTTTTAAAGCACATTTCACATTTTTTTCAGCTCACTATTCCTAAACACTAACAATCTGTAATATAATCCTTGAAGGCTAGAAGTCTAGAAAGGTAGGTACTTTCCTCCTGTGCATTTATAGCCTCAGAAAACTCACTGGACGGTCATTTGTGAGTTGCTTCCAACTCAGTGGCAGTGAGTTTGAGTTTTTAGTTCATCCAGATAGTTTTTTACCTTGGAAGCAATTGAAAACTAAATTAAAACAATGTGAAACTTATCTTGTCTCATTTCTTTTCAAGTTTTAATAGAGTTTCAAAACTCTCCCAATGAAAATTTAAGTTAGTTTATGTGTAGAAATGGGAAAACTGATTTTAATATTTACTGAAAGATGAAAAATCTTAGACAATCAAGACAATTTTGAAAAAGGACGGCAAAGTTGGAGGACCAATTGTACCTATTTTCAAAATTTATTTTATATTTACAGAAATCAAGAAAGTGTGATATTGGGGAAAATATTAACCAACACATCAATAGAGAAGTATAGAAAGTTTAGCAACCAATCTGTAAATAAGTTAACAACTAATTTTTTACAAAGGTGCAAAGGCAGGTAAATAGAGCAATCATATTTTCCAATATTTCAAAGAAATACCACTGAAGTGCTGAGTGCACATGTGAAGAAATAATTCCATCTCTATCTAATGCCATATGCAAATAATAACTTGAAATTATTATAAGCACAAATTTAGGTCATAATATAAGAATACTACCAGAAAAAGAGTAAAGAATATGGGACTTTGGAGTATGCAATATGTTTTTTAGCGCAATATCAAAACCTGATCCATAAATGAAAGCAGTACATTCTCAAGAAAATGAAAATAAAAGCAACAGACTTCAAGAAATTATTTATAAATAAAAAAGAATATAATTCAGTGAAAAATTGGGCTAAAGATTTTAAAAGACCACATTCACAGAAAACTATGTGGATAACAGTTTATCACCACAAAACATTCTCAGGATCATTAGTTATTGTTGCTGTTATGCACTATTGAATTAAAACCAACTTATACCTGACCTACTAGTGGATTTTCAGAGGCAGTAAATTGCACCAAAGGAGATTATCCATCCTTCTCCTTTGAAAGATCCCATTCACATGTCTTTGGTTTGGCAGTGCAGTGCCTTATCCCTAGGCTTCCAGAGCACATAGATTAGCCATTAGAGATATACAAAATGAAACTAACAGAAGGACACCCTTTTACACCTATAAGAAAGAGAATCACAATATATGATTGACAGCCAAATCAATCAAATGTTTTTAAAGAGTTTAATTTATTTTCCATTTTTACCAACAGACAACTGTCTAATCTGGTAGGCAACTGTGAGGAAATTGGTTGTCACATGCAGGTGGTAGAAGAGAATGAAATTACAAACACATGAAAATGTGGTGTTCAGCTGTTCCACAGTGCTACTATCTCAGCCAAGAAATAAAGGCTTAAATTTCACGGGATTTTACATTTGAATCCAAAAGTTCAAATTCAGGGCATGATTTCCCAAATGAAAAGGAAAAAAAAAGACAAAACAAAACCCTGCACAGCTTTTTCTTTTTGAGTTTCTCATTTTATTTCCAGACTCAGGAACAAGAGTTCAATTTGTTAAGCTATAATGTTGGATGAGTTGACTATGGTTAACTAGCGAGTATTAGCATTTATTTTCCTCTTCCATCATCTGATTTTGAAGAACATTCAATGGTTTTCTTTTAAAATTCTCGTCATAAATCATGATAAAAATATTTTCCAGAATTTTTTTTTAAAAATGATAAAATGGCATTTTCTATTATCCATCTAAGGAACTCTGGTCATATAATTCAAAACATGTCAGACTACTAACCGAAAAGGTCAGCAGTAGTAATTCATCTGCTGATCTAAGGAAGAAATATATGTAGTCCTCCACCATAAACGTTTATATTCTTAGAAACTTCTAGAAAGTTTCCATGAGTCAAAATCAACTGGATGTCAGTGGGTGGATTATCATCTATCTTGTAGGAAAATCAGATGTTCCTATAAAAAGGGGAAATTATTTTGTCTGTAACTATGGAGAAGTTAATATTTAGTATATAGGACCTGTGGTTCAATATTTCATAGTTCAATATTAGATTGTTCTTATATTTCTTTTTTCTTTTTATTTCTATATCTTGTTGTGTATTGTCCAATCCATAGCTGACTCTCTAGTGGGTTTTTAGAGTCAGTTAATCTCACGGGAGATTTCCCATTCTTCTTCTGCCAGGCAGCTGGCAGATTTGAACTGCATACCATTAGGATTGCAGCTCAGATCCTTACTAGTAGGCCACCAGAGATCCCTACACACTATCAAATGCACACTGACAAATTTTAAGTAAATTTTGTACAATAACTTGTTAAATGTGTTGCTATACTTTTTATTTACTGCTGCTCTGATTACTTAGAAAATCTGCTGCAAAATAGAATTAACAAGAAGAAGCAATAAAAATCAATTCAATATTTTATTCTATTCTAATTTGAATTGGCAAAAAACAAGGCTCCAGGAGTTGACAGCATACCAGTTGACATATTTGAAAAAACAGATGCTACCCTGGGTGTGCTCACTAAGTTGTGCCAAGAAATCTGGAGGACAGCCACCTGGCCAACAGTTTTTTTGGTGAATCGTCATTATTTTCTAAGTTTACTATCATTATCAACTGCATTTAAACATGGTTTTACTTCCTCTTTGCCTATTTGTTGTTGTTATGTGCCGTTGAGTCGTTTGCGACTCATAGCGACCCTATGTACAACAGCCCTAAACCCTGCTCTATCCTGTGCCAATCTCATTGCCTCTGACACACCCATCCTGAGTACCCCAGTCACTGAATCAATCCACCTCATAGAGGGTCTTCCCCTCCTGCGCTGTCCCTCCACTCTGCCCAGCATGATGTCCCTCTCCAAAGACCTGTCCTTACAACATGTCCAAAGTATGTCAGATGAAGCCCCAGAATCCTTGCCTCCAAGGAGCAGCCTGGTTTAACCCTCTCTAGGATGAATCTGTTTGTTTTCTTGGCAGTCCATGGTACATTCAATACTCTTCTCCAGCACCACAGCTCAAAAGCATCCACTCTCCTTTTGTCCTCCCTAGTCATTGTCCAACTCTCTGATGCATAACAAGTGATTGCAAAAACCATGGCCTGTGTCAGGCTCACCTTAGTCTCCAGAGAGACACCATTGCTATTGAGTACTTTGGAGAGGTCCCTAACCGCAGACTTTCCCATTGCAATACGTTTTTTTATTTCCTGGCTACTGGTGCTAAGAGTGTTGACCGTGGAGCCGAGCAAACTGAAGCTGTGAACACTCTCAATCTCTTCGCCATCCATGCTGATGCTACCGATTGGTCCGGTGGTGAGAATTTTTGTCTTCTTGACATTGAGCCTCAGTCTATACCGAAGGCTGCAGTCCTTGACCCTCTGCAGTAAGTGCATGAGGTCCTCCTCAGTTTCAGCGAGCAAAGTTGTGTCATCTGCATAACGCAGATTGTTGATAGATTGTCCACCAATCCTAACGCCACGCTTCTCTCCGTAGAGCCCAGCCTCTCAGATAATCTGCTCTGCATACAGGTTGAAAAGGTATGGAGACAGGACACATCCCTGGCGTACACCCTTCCCAATTTTGAACCATGCAGTGTTGCCCTGTTCTGTTCTGACGACTGCCTCCTGGTCCAAGTATAGGGTTCGCATTAGCACAATTAAATGTTCTGGGATTCCCATTCTTCTCAGAGTCAGCCACAGTTTGTTATGATCCACGCAGTCAAATGCCTTTGCATAATCAATGAAACACAGATAGACATTCTTCTGGTATTCTCTGCTTTCAGCTAAGATCCATCTAACATCAGCTACAATATCCCTAGTACCACGACCCCTTCTAAACCCATCCTGGACTTCTGGCAGTTCTCTGCTGATGTACTGTTCCAGTCTTTTTTGGATAATCTTCAGTAGAATCTTGCTTGCATGTGAAATCAATGATATTGTTCTGTAGAAATCTGGAGAACAACCACTTGGCCAACTGACTGGAAGAGGTCTATATTTGTTCCCATCCCAAAGAAGGGCGACCCAACTGAGTGTGGAAACTACAGAACAATATCATTGATTTCACATGAAAGCAAGATTCTACTGAAGATTATCTATTTGCCTATTTGGATACCTCTTATTTCCTTATTTTACCTTATTATTCCGACTATGACTTCCAATACCATATAGGAGTAAGAATAGTGGACATCCTTACCTAGTTTCTGTTCTCAAGAGAAATACAATCTTTAAACTCTTTCCTTTGAAAATTATGTTGACTCTTTGTTTTATTTATGTACTTTTCACTATGTTTAGGAAATTCTCCCTTATTACTATTTTGTTGAGTCAGGAAGGGGTGTTGAATTTTGTCAAAGAACTTTTGGCATCAATTGATAGCACCATGTGTTTCTTGTTCTTTACTTTGTTAATGTGATTAATTACCTTAATTGTTTTTCTTATGTTGAAGCATACTTATTATGAATCTCACTTGGCCATGAGGAATTATTTTTTTTTACATATATTATTGGGTTCTGTTGGTCAGGATTTTATTGAGGGTTTTTTGCATCTGTGTTGATAAAGAGATATCAGTCTATACTTTTCTATTTTGGTCTTTACCTGACTTTGTTATCAGGGATATGTTTGCTTCGTAGAATGATTCTGGGTGTGTTCCTTCTTTTTCTATTTTCTGAAATTCTATTCTATTCTATTTATGTAGAATTGGTGATAATTCATCTCTAAATGTTTAGTAAAATATGCTTTTAAAGCTGTCTGATCTAGAAATTTTTTATTATTGATGGAAGTTGTGGGGTTTTATTAATATAACCAGTTCCATTCCTTTTTTTGTGATGGATCTGTTCAGGTGTTCTACTTCTGTCTGTGTCAGGATGAATTTTGAGTTTCTACCATTTCCTCTAGGTTTTCATATTTGCATTTGTATAGATTTTCATAAAATTGAGTTATTAATATTTTTATTGCAGTTGCTTCTGTTGTGACATCAACTCTTTCATTTCTTATTCAAATTATTTGTGTATTTTCTTTCTTTTCCTTTGTTGGCTTTGTCAGTGGTTTCTCCATTTTATTGAACTTTTCAAAGAACCAACTCCTGGACTTGTTGATATTTTCAATTGTTTTTCTGTTTTCTATTCCATTTATTTATTTCTGCCTTAATTTTTAGTTCATAATTTTCTTTCTTTTAGAAATTGTCAGGTTTCCTTGTTTTACTTTTCATATTGGTTGAAGATGGTAGATTAAATAGTTGATTTCCATTCTTTTTTTCCCCCTTTTATTGTGTTTGCTTATTGGCATGAATTGGCCTCTAACAGTTTTTGCTGTATCTCATAGGTTTTAGTAAATTGTATTTTCACTCTCATTTGTTTAAAGAAACTTTTTAATTTCATTTTTTTCTTTATTCTATTACCCACTCAGATTCAAGTAGAGTGTTGCTTTATCTTTCAGGTTTATAATTTCTTATCCTTTATCCTATTGTTCCTGATTTCTAATTTTACAACACGTGGTCTGAGAAAATGCTTTGCATTACTTTGATATTTATAATTTATTAAGGCTGGCTTTGTGATCTAAAATATATTTTGCAGAATGCTACATGCTCCCTGGAGAAGAATGTATACAGAGTTTTTTAGGATTTTTTTTTTAGAATTTTTTAGGATTCATTGTCCTGGATATATCTATGAGGTACAATTGGTTAATCATATAGTTTACTTCTTCATCATTACTGTGGAGTTAGTTTCTGCTCATTCTGTGTTTCTTTGAGAGTGGTGTATCCTACTACTGTCATGACATTGTATATTTCTGTTTTCAGTTCTTTTAACATCCACAACTCTATCATTTGGTGAATAGATATTTATTATGGTTATGTCCTCTTGTTCTATTGACCCTTTAAGCATTATTTAGTGCCCTTCCTTTTTCTTTATGATTATTTTTATCCTGAAGTATATTTTATTTGAAATTAATATAGCTACACCTGCTTTTTTCTGGTTGTAATTTGCTTAGTTTTGGGCTTTTTTCCCCCTTCCCTTTGATTTTTAAGTCTGTCTCTATCTTTGCTTTTCTGGTATGTCTCTTGTGTATACCATATGAATAAGTTTTGTTTTGTTTTATCCAGTCTGTTACTCTTTCTCTTCATTGGTACATTTAAACTATTTTGAGAGGCAAATTAATTATTGAGATTAATTAATTAATAAAGTAATTATTGAGAGGCAAGGTTTTATTGTTATCATTTTGTTGAGTCCTTTTTGTGTGTGTTCTGACTGGTTATTTTAATCCATTCATTTACTGGATATCTCTGTTTAGAGGAATTTCTTTAGTGTTTCTTTCAATATTGGTCATGTTTTCATAAATCCCTTTGTTTCTGCTTTTCTAAGAATGTCTTGATCTCTTCATCATGTTTGATGGACAATTTTCTGGGTACAATATTCTTAATTGATAGGATTTTTTTGAGAATTTTGATATATGTCATTCAACTGTCCTCCTGTGCTCATAGTTTCTTCTGAGAAATTGGCACTTAGTCTTATTTACTCTCCTTTATAGGTTACTCTTCATTTTTCCCTAGCTGCTTTCAGAATTTTTTCCTTATCTTTGATTCTGGCAAATTTGATTGGGCTATACACCTTAGTGTTTTTTATTGGGGTTTTCTCAGCTTTTTTAATATATTTTCTCTCATTGTTCATGATACTGTGATAGAGACTAAGGTGCTCCTGATACAGGCCATGGTCCTCACAATCACTTGCTTTCCATCAGAGAGCTGGACAATTACTAGGGATGAAAGAAAGAGAATTGATGACTTTGGGCTGTGGTGCTGGAGAAGAGTGTTGAATATACTATGGACTGCTAAGAGAACAATCAGGTTCATCCTAGAGAAGGTGAAACCAGACTGCTCCTTGGAGGCAAGGATTCTGAAGCTTCATCTGACATATTTTGGAAATGTTTCAAGGAGGGACCAGTCCTTGGAGAGGGATGTCATGCTTTGGAGTGTAGAAGGACAGTGCAAGAGAAGAAGACCTTCGTTGAGATGGGTTGATTCAGTGACTGGGGTAATGGGGTAGGTGTGTCAGAGACTATGAGATTGGCACAGGGTGGAGCAGGGTTTAGGGTTGTTGTACGCAGGTGACTCGATGGCATATAACAACAACAACAATGTTTTTTTTCAATTTTTAGTGCCTTTTTTTGCTTCTTCCTGTTCTGGAGTTCCATTTATATATGTTATTCCTCTTGATGGCATCCCACATTATTGTTGTTGTTGTTGTTGTTGTTAATTGGGTCTAGCAACCTTGGCTGGGAAATGCAGTGCTTTAGTGGAGGGGAGGTCAAACTGCTGCTTAAGGACCTCTGTGGTCCCTAGCTCACTGGAAGACTTGCCCATTTGGGAAGCTCAATACTCCAGAGAACAGGAGGGCAACTCATCTGACTGAACTCCTCTCTAGTCCCTGGGATGGCAGTGTCAGAGACAGTGCAATTGGCATAGGATAGAGAAGAGTTCAGGGCTGTTGTACATAGGGTCGCGATGAGTCACAAGCGACTCAATGGCACATAACAACAACAACAACAGGTATCATCTATAATTGCTACCAAGCCAAAGGTGGGTGATTTTTAATCCGCGGCCCTCAGGCCAGCCTTTCATTGTTTTTGTTCAGACATTTCTCTAGGTTGTATAGCCCTGGTGTACACGTTGCTATACCGTGGTAACTTGTGGTTGCTGTAAGGCTGAACACTGTGGCACTGATGTGTCAAATGTCTTAATGGCTGGTTACTCAATGTGGACAGAGAGTGGGGTGGAGCTCCCCAATTAAAACAAACTTGAAATTAGGAGTGGCATCCACTTCCATAATAGCTTGCCTCTGGAAAACCTATGAACCTGGAGAGAGAATGAAAGGCACCCAAGCGTCGAGGACTCTCCTTCATAGGGTCGCTGAGTCGCCTGCGACTCGACAGCACTTAACAACAACAACAACATCATCTACAATGCTCAGTCCTACATAGAATTAATCCTGTGAGCTGTGCACTTAGATTCACAATATGATCATCATAATATCACACACATAGTTTTTCTCCAGGTACAAACAGTAAGAAAGGCACTGTGAAAAGTGCTGGACTCTGTGAACACCTTAAGTTATAGGTGCCACTGAAGGTCAAAGGAGATGACAAATTTCACTTTTTTTTTCAGCAATGGAAAAAGAAAACCATCGATTAATTTAGCTGTAAAAAATGTAATTCCACTTTCAATAATACAACTTTTCAGACATTGTTCCCCTTATTAAATAGGCAAATCCATTTAAATTAAAGTTACAGAAAGTGAACAATATCAGAAAATGAGTCCATTTCTTTGTGTTCTTCTCAAAGGAGTTGCAACAGAATGAGTACCCAGTCTCCTGTATCTGGTTGTCAGCCAAACACCCACGATCTCAGTTAAATGAAAGAGGCCTAATGTCATCAACAAATTTCAAAACATTCTCAACCCAGGTTCTGATTATCAGAACAAAGGTGAAGGCCAGTGGGTGCTTTGAATGCAGGTGGCCAAAAGGGTGACATTTTGACTAAAACTTCTGGACACACAGCATTTTAAATTTCTACGAATATCATTTCAAGCACTTCCTGTATTATTCCAACCAACTTCTAGAAACTGACTTACTGATCTTGATTCAGGGCAGAACAACAGTAGGATAAAGAAAGCTGAGCAATAAATCTAAGTAAGAGAACAATCACTTTTAACACAACAAAAAAAAAATCAGCAAAACCTAATGGTGTTTTACTGTTCCAATCAGCACCACTAATGCAATCAGGAACATGAAGACGTCCACAGAAATGACCGCATGGACCACCTGGAGACTAGAAATCAGGTCGAAGCCAGTGCCCCAGGCAGCACTTCTAATTAGTGGCAGACTAACCTAGTTGTAGAGCAGGCTGGTGGCCTACACAAAGCCCCCCGAAACCACCGTGGAACCTGAACTTCCTAGCAACTGTAGGTAAATTCAGCTCTTGTGAAGCCTCCCAGAGTTAACTTTGCCTTTTGATTTGGAGTCTGGCCCTGGCCAGCAGTAGTACAGACTTGGGTGTGGGTGCAGGCTTAGCCAAGCACCTTTGGAGACTCTGCTGCTCTCAACAATTCTTTTTTAGAAAAAAATAATAAATCCCAGAATGCTATAAAATTAAGCAAAGTACTAATTTTTCTATAGTTGCTAGAATGATTCTGAGACAGCGTTCTAAATATCTTCCATTTCTGGTTTAAAAACAATGACTCTCTAGAGGGGTAATACGCTGAGCCACTAACCAGAACGTTGGAGGTTCCAACCCAGGACACACTCTTCTTACAAATCAACCACTGAAAACTCTGTGGAGCACATTGCACTCTGGCACACACAAGGGAGCCATCAGTTGGAATCAACTCTGATTTGTTTGGGGGGTTGTTTCCATGGGAAAAGCTGAAACGTTACTCAGTTTTAGGAGGTTTTGCTTGTTTCCTTGTTAATTCCTATAGATTTATAAAGGATATTTTAAATTTAGTAGTTTTTGCTTACCTTTAAAAAAGACAGCAAATGGGGAGGGGGGGAAAGAATGGCTTAGATTAAATCTATCTTGGAGGAAGTACAAGAAGGTGCTCCATGGAGGCAAGAATGGGGAAATATCAACACATATAATTGGGGTATATTGCCAAGAGGTACTTGTCCTTGAAAAAGGAAATTATGCTTGGGGAAAAAGTAGAAGGGCAGTGAAAGAGAGAAAGACCTTCCACAAACAGACTGACACCAAGACTGCAACAACGGGCTGGAATATGGTGGAAGATAGTGCGGATGGTGCAGCTGCGGAAAGATTTCCATCTGTTGTTCAAAAGTCTCAAATTGACAAGAACAAAACAAAAATGTAGAAAAGAGTTTCATGGTCTAGTCATTTAAAGCTGTGATTGAGAACAAGATGATACATTGAGAAAAAAAAAAAAGATGATACATTGAGGAACAAACATAACAAAACTTGTCCAGGCCTTTTGTTGGACACTGATTTCTTTTTTTTTAAAACAAAACCAAAATCAAAACGAACAACAACCCATTCAGGAGACTCTAAGGTGCAGCCATAATGGTATTGTAAACCAGTAGTCCAGCACAATATTTGGTTAAGGATTCATGCAATCTTTCTTCCAGAATATTCTTCCCCACTTTCAGTTTACTTCTTCTATGTCCGTATTTTCACACTGATGTTTTACTGCCAGAACATTATTTGATTGTATCAATTTGCTCTTTTGAAGGATGCATATAGTGACTCTTTTCGTTTCTGCCGACCGTTAACAATGGATTTTTCCCTGGCTTTCATTCTCATTGTCCAAACTGCTTGAATAATCCTGGCTAGCTTATTCTGACTCTAGTCACCAACTCTTTCATTGCAGCCTTAATTTACAAAATGTGATCTTGGAGCCTGCTTGACAGGCATTACAAATCTCACTTTGATGACTCTTGCAATCAAACAGAAAGTGTTTCCAATGATTCAAAACCATTGTTCACAGATTTTCCACAGCTTATAACAAATGACGATGCATTTTCTGTCAGACAGAAAACAACTAGTAGTTTTCTAGTAGTACCAGTGCATGAAGATGAGGAATATATTTTTCTTTAGAAAAATGTCTCAAGAAGAAACTATCTTGGAGACATGTACAAAAGCAAAGTTACTTATAAGTTTTGTGTGTGGAATGAAAAAAGGCAAGAAACTAATTTTCCTTTGTTAAGTAATTCAACTCTAAAAATATCTACTTAAATTCCATATTTAATTACTACAGCACTGTTAAAAATAAGGAGAAAAGAGGAAAGGATTGAAAGAGAAGGAAAAAAGAAGTAAAAGTTGAAAAAGAAGATACTCTCCTCCAAGAGGTTGAAACAGAGGAAGAAGATATTCGCATCAAGTGGAAAAAGCTGGTGTCACCTCAGCTGTTCAGGGTACAAGAGCTTTCATTATGTGTTAACATAAGCATGCATCCTCTCCTCCAGGGAGCTATTTCTAAATTCCCAGGGAGAACTGGTCACCACTACACACACACAACAACAACTCTCTTTATTACACTCATCTGTCACTAGTCTACTTTCCCCTCCAATTTTTTTTAAGTGAGATTTGGTGTGGAGAAACTTCCTCAAAAAGCACAACTGTAAATTAAGTTCTGTGCCACTGCTTATAAAACAATATTGTAATTCAAAACATTACTAAATTTGCCTGGTTCTTAAAAGGAAGGCCTTCATGCTTTAACAGATATATTGTTGGCAAGAACTAAGGATTGGTCAGTGCAAGCCAGAAGCAGAAGACTTCCCAGCTTCACTGAAAAACACAGGTTAACCCATTGCTGTCAAGTGGATTCCAACTCATGGTGATGCTCCCTCTATGGGTTTCTGAAGGTGTAACTCTTCAGAAGGAAGGAGGAAACAGCCTTTTCTTTCTCTCCTGCAGTGGCTTATGGGTTTGAACAGCAGACATTGTAGTGAACCTACCACAGCACCAAAGCTCCTTAGCACAGATTAGTTGAATTGTTCGTTATATTATTCTTTGTTACGATAGACAGAATTTTGCCTTTGCTAAATTGTGAATTGGAAATTGACTCAATGAGAGTCCAACTTAAATGTAAAACTAGTTGGCACAGGATAGAGCAGGGTTTAGGGCTGTTGTACATAGGGTCGCTATGAGTTGCAAATGACTCGATGGCACATAACAACAACAACAGTTGTAGCCAGATCAGAAACACAAACCATCAAGAACCACAATATTGATCCTCAATCTTTTCAAAACTAACTTTTCTCTAGACTGTTCCCACAGTTTTCCACCAAAATCTATTTCTCCAATTTAATTTCTCTGAATAGTATCCATTTTCAATAATTAGCACATAGAAAAAGTTTTAACTCTCTAATTTCTCTCCCTGATTTTTCACATCCTTTTGATGAGTAGCAACCCACAAGTTGCCTCACGGCAAATTAGCAAACATGTGCTGTACTAATATAAACAATGATAAACAAGCCAGAATATAGATACTTAAGATATAAAGTAATTAGCAATCTACAGCTCTTTCCCCCAATACAATAACATGAGAAATAAGTGTTGTATCTCTAATAGCAAGTTAGGAATACAGATATTATGCTGCAAAATCCAGTCGAGGACTCTGTGGTTGTGTGGCCGAACGGGACCCCAATGGGTATTAAAGCATTCTGGCTGAGATTCACAGCTGGCATGTCCTGGTTACATCCTGAATGTTGATTCTAAAATCACGGCAATGACTTTGCTGGATCTCTGATGCTGGTGCTCCACATGCTGACTTCCAGACCAATCCTGCTCTAAACTCAAGAGATGAAGCGATCAAGGGGCACTGTTGTTGAAAAGACTGGCTTACAAGTTGATCCTGCTCTAAGTCAATGATTGAAGACTACATGAGTTGTGAGATATCATCAAGGATATCATCTATGAAGAGTGCAAAAGTTTATTACAGAGAGGGAATAAATAAAAACCGAACTATATATCAGAATATACTTGGAAAATTGCACTAGAGCATTTAGAAGCCACAGCAAAGGGAAGACATGTGGAAGTAAAAGAGCTACAGGAGATTACAAAGATCAGCTCAAGAAGACAAAGTAAGCTATTATAATGAAATATACAGAGAGCTAACATTGGAGAATAAAATGGGAAGAACTTGCTCAGCATTTCTCAAGCTGAAAGGACTAAACAATAAATAAAAGTCTTGAGCTGTAATATTAAGAGATGCTATAGGCAAAACTTTGAATGATCCAGGAAGCATCAAATGCAGGTGGAAAGAATCCACAAAATCACTGTGCCACAAATAATTGGCCAACATGGAAATATTTTGAGAAGTGCCATATGATCAAGAGCCAATGGTGATGAAGGAAGAAGTTTAAGCTGCACTGAAGGCATTGGTAAAACATCAGGCCCCAGGACTATCAATCACATGTTTCAACTAAAAGATGCAGCCTTGGATGTGGTCAATACTCCATGCCATAAAATTTAGAGGACAGCTACCTGGCCAACTAATTGGAAGGGGCCTATATTTATTCCCATTCTGAAGAAAAGTGATCCAACAGAATGTGGAAATTATCGAACAATATCATTAGTATCATATACCAACAACATATTGCTGGAGATCATTCAAAAAAATTACAACAGAACACAGAGAACTGCTAGAAGTTCAAGCTAGATTTAGAAGAGGCCATGGCACAAGAGATATCATTGCTGAGGTCAGATGGATCCTGGCTGAAAATAAATAATACCAGGGGAAAAAAGTCTGTTTATGCTTTATTGACTATGCAAAGGCATTTAACTGTGTGAATCAAAATGTTATGTCTAACATTGAGAACTGGAATTCCAGAATACTTAATTGTGCTCATGTGAAAACTATACCTAGATTACAAGCCTGCTGTCTGAACAGAACGCTACTGAGGTAACACTACTTGGTTTAAAATTACAAAAACTATGTGTTGTGGTTGTATCCATTCTATATATCTATTCAATCTGTATGCTGAACTAACTATTCAAGAAGCTGGACTCTATTAAGAAAGTGGAAGAGAGCTCTGGTAGCTTAGTTGTAAGAAATTGTATTACTGTCAACTCAAGAAGAATGTGGCATCAGGATTAGAGGAAACTCATCAACAATTTGCACTATGATGATGACAAAACCCTGTTTACCGAAATTAATGAAGACTTGAAGTACTTGCTGCAGAAGATCGACCACTACAGCCTTCAAAATGGATTACATGTCAACACCAAGAAAGTGATAATTCTCACAACTGGACTGACTGATAGGTAACATCATATAAAAGTTGAAGAAAAGATTGAAACTGTCAATGACTTCATCTTGCATGAATACAAAATCGACCCCCTTGGTACTAACAGTCTGGAGATCAGGAAATGTATTACAATAGGAAAGTTGGCAGTTAGGGACTTTTCCAAATTATTGAGAAAGAATGTTAGTTTGAGAACTAAGATGTGCCTTATTCAGGCTATCACTCATTCAGCCATTTCCTGTGTCTGAGAGCTGGACAATGAATAAGGATGACTCAAGAAAAATTGCTGCATTTGAGCTGTGGTGTTGGAGAAGATTACTGAATAACACATGGACTGCCAAAAGAACAGTTAGATATGTCTAAGAGAAGGCGCAGCTAGAGTTCTTCTATCAGAGATGATAAAGCTTCATCTCACATACTTTGGGCATGTTGCTAGGATAGGCTATTCCTTGGAGAGGAATATCATACTTGGAAAAGTGGAGGGTCAGTAAAAGACAGGAAGACCTTCAATGAGATGAACTGACACAACACCTGCAGCAACGGACTCACATATGCCAGAGATATTGAGGACGGCACAGGATAGGACGGGGTTCAGACCTGTTGTTCTTAATTTTACTTAGCTCAACAACATTTGATATCTCCGCCACAATCAATTGATTAATACGGAACAGAAATAAAAAAGTAAAAAGGATTTGTTAGTGGGAAAATCTACTTTTGAGGATCTGCTTAAAGGGCTACAGAACAGGAATTTCAGTTTAAAGACTAAGGTGTGTCTCGCCTTAGTGATGGTATTTTCTATTGTACCTGCATGCATAACACATTTGGACAATGAATAAGGAAGACCCAAGAAGAACAGATGTCTTTGAATAGTGGTTTTGATGAAAAGTATATCATGGACTGTCAGAAGGAAAAATAAGGTGCTCTTTCGAGGCAAAAATAATGAAACTCCATCTCATATATTTTGTCATGTTGTTAGAGAGGGTCCAGAAATGGGGAAGCAGAAGTCAAGAGAGAAATACATCATATTTTCAAAAGTGAAAAATTGGTAAATGAATTTAAGATCTTTAAGGAAATGGAACTAACAGCACAGTGATTGCAAAAATAGGTTTGAGCATAGCAAAAATTGTGAAGATGACACAGGTAAGATTCCAATCTGTTCTTAAGTCCAAGTTGACTACACTTAACAACAACATAAGTGAGTGTGTTATATTAGTTGAACAACTACATATTCTGTGATTTCTCTTTTTCCATCTACAAAAAAAAAACTTTCTTGATTCATATCACATCATCTTTTGTGAAGATAACTTAAATCATCTCCAATTGTTACTTCTACTCTCTATATTTCTGCAATTATCACTTTCAATCTGCTTGTCCTATACCAAATAAAACGACATTCACAGGTGCACAACCAAGTTTTAATGAAGCTGTGAAAGAAATGCACTTAAGTATTAAAGTAAAATATTCACGAGTATAATTATCAATAGCATTGAAGTAGTGGTCACTTTTTAAAAAATTAGAGATAGCTATGAAACACAGGGTCGTACTGTCACCAGCATAAAAAATGAACACAGATTCTTGAAAAGTTTTCTTTTTTAAACTTTTCCTTAATAAAAATATTGAGTGGAAATACCAAATGTTAGCAAAATTTTGTCTGGATAGAAAGGGTATGAATAATACTTTAACTTCCTTTCTTCTAATCTATATGTAAGTATTTTGAAATACTTTTACATTGGTAAGTAAATTATAATTTTTAATTGCTTATAAACTCTTAATTACACAGATTATGGTCAGAGATAAAACATACGCCTAAAATAGTTCCAGGGATATTCAAATTATACAAGCTATTTCCAAACAAAGTAGCTCTGGTTCCTGTAGTCAACTTCTAGTTGTGCTGCATCTCAAAGCCTCCATGTCTTCGGTGTTTTGAAACCACCAGAGGCTTCAAGGGAGAAAGATAAGTAATCTCCTTTCATTATGGGTTTACATTCTCAGAAACTGAATGGTAGATTGCCATGATTCAGAACTGACGTGAACGCAGTGAAGTTTTTTACCAAATCAAAATTGTAGTAAGTCATTCTTCTCATTTTATTTCAATTTTCTTACAACTTGAAAAAACACAGATATGGTGACTTAATTGTAAAAAGTTGTGTTGCTGTGCCAAAGACAGGCAGTTCAAATCCATCACTTACTTCATGGGAGAAAGATGGGCAAAGTCCTCTCATGAAACTTAGAGTCTCTGAAAACCCACCAGTAAGGTCAGCTATGAATTAGTTCATTCTCAGTCAATTACACATAGCAACTACAATGGGCTGGGGCGGAGGGGGAGTAAGACACAAAAAGTATGGAGAGAGAATTTGTTGACTACGTCAGCATACTCCCCGAGTAGGCTTTTAGTTTAGCCTTCCCCTAAACACATTATTGCTCATTAATTGAGTGAGTTGAAATGGAATGTTCTTTACCTCAGGTAATTCCCCATTTTAAATGCTTAAGGCTCATATCAGTGTCAGTAGCGGCCTGAGCAGTCAGTATTTATTTGTAATTGTTTTGTTAAAAACGGAAATTGGTGAAAATGGTAGAAAGATGTTGAACAGGGTCTGGACTCTGAAACTTCAGGGTTGTCCACTAAATTATTTCATGATCAAATTATTTCATTGAGCAGAGACAGGAAAAAAATATAGTGTCAAGCTGTCAAAAAAGAGGCAAAAATAAAGGGGTGGTGAGAAATAGAGGTGTCATTTTTTCAATAATTTCAAAGACTAGAACACATCTTTTCTTAGGGAAAGTGTATATGTGTTTATTTGATAGAGCTGTCAAAACTAAAGATTTTTTTTCCTTTCTTTCTTGAGATGTTGCTTTAAAATATTAACTACACAATGCTTTCCCCCATAGTTCTGCTTAATTACTTGAACATCAAACCTTGCTTTAACAATTGAAAAATTCTTACTGATCCTTGAATATTTATCTCATAGTCTACCTTCTCTAGAACGTCTTCCCAGTATGTTTTAGGCAGAGTTTTATCCTTCTACTTCTATTTAACCAGTCTATCCATTTTTAACAATCATCTTCTGTTGAAATAGACTGTATACCTCTTGAGGCTGGAAATAATATTATTTGATATTCGTTTTCCAAAAGCCAAGCAAAATAAGTATTGTCAAACATATAAGCATAGATCTTTTCTTTTTTTACCCCTGGTATTCTTTTGTTTTCCCTCTCTTTTTTTAAAGTGAGAGTTTAATGAAAGTTTATAGAGACTGGATTTCCAGTCATTCATAAGCATAGATCTTAAGTATTGAGTATCTAAAGGATCTGGATCAACTAGCATGTGTATGTTTAAGTGTGAAGAGGTGTGTCCAAGTAATTTCTTGCTTTGGTAGCCAAAAATAGCTTTTATTGTTTCATAAAGCAAATTTCATCTGTACTGGATAAGTACTTAAATGATAAAGAAAGAATTAAAATTTCATTGATTTTTAAAGTAAAAGGAAAATTTATACACATTTCTATTAGCACTATCATATACCATAATCATTCCATACTCTCTAATCTGTCCTTGTCCTTGCTGTTATTTACCATTAAGTCTGAAATGACTCATAGCTGACCCTCCAGTGGGTTTTCAGAGGCAATAAATCTCATGGGAAGAGATTGTCTGTCTTTCTCCCACGGAGCAGCTAGTGGATTTGAACTGTGAGCCTCTGGCTTATCAACTTAATAAGTTACCAGCAAGCCGAATTCTTTTTATCAAAAAAGTTTTACAAGTCAACTGTATACTTTTTTCTTCTTTTTGTCATTCTGTCTATGACAAAATGGTTGAAATGTATTATTGAAATAACGATGAAGATTTAAGATGATGTGGTATATTCTTAAGGTAATTCTTCAATATGATTCAGTCTCCATAATTCCTACTTACTTTAAGAAGGTTCTTAACCTAACTAAAAAAGTTCTAATTCCTAGTAAATTCCTCTAAGAAGTTGTTAAAGTCACTGTCTCAGATGACTGGATTTGTAGGTCTTTAATCTGACTTTTAAGTTACCAGTGGATCATTAAATGCCATTCTTTTAAATGTATTCAATCTAGCTGAAATCTAAGTCATTAAATAGTAAGCCCAACTGGGACAAATATAGGCTGTGTTTGCACCAAGAAAACAATCTCTAAAGATTTTAGTTAAAATTCTTCCTTAAAGCTATAAAAAAGTTAAAAGTACCTAAGTATTACAGAAAATTTATGAACACAATGTGAATATTATTCGTGTAGGAAACTTGGAAATAGATCGAATACAAACAAAACCACCAGTTGTTGTAGAGTCACTTCTGAATCATGCTGACCCCATGTGTATACAATAGATCTGTTTTTCCACAGAGATGTTAATGACTGATTTTCTTGGAAACATTGTCAAATCTATCTTCCTAGGTCCCTATGGGTGGACTTAAACTTCTGACTTTTCAGTTTACCACCAAGGACTCAAGCACAGATCAAATTAGATTAATAATAACTGTAAAGTTGAAAATTAAGGCCTTTTAGGATATATATAGTACATCAGTCATCTATCTCTCTTCTAAATTCTGTAGATGTTAATTCCTTGTCCAAAATCCAGTTTAGTGATTTTAATAAAATTATTTACTTGAGCCACTCATTATTTCTCTCTCACCTCTCTGATATAATTATAGGAATAAATGCAATAGTCACTTTTAACTGTTTCTTATCATGAAAATATGCACCTTCATACTTAGGAATATACCTCAACCAAATGTTTAAGGAATTTGTCTAGAGACAAATGAATTAGTATAAGAGAAAAGACAATCTGCTATATGCCTAAGATACAACAAGTGCAAGAGAAAGGATTTCTTGGAAAATAATGGAAGGATTTCAAAGACGTCCCAAAATCTTTCAGGGGGGAGGGGAGGGATGATACTTCCATAACATGCGACGTTTAAAAAGGAGTTCAAGGTTTGTAACAATACTGTATAGTTAAACAATCTAAATGCAAATTAAAATAAATTATTTAAAATCTCTAATGTATCTGGAATATAAAATAGAATGGGTTGGCATTTTATCCCCAATCTTGAGTTAAGTAAGTAACCCAAAGTCACAAAAGCTATGAATGAGTTGAACTTGGGTCTCTAAACAGAAGTTCTCAGTAATTTCCTACCATTATTGTAAACCGAGGTCAGTGTAAAAAAAAAATTCTTGTAGAAACTAACAACAGCCTGGATGCACTCATATTCAGATTCCCTTTTTCATGAAATCGTGTTAAAATGACAGAAGAAATATTTAAAACAAAAGTAAATAAATAAAATTATGTCACTAAAAAGCAAGTATTAACAGCAAAGAATATTTGGAAAAACCAACAGATACCAGTAAGATATCACAAAGGAAAAATTTCCAAACCAGACTTTTCATATGAGAATTCTCTAAGCGGAGCCCAGCAGCTGGGACAATTGAACAATTGCGCTCCCTAGCTCTGGTGGCCTAGTGGCAAAAAGCTGTGCTACAATCCCAGAGGCACCAGTTGCTCCCCTGGAGAAGGATGGGCAATATCCTCCCATACAATTAACTGCCTCTGAAAATCCGCCCGGAGGGTCACCTATGGGTCAGTTCCAATTCAACGGTACACAACAACAGTCAGAGATGCCGTGGCTGTGCCAGTACACACAGATCTACTTCTTTACCCAAGTTAGAGAAGCCACTCCTGGGTGGTTCTTGTGTGTCTCTCTTCCTAATTGGTAATTTGGAAGGACATGCTTAACTACATTGCTATAACTGGTATCAGGGTCACTCATCACCTTTCTCCTCCAGTATATAGATTTTTAATTCCCCTCACAACCATCAACATTCTAACACATGACTATTATCATTTAAGTAGAAAAAAGGAGCATCACGAAGTACCTAAACAGATAACACAAAGTAACTAAATTTTCACACACAGACTGAAAACATAAGGAAGCAAACCTAAAACCAAGCTCACTGTCATCGAGTTGATTGTGGCTCACAGCAAACTCCTATCGGATTTCTGAGATGTAAATCTTCATGGGAAAAGATAGCCCAGCTTTCTCCCGATGAGTGCTGATGTTTTCAAGCCACTGGAGTTGTGCAGCTTTTTGGATAGCTGCTCAACACAATACAGGTCTTGTCACTAGAGCTCAGCTTTATTAGGAAAGCAAGAAATAAAAAGTAAAACCCATTAGATTCAAAATCTTGATTATAAATGTCTTTAAAATTCCTTTTTGCTATAAATTTGTTTAATTTTAATTCTAAGCCTGCAGGCTACCAAGCTGTAAAGCAATTTGAATATTGTCAATTCTTTAATTTAATTGAACTAAATTCTTGGGATTCTATTCTCTTCAATTTCAGTAGCACACTGCAGGATGAAATAGGGATTACCATCCTCAATTTTTAATATGGATTATTATTTGTCCCTCATTGTTTCAGCTTACATAAAACTCTCAGATTTGGCTTTTATTTTTGTTGCTCTTTTAGGTCACATTGGGTACCCTGTCTTTAATAAGGTTAGAATTTCCTTGGCTATAGTCTGATTTCTCTAGAGTATCTTGTGACCTTTCATACTTAGATCTGCTGCATCTGAATGTCACTGTCAGGACATAGGGCCTAGATCTCTGAGGTACATGAAACCCATGGACATTCTTTCTTATCCTCAGCAGGATAAAGAAAGAAAAATAAATTCTTGTGATCTGTGGAAAATTCCTCTCTGCATCCTTTAGAGATACTTTTGTACTCTTGGGCCCTTATTCTCTTCAGCAGCTGTAAGATATTGGAAGGAAAACTAGGAAACAAAAGAAATGTTTTATAGATCACTGTTTTCATGCTGCCAAAAACTTTTCAAGGCAGGAAGGAAAAAAAAAATCACGGAACTGCTCACTTGCTGGAATGGCATAAGGAAAATGGGAAAATACAAAAAGAAAACACATAGAAGTGTGTCAAAACTTTTCTGGCCACAGTGATATATTGTTTAGGTTATAGAAAAATGTATATCACAAAGTCTCATTCCGTAAATATATTTGGGCCTCTGTTTGTTTCTAAGGGAGTGCTGGTGCCCTCGTGGGTAAGGAGTTTCCCTGCCATCCCAAAGACAAGAGGATTGAATCCACTAGCACCTCCTCAGGAGGAAGATGTACAATCTCCTCTTACATGACTTACAGCCTCTGAAAACTCACTAGCGTGTCATCTACAAGTCAGTTTTGACTTGATAGCAATAATTGAGCAAGTGATGTTTCTTTCTAAGGAGGTAATTAGGATAATACACATTCATTGCTATCAAGTCACTGTTGACTCATAGTCATCTGACATTGCTATAATATTCCTAATACTATATGGCCTCTTCCAAACCCAGCCTGTACTTCTGAGAGTTCTCTGTTGTTGTGCTGTTCCAGCCGTTTTCGGATAATTTTCAGCAAGATCTTGCTGGCATGTAATATTTAATGATACTGTTTAATAATCTCCACACTCTGTTGGGTCACCTTTTTAAGAATAAATATGGATCTCTTCCAGTCACTCGGCCAGGTGGTTGTCCTCAGATTTCTTGGCATAACCTGGTGATATATGTATAAATAAAAGAAATAGCATACATAGTTGTAGAGATTAGCAAGCCCCAAGACCACAGACCAGGCGTTAGGATGGAGGCTTCTTTTGACTCATGTAGAATCCAGAGTGGACAAAAAGCTAGACAAAATCCTCACCCCTGCACCAGTAAGCAACAAGATAATAGATGTAGAAACAATTGAAATTGTCAACAATTTCATTTTACCTAGATCTATAATCAACATCCATCATAACACCACTCAGAAAACAAAAATATGTGTTACATTGAGAAAAATCTGCTGTCAACAACCTCTGTAAAATGCTAAAGAACAATGATGTCCTTTTAAACACTAAGGGTTACCTAATCCAAGTTATGGTATTTTTAATTGCTTTCTGATCATCTGAAAGTTGGACAATGAATAAGGATAACAGGAGAAAAACAGATGCCTTTGGATCTTGATATTGTAGAAGAGTACCACGTATTTCATGGACTGCCGAAAGAAAAAACCAATCTATTTTGGATCAAGTGCAACCAAGCTCGTTAGAGGCAAGAACAGTTAAACTTCATCTCACATACTTTGGGCATGTTCTCAAGAGGGGCCAGTCTTTGGAAAAGAAGAGAATCTTTTCATACTAGGAAGGATTGAGGGTCAGGGAAAGAGAGACAGATTTTCAGCAAGATGAATTGACACAGTGACTATAGCAATGGGTTTGAGAATATCAGAGATCATGAGGACAGCTCAGGATAGGGCAAGGTTCAGATCTATAATTTGCACGGTGGCTAAGAGTGGTTGTCAATTTGCTGATACCTGACAAACTACATATATATACAGTGTTGTGTGCCATCGAGATGCAACCCACACATAGCTGACCCTCCAGTGGATTTTCAGAGACAGTAAATTAAACAGGAGGAGATTTGAAGCACTTGCCTTCGGAATTGGAGCTTTTTACCACTCGGCCACCAGAGCTCCATGTACATACGTGTATATACACATAATACAAGTTACAGCCCTAAGGAAACACTTTCTTGACTGATTCACTGCTCACAGCACAGCTCATTGTGAAGTTGTTCACATTTCACATTATGTATTTACATAACTGCTGAAGAGAATCATGGCTCAGCAAATTATTACATAAACTTAACCATTACACATATGAAAAAGGCAAAGCTAAGAAAGAGAAATTGTAGGATTTTAAAGCCTGGCATGAGTGATTTTCAAAGTTAAGCCTTACAAAATTAAGAACCAGTTCGGATGTAGAAAAGTTTATTATACAGTAGTTTTGAATTGATATCATGAGGTATGTGTGGTGAAGTCTATCTTAATAAGCAAGGTGTTTATCTAAAGAGTCTTGAGAACCTAGCAACTAGAGTTGACAAGTAAAGTATGTTAGATACTTTACAATTTTATCTTTATGGAGCAAGTGTTTCTTGGGGACCATAAATAAGTTATTTTGGTTATTTTGATTAATAGAGTCAGGAAATTGGCTTCATCAACAGTAATTTAGTTTCAGGAAAAGCCTGTCAAATTAAATTAAAATTTGTTGTTTTTCAACTTACTTTTAATTTCACAAGGCACTTATATTTTGTTAGCACATCTTTAAATTGCCTATTTTTTTAGGGAGAGTTGATCTAGGTGTAATCTTGATGTGGCCGATACATCATAATCACTCAGTAAATACTGGCTAACTTTATTATTTTATTTTGACAGTGTCATTCTCACCTTGTTTAAGAAATTGTTTCTTATCCTTTATCTTCTAAAATGTTTTGCAAGCTGGGTACCATGCACATATCTGCAGGTATCTGTGCATTTTCTAAGACAATTTTAAATATTTTGTTACGATCAAATAGTTAATACAGATTCCATACAAAAATGACATGAAGGTAGCTGGATATTGTTGTAAATTTCTCCTACCTGACATTTTCAGTGTCTGATTTTTATTTGTGTTTAAAATTGATCCAACTAAGTGGAATGAATCCATATATGTTCCTATTCCCAAGAAAGGTGATCCTATAGAAAGTGGAAATTATCAAACAATATTATTATCATCACATGTAAACAAAATCTACTGAAGATGAATCAATAACGGCTAGAACAGTACACAAACTGAGAATTGCCAGAATTCAGGCTGGATTTAGAAAAGGCTATGGCATATCAGATTAATCCAGGCTTAAAACAAGGAATATCAGAATAATGTCTATTTGTGCTTTATTGACTGTACAAAGTCATTTGACTGTGCGGAACATAACAAATTATGGTTAACATTGAGAAGATCTGGAATGCAAAATCACTTAATTGTGCTCATGCAAAATGTATATCTAGAGCAAGAGGCTGTTGTGTGAAAAGAGTAAGGTAACACTGTTGTTGTTATGTGCCATCGAGTCGTTTG
>NW_006399751.1:28060883-28067483 GCF_000299155.1 Elephantulus edwardii | reverse complement strand
GCCTGTATCAGGCGCACCTTAGTCTCCAGAGAGACACTGTTGCTCCTGAGTACCTTTGAGAGGTCCCTAACAGCAGACTTTCCCATCGTGATACGCTTTTTGATTTCCTGACTGCTGGTACCAAGAGTGTTAACTGTGGAATATATGGTATAGGCAAACAAAAAGTTAAGGAATTCTATCTTTTGATAATTATTGCTTTCTTAACTCAATGCAGCCCTAGGTTTTCTAATTTAGAATGGGATTAACACATAACCCCTTTAAATAAATGTTTAAAGTTTTGAGGTATTTTAAATTAGTGGATTGATACTGAATCTTAAATTCCTAAATTCTGAATTGCTTGATCTGTTATAACTGACAGTGACAATGACATTTTACATGCTGAGAGTTCTATTTTACTAACACTTAATAATTTGAGCTGACAAAAGAATCATTTTTTCCTTATAATTAGAGAGTTTGTTTTATTTGACAAACAGTTTTACCTTCCCAGTTTGTGTTATAGATAAAGATGGTAGAGGGCTAAGGGAAACAATCTTTATTATGATACTCTTAAACAAACAAACCAAGCCAAAAAACCTAAAACTAAACTAAATCTGCTGCTGTCTAGTGTATTCTAACTCATGGGGACCTTCCAAAGGTCTGAGGTGCTAAATCTAAATAGGGGGAGACTGCCTCGTCTTTTCCTGGCAAGAGGCTGGTAGGTTCAAATTACCTACATTTTCATCAGTAGCACAACAGTTAATCAACTCTTAATGCCTCAGTAATTTTTCCATAGAGACCCAGGCTGAGAGAAATTCTTCTCACACTTCTGTTCCATGGTTGAGCCCAAGTAACATAAATACAGTCATAAGGAATTGAGTTGCAAACCTAAAGACATCTTCCTGCTACTCAAAAGGAGAGAGAGGGATGGGCAGTCTCATCCCAATCAATTTCCACTGAGTGTCAGCTATGGGTCTGTTCTGATTCGCAGTACACAACAGCAACTAACTTTTTCTTGTCGTTGTGTACTTTTGAGTTGGAACCACTTATAGCTGATCTTCTGGTGGGTTTTCAGAGGCAGTATAATCACACAAGAGATTGTCCATCTTTTCCTCAGAGCAACTGGTGGATTCGAAGCAAAAACTTTGAGTTGGCAGAGCAATTCCTTATCACTAAGCCACAGAGTAACCATAATAACATGCATAAATGAAAATTAACTTTACTTCTAATCAATCTAATTAATAGCACAAAATTTGTCTTTGATCACTACACTACTTTCCAAATAGTGAGATCAGATTAGCCACTGTCACCCTTGTTTGCTGTTTCAAGTAGATTTTCATGAACTAACATACTTTTTTACCATTGAATCTTCTAAAATCCAGACTTTCAAAGATCTGTCATTTTATACAGCAAGACTATCCTTTGAAACTGTGAACATACCTAAGTTTTACAGTCCATTCAGTTCCTGACAGTTACAGAAGAGTACTCTGATGTCTTAAAAAATTTAAAATATTTTGTCATGCCCTGGTGAATTTGCTACAGTACCATGAGGCCTCAGCATGGCTTAAAATCAACAGGGGGTAACTATATGGTTTAAAATAGGGAAAATTATGGGTCAGGGTTGCATCCTTTCACTACATTTAGTTGTATGCTGAGCAAACAATCCTTTACTGTATAAAGAACACAGCATCTAGAATGAAGGAAAACTCGTTAAACCACCTGTGGTTACACAGAATCCACAACTGTGATCACAGAAAATTTTTTAAAAAGACTTAAAACATTTACTGATTACATTTAAATACTGCAAAGCCTTCAATGTGGATTGCACCTTCACATAAAGAAAACAAAAAGTCCTTACAACTGTACCAATTAGCAACATCAGGTAAATGTAGAAAAGACTGAAGTTATCAAGGATTTCATTTTACTTTAACACACAATCAATGCCCATTGATGTAGCAACTGAGAACCAAAACTAGGAATTGGATTGAACAAAAGTGTAGCAAAGGATCTTTAGAGAAAGGCTATTACTTTGAGGACTAAAGTGGATCTGGCTCAACCATGGTATTCTGGTTGTGTAGACCTCAGGGATTAGAGATTCTAACCAAAGGCAGCCACTCTCTTGGGGTTGCAATCCACTAGCACTCAGTGACAGAAAGATGAGTACTCTTCTCCCATGTGATTGATGGCTTCTAAAAGGCTATAGAGGGCCAGCTATGAGCTGATTCTGACTCAACAGCAATGCATGTTTCATTTGTCATCTTACGTGTGTAAAAACATGACAGTGAATAAGATTCAAGGAAGATTTTGCCTATGAATTGTGGTGCTTACCTCACATGCTTTAGACGTGTTATTAGTGGGGTCAGTACTTGGAAAAAACCATTATACTTGCTTTCCACAAAGATGGTACCAAAAGTGAAGAAGGAAGCCCCTGCCCCTCCCAAAACTGAAGACAAAGCAAAGGCATTAAAAGCCAAGAAGGCAGTCCTAAAAGGCATCCATAGCAAAGAGAAAAAAAAAGATCCACATGTCACCCACTTTCTGGCAGCCTAAGATTCTGAGACTCCGAAGGCAGCCCATATACCCCCGGAAGAGCGCCCCCAGGAGAAACAAGCTTGACCACTGTGCCATCATCAAGTTTGCCCGAACAACTAAGTCAGCTAAGAAGAAGATAGAAGAGAAAAACACACGTGTGTTCATTGTGGATGTCAAGGCCAACATGCTCCAAATCAAACAAGCAGTAAAGAAGCTCTATGACATTGATGTGACTGAGGTCAACACTTTGATTAGGCCTAATGGAGAGATAAAGGCATTTGTTCTACTTGCTCCTGACTATGATGCTTTGGATGTTGCCAGAGTCCAGCTGGCTAATTCTAAATACAAATTTTTCTCACAAAAAAAACCAAACAAACCCACATGCTGCTTGTTAAAGTGTCAAGGTATATGAGGAAGTTTCTATACAGTGGATTGACACAATGACGGGCAACAATGTGATTAAGTACAGCAGGATTTTGAGGATGGCTAGGACTGGGTAGTATTTTGTAATTCATAGCATTGCTAGTCCAGATCCAATTCAATGACATCTAACAACAATATTAGGTGATAGGTAGCTTTTTTAGTTAGGGAAAGAGAGGAAGACACTCAGCAAGATGGATTAGGACAGTGACTGCAACAATGGGATCAAGGTGTCAGAGATGAAGAAGATGGTGCAGAATAGTACGGGGCTCAGATCTCCTGTTTATTGGTTCACTATGAGTTCTCCTCAACTCGATGGCACATAACAAAAATGGCAACACTCAGAACTGCTCACCAATGGACTTTTTTTACCCTTATTTGGTTAAGCCAGTGTAGGAAAGTTTCTTTTGATTGTAGTTGATTGCAATCTTAAATTATTTTAGTCTTATTCCTTAGCTGCTCTCCAAATCAGAACTTGTCATTTCTTTGTCTGTGATTGTAGTTTTAAAGGCATAATCAATACTTAACTAGGTGCTATCTGAAGGCTAGAATGAGTTTTTGAGTATGAAGCTTTTAACACCCACCAGGGAAAAAGAATATGCTCCACTTTCCCCAGTCTAAGTAGTGAATAAGCGAAATGGTGATGCTACTCCAAAAATCTGAGTTTAGTAGCTGAGCTTGGACAAGTTTGTTTACAGAAATGCATGTTTAACAGATGATCTGACTAACCCTATTTACAACAACCTTTGCAGAGTTTTTCTGTGCAAGACATGAAATTTGAAAGATAATGGGCTATAGTCATTGAAATAAGTGAAAATGTCAGTCTCTATCCAGTCAATATTAACAATCCTGCTTGTTTTCAATTTCACTTTACATCTACCTCTATGTTCTCTTGTTACCCTGTATGAAAGGTCCAAGGACAATGCTCTGTTACCTTAGAGTGGAATTTAACTTACAAATTAATGAAAAAAGAATGCTTAACTCACTTGCTGGCAATAGAGAATTCCTTAGGGATTACAAGTGATAAAGGAACAGGAGTTGACTGTGAGCAAACACAAAACCTATTCTGTTTATCTAAACATTTAAAAACATGTGTACATCATGAAAGTAATTGTTGGTGTGATGACCGTAAGAAGAGAAAAAATAAACAAACCCACAATACAAAAGAACAACAAATATAGTGCATAGAATTCCTAAACTCTTTCCTTTCCAATCCTAGATTGTAGGCACTATTTTATATTCTTACCTTCTCAGTCCTGCCTTTCTATTTTCTCTCTTTATAAATACAGATTAATAGAGGCATCTTATTTTATAAGAAAATAAAACAATGGAATTTGGCTCACAAGATAAGAAATATTTGGCTAAAAAATATGTGATTTAAACATTCTATTTAATGCTTTTTCTTATCTTCAAACTTAGGTGAAGAACAAGAATATTCACAATTTAAAGAAGAGGATTAATATATATTAACGCTTGTGACATGTTCTAGAAATTACTTTCACATATATTGTTTGACTTAAATTTTTAAATATTTCAATAAAGATAATACATATTGCAAAGTAAGGTGGTGGAAAGCTTAGAAATTCAACAAATGGATATGTAACTCAGCTATATAATTTAGTAGCTGATTTTGGCCAACAGCTAAAAGGGAATATCTTGGCACCAGTAGCTAGGAAATTAAAAGATGTATTGCCATGGGAAAGTCTGCTGTTAGGGACCTCTCCAAAGTACTGAAGAGCAATGCTGTCTCTGGAGACTAAAGTGCATCTGAGACAGGCCATGGTCTTTGTAAGCATTTGTTATTCATCAGAGAGTTGGACAATGACTAAGGAAGATAGAAGGAGAATTGATGCCTTTGAGCTTTGGTGCTGGAGAAGAGTATGGAGGGTACCATGGACTGCTAGGAAAACCGACTCATCCTGGAAAGGGTTAAACCGGGCGGCTCCTTGGAGGCAAGGATTCTGAGGTTCTATCTAACATACTTTGGACATGTTGTAAGGAGGGACTGGCCCTTGGAGAAGGACATCATGCTTGGTAGGGTGGAGGGACAGCACAGGAGGGAAAGGCCCTCTATGAGGTGGATTAACTCAGTGACCAGGATAATCAGGATGGGTGTGTCAGGCAGTGTGATTGGCACAGGGCAGAACAGAGTTTAGGGCTGTTGTGCATAGGGTTGCTATGAGTTGCAAGCAACTCGACAGCACATAACAACAACAGGTTAAAAAAATTGTGTCTGAGGAAGATTAAAAGCCCAAGTACTGATTATTTAATAGAGATGTTGTTGCGTACTGACAAGTTAGGACTGAATCATAGCTGACCCTCCAGTAGACTTTCAGAGACAGTAAATTGCACTGAAGGAGATGTCCTATCTTTCTTCTGTGGAGAAGTTGGTGGATTTAAATCATGTAGTCTTGGGTTGACAGTACACTTTCTTACGACCAGAGATCTCTATTTAATAGTGATAGACATCAATTATGTCTAAGAACTTCATTTAAGTTCAGAACTTCAATGGCTCTGAATATTTTATAGCAATCTGCAGCCCAATGTGGTCTTTCCAATGACTAATTTCCTGTTCTTGTACAGGATTTAGAATTCTATACACAACATTGAGAATTGAGGTCAATTATATCCCCATAGCTTAACAATTGGAAATAAGAAAGGAGATCACCAATATCTATGGAACTTAATTATCTGTTCCATAAGATTCCTATCAAGGAAGATTAGACTGTACACCAATAAATTCTCTCTGTCAGAAAGTTCCAGAAAACCTCCTTACATGCACAAGGAGCTCTGATGGCCTAGTGCTAAGAAGTGGCACTATAATCCCAAAGGCATGCAGCTCAAATCCACATATTGTTTCCCAAGGCTAGAATGGACAGTCTCTTTTTGTGCAATTTACTGCCTCTGAAAATCCTCAGGAGAGTCAGCTATGGGTGCATGCAGACTCAGAGACACACAGCTGTCTGCATATTGGACAAACAAGCTTCCCCATCATTGTTTATTTGGGAAAACTATTCACTTAGCAACAAACAGTAAATGTATGAATATGCACTTGAAGCCCCTTCCCTCATTGTGTCCTCTGATGTTAAACTGCTAGACTGTGATCTTGGTCCAGCCCAAAACAGTTTTCTGCCTTTGAAGACCAATCTTAACTCACTTAGTATCAAACCTCAAGCTTTATAAATAATACCTTTTCTGGCTCTCCTTCTTGCCTATGAAAAGTATTTTTCCTTACAATAATAGTTTAATAGTTTTCACTTTGTTTTAACAGCATTTCTGGTAGCCTTTGGCTGAGTTGTCAGTGAAGATCATTGCTAATTTTAAGTTCTATCCTCTATCATTTAAAAAGTGGTGCATGGGAGGGGGGGGTTAACTTTATTCAAGTAGAGATCTGACCTTTGCCTTTGATCTCAAAGCTTTAGACTAGTCTGCCTATTAACAGGATCGGTTTAACTGGAAGCTTTCAGATGGTCTAAGAATACATTTTGTAAGAGATTTGGTTCTTGTTGTATTAGTATAACCTCCACATGGAGGGAGACGAAAAGCAGGTAGTTAATCATGTCTACATGGATGAAGAATGGGAATCCCAGAACATTTAATTGTGCTAATGCGAAACCTATACTTGGACCAAGAGGCAGTAGTCAGAACAGAGCAGGGTAACACTGCATGGTT
>NW_006399751.1:28058375-28060066 GCF_000299155.1 Elephantulus edwardii | reverse complement strand
GTCAGAGGCGGTGCGGTTGGCACAGGATAGAGCAGGGTTTAGGGCTGTTGTACATAGGGTCGCTATGAGTAGCAAACGACTCGATGGCACATAACAACAACAACACATTGATGAGTCCAATAAAATAGCTAAAAACCAAGGCTTGAGTGAGTTTCTGTGCCCATACTCTGTATGAGCTGTCCCATGTCATTGATGAGAGATCACTCTACCAGGAGAGGACAGCTGGAAGCTGTGCTCATGTCACTTTCCTAGAATCAGTCCCATGGACATCTTTTTTTAGCTATTTTCACTTTATATCCTCTTGCTGTTTGTAAGAAGCCATGTAATAGCCATCAGTGAGCTTTGGGAGTTTTTTGGCAGACTCAAAAATTTACAATCAGTGTCAGAATTGTGGATGATTTTTAGGACCACTGGACTTTGTGCTTGATATCAGAAGTGAGTAATTTTGCTGGTGGGATAGCTCAATAAGGACATAGTATACTCTATGACGTATAAGAAATTCCGAAATACCGCTAATGTCACTTTTCCCTGCTATTGCTCTACAGTAAGATGAAAAGCAAAGAAATACCAAGGGTCAAGAGCATCTAGTTATGTTGTTGCTGTTATTGTTGTGCCACTGAGCCAGCACTAACTCACTGCAGCCCAACCTACAACCGAATGCTTGCACCAATCTCACAAATGCTTTTGTGGTTTTGCACTGACTGTTTCAAATCATTTCATTGAAGATCTTTTGTTTGCTTGTTTATTATTGATGCTCCATATTTCCATGCATGATATCCTCCTGGAACTAGTTCCTCCTAAATAGCATGCCTAAAGCATGCGAATTGAGGCATTAACATCATACTTCTAAAAAACGCTCCAACTCTAGTTCTTCCAAGACATATTTGTTTGGCCTTTTGTAGTCTACAGTGTATTCATCTTTCTGCACCAAGACAACAATTCAAAAGAGTTAACTATTCTCTGATTTTCCTTATTATTCCATTTTCATACTTATGTAAGAAGCAATTGACTATACCCTGGCTTGTGTCACATGCACTTTAGTCTTTCAATTGACGTATATGCTCTTTAAAACTCTAAAGAGGTTACCAGTAGTAGATTGGCCCATTGCAATATGCCATCTGATCTCATAATTGCTGCTTCTCTGGATGACCACTGTGGGTCCAAGTAAAATGAAATCCTTGGCAACTTCAATCTTCTATTTATCTTCATGCTGCTGGTAATTATAATGACTTTTTTAATTATTAAATATAATGCATACTGAAGGGCTTCATAAACAATTAGATTATATAATTGTTTTAATTTGGATATAAGGAGATAAATACTATTTATAGGCTATAGAGTATGTCATTGTGGTTGTTGTTACATGCCACCAACATAGAACCAACACATAGCTGAACCGCCAGCAAGTTTTCAGAGGCTGTAAGTTGCTTTGGAGGAGATTACCCATCTTTTTCCCATAGAGCAGCTGTTAATTCAAATCGTGTTCCTTTGCTTTGCCAGCACAGCTCTTTTATCCATACAGTAACTGGGTTCCTATAAGTATGAAAGAAATCATAACAATATTGCTAGATTGCATTTTCACCTATCATATCTCTCAGCAATTCTATAAAGTAACTTTGTTTCACTAGAAAGAAATGAAGAAAATTATTCATGAAGAGAACAATGTTGTTGTTGTTGTTGTTGTTGTTGTT
>NW_006399751.1:28056125-28057368 GCF_000299155.1 Elephantulus edwardii | reverse complement strand
AGGGAAAAGATGCTGAAGGAAAAGAGCTGAAGACAAGGTTTCAAAGTAAAAGAAGCAAACAGAAGACTTTGAAGGACAGCTCTAGAAGACCAAGCAAAATATTATAATGGAATGTGCGTAGAGCTGGCATTGGAGAATGAAAATGAAAAAACAAAACTTACTTGGCATTTCTCAAGCTGAGAAAACTGAAAAACAAATTTAACCATTGAGTTACAATTTTGAAGTATGGAGGCGGTTGTCAAAACAGAATGAGTAAGCACTGCATCATTCAGTATCAAGAAAGTTGTATGCCAGGAATACCTCCTATCTCCACAATTTTTTGAATATGCAGAACAGATCATCAGGGAGGCTGGGCTCTATGAGGAGATTTCTCCTCAGAACTGGAGGCATCAGAATTGGAGGAAGACTCAGGAACAACATGTCTTATGCAGATAACACAATATTGCTTGCTAGAACTGAGGAGGACTTGAGGGATTAGCTGCAGAAGTTCAAGGACTGCAGACTTCAATATAGATTGAAGCTCAACATCAAGAAGACAAAGATTCTCACCACTGGGCCAATTGGCAGCATCATGGTAAACAGTGAAGAGACTGAGACGGTTAACAGCTTTAGTTCGCTTGGCTCTACAACCAACACTCGGCCAGGAAATCAAAAGACAAATTGTTGTTGTTGTTTTTATATGCCATAGAGTTGTTTGTGACTCATAGCAACCCTATGTACAAAAGCCCTAAACCCTGCTCTATCCTGTGCCAATCGCACTGCCTCTGACACACCCGTCCCTATCACAACAGTCACTGAATCAATCCACTTCAAAGAAGGTCTTCGCCTCCTGTGCCGTCCCTCCACCCTCCCAAGCATGATGTCCCTCTCCAAGGACCTCCTTACAACATGTCCAAAGTATGTCAGATGAAGCCCCAGAATCCTTGCCCCCAAGGAGTAGCCCGGTTTAACCCTCTACAGGATGAATCTGTTTGTTTTTTTGGCAGTCCAGGGTACATTCAATACTCTTCTCCAGCACCACAGCTCAAAGGCATCAATTCTCCTTCTATCCCCCTTGGTCACTGTCCAACTCCGTGATGCATAACAAGTGATTTCAAAGACCATGGCTTGTATCAGACGAACCTTAGTCTCCAGAGACACACCATTGCTCTTGAGTACTTTATACAGGTCTCTAACATCAGACTTTCCCATCGCAATATGTTTGTTTGTTTGTTTGTTTGTTTGTTTGTTTGTTTGTTTGTTT
>NW_006399751.1:28054021-28054614 GCF_000299155.1 Elephantulus edwardii | reverse complement strand
TGGTCCAAGTATAGGTTTTGCATTAACACTATCAACTGTTCTGGGATTCCCATTCTTCTCAGAGTCAGCCACAGTTTGTTATGATCCACACAGTCAAACGCCTTTGCATAATCAATGAAGTACAGATATACATTCTTCTGGTATTCCCTGCTTTCAGCTAAGATCCATCTAACATCAGATACAATATCCCTAGTACCACAAAGACAAATTACAATGGGAAAATCCGCTGTAAGGGACTCCTCCAGAGTATTGAAGAGCAACAATATCAGTCTAGAGACCAAGGTGCCCCTCACCCAAAACATGGTCTTCACAATTACTTGCTATGCATCAAGCTGGACAATGACTAAGGATGATAGAAGAAGAATCTATACCTTTGAATTGTGGTGCTGAAGAAGAGTATTAAATATACCATGGACAACTAAGAGAACAAACAGGTCTGTCCTAGAGAGGGTGAAACCAGACTGCTACTTGGAAGCAAGGACTTTGAAGCTTTGTCTCACATATTTTGGGTATGTTACAAGAAGGGACCAATCCTTAGAGAAGATCATACTTGGAAGGTTAGAGGGATAGTGCAAGAGCGGAAAACCCTAGAT
>NW_006399751.1:28038651-28053713 GCF_000299155.1 Elephantulus edwardii | reverse complement strand
ATATACATATCTTTAAATCTTTAAGATTATATGTATCTCTATCATTTCATTGGTCTTGCTTCTTTAGAGAACCTAGCTGAAAGCAATATGCTTCTAATAGTTTTTGTCAAGGTAATATATTCTCCAGTTTTGTGTTCTAGTAAGTTTGATATTCTTAATTTTTCCATATTGATACTTTTCCCCCCTTTAAAATTCATTAGGAAGACTTTTAACAGTTTCACTTGAAAAGAACCTGGGTAACAAAGAATACATATAATAAGTAGCAGAGTGAGAAAACACACTTGTTTTGACTGATTTCAGTACTCTTAGCAGTTCTCATTGTGAGGTGTTCACATTGTATCAGTATGTAACTGTCAAATAGAGAATTATGGCTCAGCAAGTTGACACATAACTTTAGCCACCATATGTAAAAAAAGAGAGATAAGTTAGAAAAGGGACATTTTAGAGCTTTAGAGACCTCCATTGAGATTTTTTTTGGCAGTTTTTATAAAATGAAGAGCTAGCTAAGACACAGAAAAGTGTATAGCAATAATTTTTAATTGGCAGACACAGTAAGTTGAGGTTCTTGAAGTCTATCTTAGTAAAAAAATTGTTTAATAGTCTTGATAAGCTGGCTATCCATGTTGGCAATTTAGACTCCAAGAATGTACTCTTAAATAATTCTACAGCTCTCTTTTTAAATAAATGATGATATTCAAGAAACTTAAATATCATACACAAAAATAATCCACACACAAAGCCAATAGCTATGTGCTTGAGGTGATAAAACAGTTTATCATCTAAATCAAGACATTTTAAGAATGAAACAGAGAGTTATTCATAATTACACTGAGATAACAAGCATATTCCAGAATTGTGTCTGATAAACTGGCATATTTGGTTACTGTATTTATGTCTTACATCTTCAAACACAAATATAAACCAAAGGGTGAAAGGGGGGGAAAACAAACAAATCCACAGCTACAAAAGAATGGAAATTAATGTAATAGATTAAGAACCAAAATACTTTTATAAATTAAATATACAAACTTTGTTATAATTTATGAATTGATATATTAAGCATAAAATATTAATGGCATTCTAAAATACTTAAATAATTTTTAAGGAGTTATTTTTTGTTCTCTTGGTAATGAACAAACCTAATAATGTAAAGCTTTTGCAACTGCTTCATTTTCATGGGCAAAATATTTGCTGTTTTAAGGAACTTTAAATCTACTGTATTTGTCACTTTGAACCAAGGGAAAATGCTGAAAGAACAAAATGTTTTCCCCTGTGAACTGAAAAATATAAGAGTCTACATGGCCAATCTTTGAAATAAGACACAATAAAAAGGGCATGTTATGCTCATTGGGAATTGAAGATAGCAAACAAATATTACTCATTTCTTCCCCTTCTAGGTTTGAAAATAATTGAGAGATAGATTCAAATACCACACAAAATATCATTTTTATTTATTTTCTAAAGAAACAGATTAAATGGGTTTATGTATGAAATTTTCTTGTTGTTGCTCTTGTTGTTATGTGCTGCTGAGTCATCTGCAACTCATAGCATCCCTACGTATAATAGCTCTGAACTGTGTCCTATCCTAAGTCAGTCTTACGGTCTCCAACACACCTGCCCCTTTTACCCCTGTCACTGAGTCAGTCCATCTCATCCAGGGTCTTTCTCTCCTGTGTTGTCCTTGCACCCTTCCAAGCATGATGTCCTTCTCCAAGGACTAGTCTCTCCTGGCAACATGCCTAAACCACGTGAGAGGGAGCTTCAAAATCCTTACCTTCAGAGAACAAGTTCGTTTCCCCCTCTCCTGTACAGATCTATTTGTTCTCTTGACAGTCCATGACATGTTCAGTATTCTTCTCTAGCACCAGAACTCAAAGGCATCAATTCTTCTTCTGTTATCTTTATTCATTGACCAGCTCTCTGATGCATAGCAAGTAATTGCCAAGTCCATGATCTGGAGCAGACTTTCCCTAATTTCTAGATTGACATCTTTATATTTTAGTACTCAAATTTTTATCTACAAAATAAAATTCCCTACCACAAACTATAATATAAATATGATATTTGATATTATACTTAAAAACATACTTCTTTATTTAATTCCATTTTCATGGAAGATTGTCCTCTTTCAAAGGAAGATGCTATTTTTTAATTCTAACATTTAAGAGAATCAACTAACAGGACTCTTATTTTACAGTAAAATTCCCATAAACATCTTCACACTTTGGATTAGTATCACCTCCAGTTACAGAACACTACCATTCAAACAAATTCTTGATGCAGAAGGAAAAGTCACATAAGCCCCTAGGCATTATAATTCCATGTAACTCTATGCTACAGCAAATTTTATAAAAATCCGTCCATGGGCTGGTGTTGTATGTCATGGAGTCAGAGCTAATTTACAGCACCAGCAGGTTTTCAGAGGCTTTAAACTGCAAGGGAAACGATTGTCTATCTTTCTCCCTTAGAATAACTGGTGGAAGTTAATCACCTGGTTTGGGTTTGGCAACACAACTCCTTCTCACCACGTCTTCAGAGCTCCCCATATGCTATTGTGTGTACTATCGAGTCAGAAAGGAGCCATAGCCGACCCTCTTGCAGGTTTTCAGAGTCAGTAAATGGCATAGGAGGAGGTTGTCCATCATTCTTCCTCAGAGCAGCTGGTGGATTCCAACTGTACGCCTTTGGGATTGCAGCACAGTTTCTTACCAGATATAAAATATCAAAATACCAGGGTTATCAGAAATACATATTTTTCAATAGGATCAAGTTGTTTTTCTTCAATAGAACCTACTTGTAATTAAAACAAGATTCCTCAACCAACAGCAATTCTATATCTTGATAATCTGTAGTGTGCACTATTGGGGAAATTTTCTGATAAAAGATAAAGCAGTTCTGTTGTTCATAGGGTCACTGTGACTGAGAGTGGCTCAGTGACACCTTACACCTTGCTTTGGTTGAGACAACTAAAAATGTACTTGCTATTATAATCCTTCGTGGGGCTTCCTGTTCCTCCTTTCTAAACCTTATCCATTTTTTAAGATCTGGTTCCAGCCCATCATTCTCAGAATCTTCCTCCATATCCCTAACTTACAGGAAACTTTCCTACTTTAAATATGTATGTACCTGACTGCTTACATAGTCCATCTTATTACAGCTCTATTTAGCTTTATCATACTTGCTCTTAGATCTATAGTTGCACCATTACCCACTAAAAGACATATAGATGTTGTTTTTGTTGTTGTTGTTAATACCTTTGAGTAAACTACGACTCTATAAACAATAGTTCTGAACTGCTTCTAACACACTTGACCCATTGCCACAGTCACTGTGCCAATCCATCTCATCCAGGGTCTTCATCTCAGGCACTAACCCTGTACCATTTCAAGCATGATGTCTTTCTCAAAAGAATGGTCCCTCCAGGCAACATGCCCAAGATAGGTGAGACAAAATTTCACAATCCTTGCCTTCAAGGAGCAACTTGATTTCATCCTCTCTACGACAGACTTGTTTGTTCTCTTGGCAATATGATATGTCCAATACTCTTCTCCACCAATGCAACTCAAAGCCATTGATTCTTCTTCCATCATTCTTAGTCATTGTCCAGCTCTCAGATGCATAGCAAGCAACTGAGAAGACCATAGTTCAGGCTAGAAGATCAAGAGTGCCTAATCCTTGCTCCTTAGCACTCTGGAGAGGTCCCTGATAGCCGACTTCGCTGAAGAAACTCATCTTTTGATTTCCTGACTGCTGGTGCCAAAAGTGTTGATTCAGGACCTCAGCAAGCTGAAATTGTTAGCAACCTAAATCTCCTCTTTATCTATCATGATGCTGACAATTTGACAAGTGGTGAGAATCTTTGTTTTCTTGATGTTGTACTTCAATCCGTATTGAAGACTGCAGTCCTTGATATTCTGCAGCAAACGCTTCAAGTCCTCCTCATTTTCTGCAAGCACAGTTTCTGCATAACACAAGCTGTTGACTAGTCTTCCTTCAATCATAATGTCACATTCCTCCTCAAAAATTTCAACCTCCAGAATGATCTGTTTCAAATAAAGATTAAAGTTATGGAGAAAGAACACACCCCTAATTCATTTCTTTATTGATTTTCAACCAATATATCCTTACTCTGTTCTGATGACTGCTTACTGGTCCAAGTATAAGCTTTTACACGAGCACAATCAAGTGTTCTGGGATGCTCATTCTTCTCAAGGCTCACCATAATTTGTTGTGTGTCACACAGTCAAATGTCTTTGCACAGTGAATAAAACACAAATAGACATATCTGGATATAGATGTCTAATTTGTTTCCCCAACTAGAGCAAAAACTCTGTCAGAAAGCCAGATCTCCAGCAGAGATTATTTAGTCTCAGGACAGAGGAAGCAATGAAAGCAAACATACTCTAAAAACATCCAAGATAGAAATTTAAAAAGCCATCTTTACCTATGTCCACATTTCGCTTTTTAACTTGAAAGTAAGGTGACCAATCTATGAGTTATTATCTAATCAGTGCTGCCTCACAATAACAATAAATATGTGTTAATTTATCTGCTTATTCAAAATGGCATTAATCTTTTTGTTTCTAAGTTTTATAAGAACTAGACGGTTCTGACTGAATTCTCCTCTAAAACATAATACAAATTCTTCCCTAAAACCATAATACAAGTGGCTCAAGTGGACAACCTAATGGACATAGCTCCTGGAAAGCTCTATTTGTCATTACAATATGATAAATTTATCACATCTTTTTAGCAATAGAGTAATAATTCATTATCTCCAACATCAATTAAGAAATCTCAAAAGATTCTCAAATTCAGGCAAGAGGTCATAAAAATTATCACTATGTTGATGTTTATTTTAAGGTGCTTCTTTCTCATTTTGGAATGAAAATTCTTTGTAGATGTATGTAATAAATTATTTTTTTTCCTAACGTTTCTACTTTAAGCTGATCTTGAATCTACTTGTTTTGTTAGGTCTCAGGTCACATACACTGTAAGCTTATATGGGCCAAAAAATCCTCACAACTCTCTTGGGTTATAATATTTGCAACCTTTCAAAAAGACAGTTTTTATCATAAAGCTAAAAAAGAAAATAGCTCAAACTCCTTCTCAAGTAATGAGATCACAATTCAAAGACCTTTGGGTTCTAATGATACTTCACTGATAATTACTATGTTTTCTAAGAAAAGAAAAATTACATACTGAAGAAAGCAGAAACATTCCCTGAGGCTCTTAAATATCCAAGATATATTAAGACAAATAGAAATAAAATAAGTTCCAAGATTCTAATAGAATCAATTTATTCAGTCAATGTTAGCATGTTAGGAAGGATTTGGAAAAACCTCTTTCCACTTGCTTTTAACTCCCAGCAGAAAATTGCTAACAACAAATTTCTGAATAGAGAGGTAACCACAGTTAAATGGTGTATTTCAAACGTTTCAGAGAAGCAATATGAAATAGTGTGGTTAAAATTGGTCCCTGAGGCCAGACTCTGGATTTGAATCCCAGTTCTTCCTCTTACTCTAGCATAGAAATACTGAACAATTTAGGAACTTGCTGCATGCCGTTTTCTTACATATAAAATAAGAATAGTAATAGAAACTACAGGAACTGTTAGAAGGTTAAGGATGATGACTAGTAAACAGTCAAGTATACAAACATCTGCCTGTATAATAAAGCTTTTGTTTTGTCGGGGGGTGGGGGAAAGTTGGTTTTCATTAACCAAATTACATTTACTTCTTAAACTAAAGAGCAGAGATAGTCTTTCTCAATGCAAAAATACTAAATGTAGACTTCAATGTGAGACCAGCTGAAAATGGAGAGTAAAGTACCAAAATGCTTCATGAAATAAATCACTAACTCAGCAGGAAGCATTCCCCGAGGCTTGCCTAATTGCATTGCCCTTGATATTCTGCCTGTCAAACAAGCCAGTGACTTAAATTAAGTCTAGACCTTCAAGTCCCATTGTCGTGCTAAATTTTGCAGGTAGCTGGGATCTACCAGCCTGTCCTCACTGTTTCTTGAATAAATATGTCCAGGACAAAGTTCCTCATCCACAACCAAGCTCACCTGCCATTTGTGGTTCCTTGATAACACGAAGAAAGTAACTTTGCAACATGTCTCTTTTAATTTCTCTCACAAAACTACACAGAAAGATGTCAACATCTCCTTTCTAATAAAAAGTACTCTTGGATAGTCTAAAGTCTTACAGAAGAATGTATTTTATTAGTGACAATCACCAAAATGTATATTTTGGCAGCTTATTTTCTCCACTTTGAATGTGTGATTACTTTAATCATAGGCATTTGCAAAACAGTTTGATTTTCTTAATTAATGTCTGCTAAACTTATGTATGATAGACACCCTCTTTTGCTAGCAGTAAAACAGATCTACTGTGTACTTATTAGTTCCTGGTTAGCACCATACAAAATTAATTGAGTTGGAACTTTTCTGCCAACTTACTTGTAATTTTTTTTTCAAATGAAAAGATGTAGGAGTATGACTGGCATGGCTCTCCAATGAATGTAGGTTTTTTGTGGTTTTTTTTTTTTGGTGCCTTTCAGCTTGAAGACAATGTTACACCCCAGTGTTTTCTTTCACACAGCTCCAGAGGAAATTTAGCAAGATTACAAAAGACACAATGAAACTATACCAAAGTTATTGGCTACTATTCCACTTTTATACATTCTGTACACAATAGTGACATCTTTTGGTAGGCTTGAATATTTCTGATTGTACCACTGCTTTAAAAATCCTCTCCACTTTTAATCTCCCTTAGTACTTGTCAAAATTTGTCTCTGTTTGCAAAGACACTATATAAAATATTCCTCAATCAGTAACACTCATCTTTGAATATAAGAGCTCAAAAGCCTAATATTTTTAGAAAAAAATATAATAGGAAAACTAGCAATTGGAAAAAATAAAACTCAAGACACAGGTTAAATGAGAAATATAAAAATGAAAAGACTTTTTAAACTTACTTGGTAGAATTAACAAAGCACCATGGTGAAAATCTTACTAAATTGTAATCTTAAAAAAGCTGAGTGGTGTTGAAGAAAATAATAAAAACAGGAAAATTCAACAAGGTATTTAGGATGATTCAGGAAGAAATGAGAAAAACGCAGATTGTTTGGGAAGATTAAGGACCTAGTGACTCTTTCTCTCCAGTATTTTTCATAAGGGGCATCCTTGTACAGAGTACATTGGTCCTCTGAGGGATACTAGGATTGGTTTCCTAACAGGGCTCTCCTGTCACCTTTTCCTAGTTCGGGAAAATAACTCAGAGGAGTACTGGTTCATAAATGGTTTCAGTGACTGCAAAATCATGCACCCAGAATGTCTGTCTTTTGCATGAAGATTAGAAGATTGGCACCACCCTGCTAATTTACCCTTAATACACACAGATTCATGTTGTGGTCCTTTACCTCAGACAACGAGGGAAAAGATGATTTGGAGATGATGATCCTATATATCTCACTAGGAGAAATGTGAAATATAAATCAATTCATAAACACCCAAAAAGTCAAACTAAAGACTTAATAAAACACCAACTTTAAGCAACTCTATATAAAATAAAAATGTCTTTTAAAGGGAAGGAAGAAACTACCAAAATGGATATCAGAAGAGAATGTAAAATCAATCCTGAATGTAGATTACTGAAAATGCACTAAAGATATTGTGAGAAACAAACATTGAACAGGAGATTTCAAAGAATGTTTTGAGCAGACTGAAGTAATATACAAAATATGCAAAAACTTGGAAGTTACGAAAGAAAACTATTATAATGAAATTTTCAAATACCTGGAGTTAGACAATCAAAAGGGAAAAACATACTTAGCAATTCTCAAGATCAAAGAACTTAAGGGGGGAACCCCAACACTGGAGTTGAAACATTAAAGAATCTGTATAAAACATTGAGCTATGCAGGAAATTAAAAAAAAAAAAAGAAGGTATAAAAAGAGTCACTGTGCCAGAAAAAATAAATGGTTCAAGTTCTAGTATTTCAGAAACTAATGGCATGAAAGTTAAGTCCAAGCTGCATCGAAGGCACTGGTGAATAAACAGTATTCAGGGAATTGACAGGATACAAATTGAAATGTTTCAAGAAGTAGATACAACTCTGGAACCCTTACTTTTCAAATCAAGGAATTTGTAAGACCTACCCAATCAACTGGAAAAGATTCATATTTGTGCCCATTCCAAAGAAGTTGATCCAACACAAGAAGAAAATTGCCAAATAATATCCTTAATTATATAAACCATAAAATTTTACTGAAAATTATTTAAAACCAGTTACAACAGCATATCACCTAGGAATACCCAAAAATTCCAGCTGAATTCAGAAGAATAGGATCTCCGTAGGATCTTGCTGAGAACAGAGAACACCAGAAATATTTCTGCCTGTGTTTCATTGACTATGCAAAGGTATTCAATTGTCTGCTTCACTACAAATTATGAATAATGTAGCAAAATATGTGAATTCCAGAACATTTCATAGTACTCCAAGTTCACAGAGCAGGAGGAGAGAAAAAGGGAACTTTGCACTGCTTCAAACTCACTGAAGATGTTAATCAGGACTGTATTCTTATTGTTACTGAACACTCATAGTCAATTTCCAGTTAATTGCCAATAAGACAGACTGAAATATCCATAAAGCACTTTATTACAGATCTGGGAGAAATCAGTGATATCACTTTCAGAGACTGCCTCCCTTTCTGGGAGTGGTCATTACTCTTTTATACCAGAGTGAGACACCAACTCATTCAACAATGCACCTTTGTTAGAAAAAATCAAAGAATTTCCACATCTGAATAAAACCATTCACACACAGATACCAGTAAACAGACAACATACAAAAAAGTTAACACAGGAAAGAAAAATGGGCCCTGAAAAGATAAAGACTAACTCAGGAAAGGAGCACCTCCCTTTCTGGCAAATAGGCAGAGTAAGATACAATTTACATGTTGTTGGGAAAAACAGTTTCAAAAAGGTAAACTCTGATCTAGGAGAGATACATTTCCTGTCCTGGTAAACAGATTAAACTACTTTACAAAACTAAAGAAAGGAAACAGAGAATCCTAAGGCAAAGTGACTAGTTAGTTGTGCAAGCTGGAGAAAACTGATGTCAGTTTTATAGCTATATAAATGAAGGTGTATAACTGATACATACTTAGAGAATTCTTAATGTAGTAATACCACCCCATCATTATGCCATACTTAGTTAATGTGTACAAATAATCTAGGAAGCCAGACTGTATGAAAAAAAGAACATGACATCAAGACAGGAGGAAGACAACCTGAGATATGTAGATAACACTGTCTTGTCTGCAGATAGACTTCAAACCCTTACTAAAGAAGATTAAAGACTGCATACAAGGGGAGATCTGGTGGCCTAGTGGCAAGGAGCTGCAACTACAATCCCAGAGGCGCATGGTTCGAATCCACCAGATGCTCTGCCGGGGAAGGAGGGACAATTTCCCCCTGTACCAGTCAGATCTGATTTGACGGTACACTCACAAAAAATTTAAAAAAAAAATAAGATTGCATACAGTCTTCACTATGTATTGTTCCTCAGCATAAAACAATCCTGAAAACTAGACCAGTAAATAAAGAATATGTTAAAATTATCATATATTTCAATTCCTTTGGATCTACAGTTAATGCTCGCGGAAGCAGTCATTGAGAAATGACATGTTCTATTAGGCAATGTCCTGAAAAAGATTTCTGGGAAGTGTTTAAAAGTGTCATACTGAAGATTATGGTGTCCCTGAACTAAAAATACAGTATTTTCAATCACCTCATATGCCTGTGAAAGCTAGGCAACAAATTAATAAGACTGAAAAGAATTTATATACTTGAATTAAGTTGTTGGCAAAGAATATTGAATACACACACCATAGACTTCCAGAAAAATTAACAAATTTATTTTACAGCCAAGGATGGTGACACTTATTCTCATTTTCTTTGGATTTGTCATCAGAAGGGACATCATATTTGGTAAGATAGAGAATCAGAGAAAAAGAAGATAACTTAAAATGAAATGTATTGTCGATGCCTACAATAATGAGTTCAAACATAGCAATTGTTGCCAAGATGGTGCAGGTACGAGCAGTATTTTGTTCTGCTCTGTGTAAGATTATGATGAGCAAAAACTGACTTAAGGGCACCCAAGCACAACAACATACGTAAAAGCAGAAGAATGAAAAATTAAGAGACACTGAATTAAAATTGTTCCATCAGTCACAAATGCAATGCAAAAATGAGCATCACAAACATCCATCAAGCATTTCTTTAAAGTAATTTAATCCTCTGGGGGGGAAATATGTACACCAGGATGATTTTAAATGACTTAATACATAACAATAAACCAGAGATGTTTACTACCAGAATGACACTAAATTAACTTATTCTATCATCTGGATCAGCTAGTAAGATGGCAGTTCTTCATAATCTCATTATTATAAATCGAAATTCATCTTGATAAAGAACAGACCACAAAAATACCTAATGTTGTGGGCAGGGAGAAAAATGCAACAATGAATGAATGGAAATCCAAAGTCTCTGTAAATGTTCATTAAAATTAATAATAAAAAAATTAATGTTAGAAAATATATTAGAGAACATAGATCATATTGCTTTTATGCATTTAGAGCTTAAGACACGTTAGTTTTCTGAAAATAAAATATCAATTTTATCAAAAGAATAGCGATAAACAATCTAAAATTATTTTTTAAGTGATGCATAAAACAATGACTAATTACTATTACTATCAGGATTATATGCTGGAGCACATTTCTGAATTAAGAAGAACAACTCAAGAGTGATAAAATTGTTAACAACTTCAATCTTTTCTCCATCTAGCATAATGCTGCCTATTGTCCCAGTGGTGAAGATTTTTGTTTTCTTGCTTAAGATGCAGTCCATGTTGAAATCTTTGATTTTCTGCAGCAAGCACTTGAAGTCCTCCTCAGTTTCAGCAAACAATGATGTGTCATCTGCATAAAAAGGCTGTTTATGAATCCTCTTTTAATCCTGATGCTACATTCTTTTCCAAAATTCAGCCTCTCTAATAATCTGTTCAGAATATCTATTGAAAGGGTACGGAGAAAGGATAAATCCTTAACACACTTCTTGATTTTGAACCGTTCAGTGTTCCCTTGCTCTGTATAAAACAATAGCTTCTTGGGCTACGTGTAGGTTGCACATGAGCACAGTCAAATGTTCTGGGATTTACATTCTTTTCAATGTAAGCCACAATTTGCTGTAATAGTCAAATGCCTTTACATAGTTGCTAAAACACAAGTGGACATCTTTTTGGTACTTTCTGCTTCCAACCAAGAGCAATCTGACATCAATAATGATACCCCTAGTATCACAGCACATAATAAATATTTGCTGAATTGTAACACTGGTACAGAATAGGGCACACATTTCTCATGTATTGCTGACTTAACTACACCATGCTATTCTCGGTATTTTCTACCTCTCCTTCAGAGCTCCTTCAGAAAGCAAGGATTATCTAGGAGCATCAGATTTGGTAAATCTATGTACTCTACAGGCGATGTTTTGAGGGGTTAATTGAAACTTTCTTGTGGCTTAGTCCACTGTTTATTCTTGTAAACATGTGTGGTGCTTAAGAAGATCATTTACCTCTCCATGTTGGGTATAAAATTATTTTTTATGTAAACCAAAATATACATTATTTTGTGAAACATGTGAAAACCAAATTTGACCATAGGCCTTTGATGATCCAAACCTAACCTGTTTTCCACCTTTGATAAGATATAGTGTTATCCCTTTCTCTCTTTCTTTGCCTTAATTTGGTTGAAAGTTTACAGGGAAAATACACAATTTATGTTTTGTGACATTGATTTCGGTCTTCGCAATGCAACAGTATTCTCCACATTTCTTCTGTGTATGTGTGTTTCTTTTTGTGGTTTTTTTTTCATTTATTGTTGCACATTTTCCCCCTTCCCTCCCCCTCCCCCAGTCCACCCTACTATGCACCCATTGTTCCAGATAATTCTCATACATATAATGCTCAATCATATATTCCTTTCAAACAGCTCTTCCCTTCACCTGTTCTAGTGCAGAGTTCTTCCCTGTGTTTACTATTTCCCTTTGTCCTTCTTTCCTTTTTTTCATCTGAGCTTTATCCCTGAGTAAATGCTACCCTTTTAGATGGTTTTCTTTTCTTCCCAGATAAGAATTCCCTCTCTCTGTTTATTGGCCCATTTTTCAAAACATTGCTTTTCAAGCAAATGGAAGAAAATTGACCCTTTTAATCTCAAGTGGTTAGCTATTTTAATAAGGACATACCTCCCAGGTGTTAATCACCTTGTAAGTCTACCATTTAACTAAAAGCTGAGTGATAAGAGTGAATTCCATTCCATCTTGACTGTATCTAAGGGTTATAGTCTCGAGGAGTCCATCAGTCTTCTTCAGACCAAGAAGTCTTGTCCTTTTTATAATGTTGAGTTTTGTTTCACATTTTTCTCTCACTCCATCCAGGAACTTCAACTTTGATCCAGTTCAGAGCAGTCAGCAGTGGTTTTAGCCAGCAATGTCTAGTTCTGGTCTCAAGGTTGTAGAGAGTCTATGTTTCATGCTCTTACCACTCCTTTATATCATGTTAGAGGAAATTTTGGGAATGTTTCTCCAGACAAATTTCTGCTTTAAAAGTTCTAGCTTTTGTAGATTTTACTGCATGATCTTATTAACTATAATGAACATATTTTTCCTTTTTCTGAAGGACATTTGATTGTGCTAATGTGAAACCTATACTTGGACCAAGAGGCAGTCGTCAGAACAGAGCAAGGAAACACTGCATGGTTCAAAATCAAGAAAGGGGTCCGTCAGGGATGTATTTTGTCTCCATACCTTTTCAATCTGTATGCAGAACAGATCATCCGAGACTCTGGGGTGTACAAGGAGAAATGTGGCATCAGGATTGGTGGAAGAGTCATCAATAACCTGTATTATGCAGATGGTACAACCCTGCTTGCTGAAACTGAAGAGGACCTGAAGCGCTTGCTGCAGACGGTCAAGGACTGCAGCCTCCAATATGAATTGAGGCTCAACACCAGGAAAACAAAGATTCTCACCACTGGACCAATTGATAGTATCAGTGTGGATGGTGAAGAGATTGAGATAGTTAACAGTTTTAGTTTGCGTGTTTCCACCATCAACACTCTTGATAAGAGCAGCCAGGAAATCAAGAGACAAATTGCATTGGGAAAGTCAGCTGCGAGGGACCTCTCAAGAGTACTGAAGAGCAACGATGTCAGACTGGAGACTAAGATGTACCTTATCCAGGCTATAGTCTTCACAATTACGTGCTATGCATCAGAGAGTTGGACAGTGTATAGGGATGATAGAAGGAGAATTGATGCCTTTGATCTGTGGTGCTGGAGAAAGTCTTGAATATACCATGGACTGCTAGGTTTGTCCTGGAGAGGGTGAAGCCAGAATGTTCCTTGGAGTCAAGGATTCTGAAGCTTCATCTGACATACTTTGGACATGTTGCAAGGAGGGGCTGGTCCTTGGAGAGGGACATCATGTTTGGGAGAGTGGAGGGACAGCACAGGAGAGGAAGACCCTCGATGAGATGGATCGATTCTGTGAGTGGAGTGGTGGGAATGAATGAGTTTGAGACTGAGAGGTTGGCACAGGATAGAACGGCATTTAGGGCTCTTGTACATAGGGTCATTGTGAGTCACAAGTGACTCGATAGCACATAACAACAATAACAATGTGTCAAACTCTTCAATTATATTTGTTGTTGGCTTACTTACTTTTATAGATTTTACAGTTTTCCTTGTTTATGTTAAAGCTATAGTATCAATAACCTTAACTACTTTATGCAATTACTAAGGTGCATCTGACCGATGACTTGGTCTTTTAAAATAAACACATGCAAACATTGAATGATGAAATGGTAGACAGGAGGAAAAAATGGCAGTTGGACTATAGTATCTGACAATGAATATGGAATATGCTTTGAGCTGCCAAAAGAACAAACAAATTCATGTTAGAACAAAACGACAAAGCACAGCCAGAATGTTCCTTAGAAGTGAGTAAAAATGAGTTTGCAAATCATTGAAGACCCATCTTCCAGAAGGACTAGTCACTAGAATAGACCAAGTTTAGTAGAAAGTCAGCAAAGATTAGACAAACCTTCGGTATAATGGAATTATATACGCATCAAACACAAACTCATTGTCATTGAATTGGAACAGACTCATAACTGAACCTTCAATAGGTTTTTGGGAGGCTGTAACTTGCATGGGGAGACTGCCCATTCTTCTCCTGCAGAGCTACTGGTTGGTTCAAACCAACAAGAGATGTGCTCCCTTGCATTGGCAGTGTAACCCCCTATGGACTATACCACCAGTGCTCCCTTACATACACACAAGAAAAACTCAAACACACCAACAATCATGACGATGGCACAAGACCAGGTCACATTTTGTCCTCATTTGCAGAAGGTCATCATAAATTGGAATAAATTCAATGGACACTACACTTTTACTTTTTTATGCTTTCCCATGTATTAGTCACACTTAGCATGCAAATTTAATTTTTCTTCTGCTACATTGTAATATTCTTCAATTATTCTAACCATTATCTTAGGCTGCTATTGAGAAAAAAAGATTAGCATAATAAAGGGATGGTTAAAAGAAAATGCTAACAAAGTTAAATTTAAAGAGTTTATTTGGTTTCAAAAAGATTCATGAATTAGACAGGATAGTCCCAGTAAAATCAAGAAGGGCTCCCCTGAACAAAAGGAGGCAAGCCAAGAAGTCATGCAGATAGCCAAAGGCAAATGAACAAAGTAAAATGGAGCATTTTTTTATATATTTTGGTCGTATCAAGGGGTCATGTAGAGAGAAAGACATACAGAATGTATAAAAATCTAAACGTAAAAAGTCTAAGCAAGAAAACAAATAAAAATGTGTGTCTAAGTGGAAATACCTTTTCAACATGTATGCAGAGCAGATTATCCGAGAGGCTGGGCTCTATGAGGAGAATTGTGGCATCAGGATTGGTGGAAGATCTATTAA
>NW_006399751.1:28031691-28037801 GCF_000299155.1 Elephantulus edwardii | reverse complement strand
CAACAACAAGTGGAAATGTTTGACCATATCAACTATAGTAAAGAGGAGATAGGAACTCAAATGATGCCTTAAAGGTGACATCTTCCAGGCTTTTCAACTTTAGTAAGTGTGTGGGACACTGTGTGGAGTAGCTCACTGATGGGGTATCTGTGTTCAAAAGTTATCTGTGGCATCCAGCTGTAGATGTAAGGTGACTTCTTAAAGGAAACAGTAAGGAAGAGATAAAGCATGTTAGCATGAGAACTAAAAAGTAGATAGTTCAGAAAGGTTAAAATTAAGCAAACACAGGTGCACACACACACATACACACATAGACCTAATTAGGCTAGTATGTACAGTAGGATATAACTCTTAAAGCAGAAATGAACACTTGTATGTATGTCAGACTAAAATATGGTTCTCTGATTATAAAAGCAAAAATGCAATAGTGATTTTTCCTAAACTGCATATAAAATCCAGAATGAAGTCTGATGTGCTTCTCTCACCTCACCTCAGGTCTCTTTCTGGCCTTTGAATCTGGGAGTTATAAAATGTGCTCTTAATTCTGTGGTGGAAATATTTCAACATCAACATCTCACATGGTGAAAATCCTTTCATAGGGTAACTTCCAATTGCTAGAAGTTTAGTTTTGATCCTATCCATGGGATCTTTATCCCTTAGCTAAAGCCATGGAGATGGCCACAGAAATCTCCCATCTATTTTCCAAGAAATATAAGGGCTTCAACTAAGGAAATGGAGCTTTTCAGACTAATCATTGTATTTCTAAAGCCAGTCCATCGACTTTAATGGACATGAGATTACCCCTTTTCTTATAAACTTCTGCCCTCATTTTTCAGGGCTCCAGAAGATTTGATATAGTTGTCTTTTTTCATATTCTAATTAATACTCAAGAGAGAGTAGATTAACTTTTAATTATGCCATCATGCTATCCAGAAAGCTTAATATTTTCCATTATTAGCATCACAGAACCCAATACTCAGTTCTTAATTTCTGATTGTCATTTTAGTTTCTAGCTCTAAAACCTAAATACATGAAGAATGTTTTCAATTCGTCTTCTCAATTTTTAAATGTAACTATAGAGATAAGGGTAATTCTGGTGGCACAGCCCATAGATTGTTGTGTTACTAACCCAAAGGCTACACGACAGTTCAAATCCACTAGGTACTCCAAAGGAGAAAGATGGACTATGTGTACCACTGTGATTGGCAGGCTCAGAAACCCAATGGAGCATCAACTGTGAGTTGGAACTGGCTCAACATCAGTGAGTATGCATTTATTGTAAAATAATGCAATTGTCAAAAATATAATAATTTTTTTAAAAATCCAGTCACTTTATATAGTTTTACACTTACTACTTTTTTTCTTTATTAAGTCTGAAAGAACAAAAAGTCTCAAAGAAGTTTTTGTAGGGAAAAAATAATGCAAGAATTCTTTAAAATATGCCAGAATCATGCATAAATGATGAATTAGGTTTTATACAAGAAACACATTTATATTATCATTCTTAAGTAAATTAGTGTTTTGTTGCCAGGAACTGAATAGGTATTTCTTACAGTGTCACCTTATTACAATGGATTAAGAAATGAGCCAAGAGAATAAAAGTTACAAAGTTGTTTGTGTTTCCACATAATTTTTGAGCACCAGAGCCACTCAGAGTCTGGAAACATTTTAGAAGTTACCAACCCATCTTTTTATTTAGTAATTTTCTTAATCCCACCTCTATTCCTGACTCTTTCAATTACATAGTATATTCTAATTTTTACCTGGTACTTTAGGTTATAATTCCCAACATCATATGATATTTTTGAAGCAATAATAATGCAAAGTGTACTGTTGTATCATAATAAATGCCATACACACATATCTAACTGCATACAGTTAAAAATTTGTTCAATGAAACATTTTAAGACTAGCTGAAAATGGCAACCCTTTGTAGAAATCCTAGGCCAATGTTCTAGTCCTCAGAATACCTTCTATAAAATCACATTTTCTAAGTTCTAAGTAAATCTGTATTGTGTCAGAATAACTTGAGCTATGCAGAAATTACTGCTCAGTGAGTCAGGAAGCCAGGATGTCACTGCCTACACTGCTCCCACAGTTATTTGGGGGGGAAATGCTGTCTGGTTTGACCACACAGGACCCCTTAACTCAGGCAAAAGGGAGGTCCTGGGCACCTCAACGGAGGTGAGAAGCAACTTCTAAAAGGGAACAACAGGCTTCCTCCTTGGTCATTCAGGTACTTTGGGGGAGGGGGTAACTGATTTCAGGCTTGACCACGGGGGACCCTTTAACTCAAGCAACTGGGGGGGTGGTTGGGTCCTGGGCATCTTGACAGAGGTGAGAAGCCACTTCCAGAAGGGAACAACAGGCTTTCTCTTTGGTCATTCAAGTACTTTGGGGGGAAAATGGTGTCGGGCTTGACCACACAGGACCCCTTAACTTAGACAAAAGGGAGGTCCTGGGCACCTCGATGGAGGTGAGAAACAACTTTTAGAAGGGAACAACAGGCTTCCTCCTTGGTCATTTAGGTACTTGCAGGGGACGGGGAAACTGCTTTTAGGCTTGACCATGTGGGACCCTTTAACTCAAGCAATGGGGGCTGGGGGTGGGGAGGTCCTGGGCACCTCAATGGAGAAAAGAAATCACTTCCAGAAAGGAACAACCATCTTCCTCCTTGGTCATTCAGGTATTTTGGGAGGAAAACTGCTGTCAGGCCTGAGGCCTTGACACAAATATATAGGTGCTTCTCAAAACATTGCTGTGGACCAACACTGACATTTGAGAGCCACAAAAGCAGTGAGTATTGGTGGGCTGCAATGAGCCTCATTGGGGTACAGCATGTCTTGTTGGGGAACAGCATGCCTTGGCGAGGACAAGTAAGCCACTGTGAGGGGCAGTGAGCCATTGGGACCCACCTGCCGGGAGCAAGCAGGACAGTGAGAATTGGAGTAAGGTACTTAGGAAGGATCATAGCTAACTGCTGGACCAATTGTGGTACCCCATCACCTTAAGCAGGAGGGAGTAATAAGACAGCTAGAGATTGACTGAGGTGGCTAACCCAGTTCTTGAGGGGAAAACCAAGGTTTCCTTGTTTTTTTCCATTCAGGTACCCCACCCCCCCCCCCACACACACACCCCACATGCATCTGTGTGCACGTCTCCTCTCCCCTCTTTCCCCCATCCCTACATGAGTCTGTGCATGCACCCACCCTACAAGCACCTGAACATGTGCCTGTACAACCTTCTTCTGGACCAAGAACTTCAGATCAAGAACTTCAGGCACCAAAAACTCTACCACAGCAATGTCAGGTAGGAAGCAGGCTACTCTGTTCCCCACACAAACACAAAGCAAGATATCACCCCAAAAAAGTGACACAGTAGCAATGAGTTTCCTGAAGCCCGAAAGTCTAATGGAACTTTCTGACACAGGATTCAAAATCACAATGACTGAATATTTTAAATGAGTGGGGGGAAAACTTGAAGAATTATAGGTCACTGCAAGAAAAAATCAGGATGAGCTTAAAAAACAATCCAAAACAATGTAGATAAAACAAATGAGGCATTAGAGGCACTGGAAAAACAAGAGAACAGGATCTAAAAATATAAGGTCCAAGGTTTCAGATGCTGTCAACATGATGGAAGGACATGTGAACAGAGTTGAAGAGATGGAACACAGAACCAGTGAAATAGAAGAGAAAATTGTCACCACTTATCTGCTAGAGCAATAAGTAGAAGGAAAAAGAAGAAAACCTAAGAATAATGTGGGATACCACCAAGAAAAGCAACATGCATTATCATCAGAATCCCAGAACAGGAAGAAGAAAGTAAAGGTACTAAAAAAGATGTGGAGAAATTACTAGGAGATATTTTCCCAGGCATAATGTAAAATTAGAGAATATATATTCAAGATAAAAAGGTAAAATAGACCCCAAAAGAAAAACACCAAAGCATATCATAGTCAAATTTGCCAGAACCAAAGGTAAGAAGAGAATTCTGAAAGCAGTAAGGGAGAAATAAAGAGTAACCTATAAGGGAGAGCAGATAAGAGTAAGTACTGATTTCTCAGCAGAAAACTTGCAAGCAGGAAGACAGTGAAAAGACATACATCAAACACTCAAAGAACACAACTGTCAGCCAAGAATACTGTACCCAGTAAAATTGTCCATCAAATATAAAAAAGAGATCAAGATAGTCCCAGAAAAACAGAACCTAAGGGAGTTTGTAGAAACAAGACCAACATTGCAGGAAACACTGAGAGACGTCCTACTTACAGAGGTGCCACAGAAAGCAGGATGGACTAAAGTAACTAGCAACAACACCAAAAAGAACTCAAGAAAATGATAACAATAAAACCTCACCTCTCAATAATCACACTGAATGTGAATGGTTTAAATGCACCACTGAAGTGAAAAAGAGTAGCAGATTAGATAAAAAAACAAAATCCATCAATATATTGCCTCTAAGAGACGCACTTGTTGCCACTGTTGTAAAACAGAACCGACATCAGATTTGAGAATAGACTGAGAAAGAAGGATTAAATAATACATACTGCATTGAAACAGATGAGGGAGAAGACTGTTTAAAAGGGATATGTGATTAGGTATCTTTGTCATGACGGGAGTCCAGAGCAAAGGCCGCATAGTGGAGTGGACCTGGGGGGAGGGATTGTAAAACAATGAAAATAATTTTTCTTTTACTTTTCCAAGAGGGTAGTGTACTGGGGGGAGGGTTGGGAGGGGAGATAAGTGCAACAATGAATGAATAGAAATCTAAAGTCTTTGTAAATTTTCATTGAAATTAATGATTAAGAAAAATTTTAAAGAAGAGATACACTTGGAAAATGAAGATAAAGAAAGACTAAAAATAAAAGGGTAGGAAAAAATAAGCAAAAGGTAACCAGAAAAAAGGCAGAAATAGTGATATTAATCTCTGTTAAAATAAATTTCAATACAAAAACCATCACAAAGGACAAGGAACGTCACTACATAATGTTTAAAGGGTGAATAGAACAAGAGGACATAACAATAATAAATATCTGTGCAACAAAAGATATATAAAAATATATATGCCAGATATGCAAAATATATAAAACAAACTCTAACAAAACTGAAAAAGGAAATAGACAACACTACTATAGTAGTTGGAGACTCCAATACACCATCCTCAAAAAAAGATAAAACTACCAGAAAGAAATCAACAAAGATACTGAAGAATTAAACATAATAAACCAACTCGATCCCATAGATATTTATAGGATATTTGGGGGGGGGGGGAAGCACACAATGTCACCTTCTCCAATGTACATGGAATGTTCTCCAGAATAGATCAAATTTTAGGTCACAAGGTAAGCTTCAATAAATTCAAAAACAGAAATAATACAAAGCAACTTTGCAGAACAAAATGCCACCAAATTAGAAATTAATACAAGAGGAAAAGGAGAAAAAACCATACATTTGGAGGTTAAACAACACCCTGCTTGCAAATGACTGGGTACTAGAAGAAATAAAAAATGAAATTAAAAAGTTTCTTGAAACAAATTACAATGAAAACTGTTGTGACCCATTTGTTTCTATGTCTGATTACCTGGAAGAAATGACAAAGAAAGACGCAACACAAAGAGACACACAACACACAGACATAAGACTGTCACAGCTCAAAATGGGTGACTCTGGAGGATATTATCCTGAGTGAAGTATCTCAGTCACAAAAGGACAAATACTGTATGGTGCCATTGTTGTAAAACAGGACTGACCTTGGGGTTGGGGAGAGACTTAGAAAGATGGGCTCAATAAAGCATACTACAGCTCTGGTCAACCAAGATGGCGCCCGTGGAGCACGTTGTGGCGGATTCCGGCCCTTTCCTGCGGGATGTGGCTCTCCAGGATATTGGAAAGAACATCTACACCATCCAGGAGGTGGTCAACGAGATTAGGGACAAGGCCACGCGCAGGCGACTCGCCGTTTTGCCCTATGAGCTGCATTTTAAGGAGCCCTTCCCGGAGTACGTCCGGCTGGTGACGGAGTTTTCAAAGAAAACTGGAGACTATCCCAGTCTCTCTGCCACAGACATCCAGGTGCTGGCGCTCACATACCAGCTAGAGGCAGAATTT
>NW_006399751.1:28028770-28029966 GCF_000299155.1 Elephantulus edwardii | reverse complement strand
AAAAAAAAAAAAAAGACTGCCGCAGCCTTAACACAAATGACAGGACATTAGACAGGGCAAAAACTGGAGCAGCCTTGGAGGCCTGCGGTACTTTATTATTTATACCTTCTAGAAACAAAGAGATAGTTCACAGAAATATGGAAACATTAAGGATTACATCATAGAGTCCAAACGAGCCAGGTACAAGTAGAAACATTATGATTTATCTCACAGGGCCCAAATAGACTGGGATCTGAATTCCCAGGAATCAGGACAATAGGCTTTTGACAAATAAGCAATGAATAACGTATTGTGCACAATCTACTTCTGAATAAAACTTGCTACAACTAATATAACTGCAACTGCCTTGCAACTGCCAGGAACAAAGGAATTTTCATTTCTTGGGAAGAGTTACTTTTCTTGGGCTAGAGCACAGGACACCAAGTCCCTTGCCTGTGTGCAGAACTAGGGAACAAGTCTCTTCCCACACTTATGCTGAGGATAGGCATCTGGAGGACAACCATGTGCAGACTGATCCCCAAGACAGCTGTGCATCGGCTCCATCAAAAAATACCACTTACCAAAACCTCTGGGAAACAGCCAAAGCAATAATCAGAAGTCAATTGAAAGCAAATAGTAAACACATCAAAAGGCAGGAAAAATGACAATTGATTCTTTAACCCAACATCTCCAAATTGAAAAAGAACAGCAAGAAAACCTGACACTCTTTTTAAAAGCTGAAATTATAAAAATTAGAGCAGAAATAAATGAAATAGAAAACAAAAAACAAAACAATCAACAAAACTAGGAGTTGGTTCTTTGAAAAGGTCAATAAAATTGACAAACCACTGGCAAAACTAACAAAAGAAAAGATGGAAAAGACACAATCCAAATAAGAGATAAAACGGGCAACGTCATAACACAATCACCTATAATAAAAAGGCTAGCATTGGAATATTAAGATAACCTATACTCAAACAAATATGAAAACCTAGAGGAAATGGAAGAATACTTAGAAATTCACAACCTACCTAAACTGACATAAACTGAACACCTGAACAGACCCTTTACAAAAGAAGAAATTTAAAAGATAATAAAACAATTTCCAACCAAATAAAAGCCCTGGACCAGATGGTTTTACAAGTGAATTTTATCAAACATTCAGAGAAGAACTACCACCAATTCTACATAAACTATTTTATTCTATGAAGCAAACA
>NW_006399751.1:28014805-28028670 GCF_000299155.1 Elephantulus edwardii | reverse complement strand
GCAAAACTAACAAAAGAAAAGATGGAAAAGACACAATCCAAATAAGAGATAAAACGGGCAACGTCATAACACAATCACCTATAATAAAAAGGCTAGCATTGGAATATTAAGATAACCTATACTCAAACAAATATGAAAACCTAGAGGAAATGGAAGAATACTTAGAAATTCACAACCTACCTAAACTGACATAAACTGAACACCTGAACAGACCCTTTACAAAAGAAGAAATTTAAAAGATAATAAAACAATTTCCAACCAAATAAAAGCCCTGGACCAGATGGTTTTACAAGTGAATTTTATCAAACATTCAGAGAAGAACTACCACCAATTCTACATAAACTATTTTATTCTATGAAGCAAACATATCCTTGATACCAGACAGGTAAAGATACCACCAAAATAGAAAACTACAGGCCAATATCTCTCATGAACATTGATACAAAAGTCCTGAATAAAATAATTCACCATGACCAAGTGTGATAGTGATAACAATGACTAACACACGGATCAATGGAATAATATCGAGAATCCAGAAATCAGCCCATCTATCTATGGTCAACTGATTTTTCACAAGGAAATGAAAACAGTTAAGTGGGGAAATGACAGACAGTATTTTTAACAAATGGTGTTGGCAAAATTGGAAAACTATCTGTAGAAAACTCAAGCAAGATCCACACCTCACTCCGTACAAAAAAACTACCTCAATATCAAGAACCTAGGACTAAAACCAAGGATTATAAACTTCATTAGAGAAAAGCTTGGAAGAATTCAAGAAGCCCTAATCCACAACATAAACAGGCTTCCAAGCATCCTGAAAACCTCACTACCATGAGAGAATAAAACAGATGAATAGGGCCTTCTAAGAATCAAATCCCTACACACAGCCAAAAACTTCTCCAACAGGAGAAAAATGGTAAAACAGGGTAAAAATGGAAGCCACAGACTGGGAAAAAATATTTGGCAATGACATGTCTGATAAGTGACTTATATCTACAATTTATAAAATACTCGAGCGCTACAACAAGATAAAGGTAAACAATACAACAGAAAAATGGGCACAGAATATAAACAGACACTTCACCAAAGAAAACATTCTTATGGCGAACAAACACATGAAAAAGTCTTCAAAATCTCTAGCTCTAAGAGAGATGTAAATCAAAACACCTATGAGATATCATCTTACCCCAGTAAGAATAGCAAAATTTAACAGAACAGCAAGCAACAAATGCTGGCGAGGTTGTGGAGAGACTGGAACCCTTATTCACTGTTGGTGGGAGTGTAAAATGGTGCAACCACTGTGGAAAGCGATATGGCGCTTTCTCAAAAAGTTGCAAATAGAAATACCATTTGACCCAGCAATTCCACTACTGGGAATATACCCCAAAGAATCCATAATGGCCACCGGGAGGAATGATATATATTGCATTGAAACAGATGAGGGAGAAGACTGTTTAAAAGGAATATAGGATTAAGGATTATTTTCATGACAAGAGTTTAGAATAAGAGCTGCATAGTAAAGTGGACTGGGGGTAGGGGATTGTATAATAATGAAAGAATTTTTTTTTCTTTTCAAAGAAAAAATGAACTGGAGGAGATGTATAGGCAGAGAGGAAAATGTACAACAATAAATGAAAGAGGGGAAATTAAATGGAAAGAGTATGCTGTAAAAATATATACATGTTGCAGTAAAAAAATCAATTAAAGAAAAGAATTTATCCAATACATTGCAAAGTAGACTAGGGGAAGGGGAAGAAAGGGGAGGAGGGAAAATATGCAATAATGAATTAATAAAGATAAATAGATAAAAGAATACAATCCTCAAACTGAAAAAAAAAAGTATATCCATTGTTGTTGTTGATTGCCATTGAGTAGAACACAACTCATGAAGACTCTATGAACAAAAGGCCTCAAGCCTGTCTATAACTATTGTCATTTCTCAGAGTTCATAGAGTTTCCAGAGGCATGTCATTTAAGAAGTGGATGCTACTCCTGCTTCCAATGTTTACAGATTTCTTCAAAACTAATAACATTTTCACAACAATTTCTCTTCTCCAAGTCATAAATTCTCATTTCTTTCCACATTTCTTTAAATTACATTATTTGTAGGGTCAAAGTGTACCATATGATTTAATTCATGACTAAAACTGAACCCTTGTGGCAGGAACCTGTGGCATAGTGGCTACATACTCGGCTATTAACTGAAAGGTAGATAGTTTGAGCTGAACATGCAAGGAGGATGTAGCAGTCTGCTTCTGTAAAAATCACAGTGCTATAAATACTGAGACAGTTCTACTCTGACCTATAGGGACATTATGTTTCTGAATCAACTGAATGGCAAGGGTATTAATATTTCATTTGGATGTATCTAATTCCCATTTATTCACATGAACAAAATCACTCTAAAACTGCAATAACAGAAATTATTTATATGTAACCTGTAAAATTTGTGTTTACTATTGTTCAATTTCATTGTCTTGCTTATGGACAGACATATACCAAAAACTATAAAGGTCTTTTTAAAGTACCAATAACTTAATCAGAAAACATTTGTTAAGGGGCTCCTGTGAGTTGAGGATGATATTAGGAATATAATGATAAAACACTAGCTAAGTAGACCGAGGGTTGAAGGTCAAAGATAAAATTTGGAGCTCTGATGACCTAGTGGCAAGAAGCTGCACTGCAATCCTGAAGGCATGCAGTTGGAGACTGCCAGCTGCTTCCCAGAAGAAGGATGGGTAACCTCCTCTTGTGCGATTAACTATCTCTGAAAACCCACCAGATGGTCAGCTATGCGTCGGTTCCAACTCGAAGGTACACAACAACGTTATAAAATCATGTGAGAATATCACGCTTTTAAAATGTAAGTTTAGCTGCTAAGAGAAAGATGGGGAAATAGTCAACACTTACTTTACTGTAGCTTTGAGCTATTTATGGATGGACAGACTAGGGTTTGAAAGTGGGTGAACTGACCAGAAGAGATAATAGATGAAGAAAAAGGTAGAGATGAAGATCAGCAAAGAGGATGAAGAGGACAAAGTTTAAGATTACAGGTCCAGTGGGAAGATTCTGAAGGGTCCAGAGACCCAGATTCCTAAAGCCCTGCTTAAACTACTCCATTATCAATTATTGTAAATTTTTAAAATATGTAAATTTTTAGTAAATTTATCAACAGTGGCATCTACTTCCAGAAAAGCTTGTCTCTAGAAACTCTATGAACTTGGAGAAAAGATAAAAGTTTTGTGCTCAAGACTTTCATTCAAAGGGTCCCTATGGGTCTTCTACAACTCTACAGCACTTAACGACAGCTTAACAACTACAATCAACATGGGAAAGGTAAAATATCAGGTAATTTTGTGAATGACTTTCCAACAAGGGAGGTTTGATAAATTGATCTAAAGTCAGATAAGTCGTGTAATTGGTGAGAAAAATCAATGGAAAGATTTTAATGTTGTAGAAAAGTATATTTTCCAAGTGCAACAATGAATGAATGAAAACCCAAAATCTCTGTAAATGTTCATTAAAACTAATAAAATTTAATTTTAAAAAAGAAAAGTATATTTTCCAAAGACATCTACAAACATATCTCAATTTCCATAATATTTCATCAATTGTTTGGGGGTTTTCTTCATTCATTTAGGACTACTGAGACCAGTAGAATGTGGTGGAAATGCTGTTTTAGTTCTAGATTTGACACTTAAAAATGTCCTGGAAACTTTTGCTTCCTGCTTCTTTCAATATATACAGGATGGTTATTCTCAGAACCCAGACATTATGCTGTGAGAAGGCCAAGTTACCCAGAGAGAATTTTTTAGTGCTTTTGTTTACATCCTCAGCTATGCTTCAGTGTGAGAGTTAGCATCCATTGTCAGCCATACTGAACACAGGCTTAGTAATTCTACCAGATGGCTCCATTCCACACCAAAATCTGGCTGGAAATACATGAGAGACAAATTTTAACATGTTGAGTTTGTTTATTATAAAATCAATATGGAGATTGTCATTAATAACTATAATTACAAACTTTCAACTTGAGACAAAGAATTATGTACTAATGTCATCAACACACAGATATTTATTGAAAATTATAGAGGATGATTGGTAGTGCAACTCAATATCATACAGCAACAACAACAACACAGGGGATGGTAATATTATCCAGAGGAACATGTAAGATTAAAAAAGAAACTATGATGAATAACAACAAAGATTGTAGACAGAGAGGAAAGGTACCTTTGACACAATACTTTTAAGCTCTGTTATTTTTCATTTTAAAAAATATTAATTTATCTTCTCAATGAGAATTGAGGGAAGACAGAAAGTTTATTTTGGTACAATGATACTGTATAAAAGTGTTAAGGTTTTGACAGAAAGAAAAGGATTAATAGTGTCACAGATGACTGAATTTAGACTAAAATTTCAAAAGAATTAAATACTTTATAAACAATAAACTACTTGGGATATACATTGAATGAAGTAATATGGGGGAATTTGGAGGTGGAAATCTACAATTTTTGTAGCAAATAAATATAAGACAGCACACCTAAAGAAAAGACACATGACCGAGAAAGCATTAAGAAATAAATTCCTTTCACATGGTGTTTGTAAAGCATTGGCAGGAGTTTATCTCATTCTCATGACAACTTTAATCTCCACGCATAGCTCTTGGATCAAGTTGTGAATTTAGAGTGAGGTTACATGTCTAGAGTGAAAAAATCCTGGCAAATGCTGTTTTACGTATAGCAAAATAATTGTTGAAGTCTTTATTTCAAAAAAATGCTTATCTAAATATTCTTTGTGACTATGTTGTTCTTCTTGTTGTTACATGCCTTCAAGACATCTACCACTCATTGGGAACCTATGTATGATAGCTCTGAACCCTGCCCTTCCTGGAGCCAATCTTACTGACTCTGACACACCTAATCCCGTTGCCCCAGTTACTGTGTCAATCCATATCATCCAGGTTCTTCCTTTCCTGAACTGTCCCTCTACATTTCCAAGCATGATGTCCTTCTCCAAGGACTGGTCCCTCCTAGCCACATACTCAAAGTATGTGAGACGAAGCTTCATAATCTTGTCTCAAGGAGAAACTTGATTTAACCCTCTCAAAGATAGATATTTGTTCGCCTTGTGGTCCATGGTATGTTCAATGCTATTCTCCAGCACCTCAACTCAAAGGCATGCATTCTTTTGTCATTCTTAGTCATTGTCCAACTCTTTGATACGTAGCAAGTAATTGTGAAAACCATGGCCTGAATCAGGTACACTTTAGACTCTTGACTGATATCATTTCTCTATGGAACTTTGGAGAGGTCCCTGACAGCAGATTTCCCAATGAGATTCATCTTTTGCTTTCCTGTCTGCTGGTGCCAAGTGTGTTGATTGTAGAGCCAAGAAAGCTGAAATTGTTTATAATCTCAACCTCTTCTCCATCTATCATGGTGTTGTCAATTGGCCCAGTGGTCAGAATCTGTCTTCTTAATGAAAATTTTCAATCTATATTGAAGACTATAGTTTTTGACCTTCTGCACTAAGCACTTCAGGACCTCTTCAATTTCAGCAAGCAAAGTTACATCATCTGCATAACACAAGTTATTGTTAAATCTTCCTCCAAACCTGATTTCACACTCCTTTTCATGAAGTCCAGCCTCCCAAATGATCTGTTCTGTATACATATTGAAAAGGTATGGAGACATGACACATCTATAACACATTCTCTTGCAAATTTTGAAAAAATTCAGCCTTTCTTTGCTCTGTTCTGATGATTGTCTGCTGGTCCAAGTATATGTTTTGAATAAGCACAATTAAGTGTTCTGGGATTCCCATTCTTCTCGAGGTTAGCACAATTTGTTATGATCTACATAGTCAAATGCCTTTGCATAGTCAATGAAACAAATAGACATACCATTGATTTTTTTCCCCCGAATTAAAATTTTGCACTGATTAGACAGCATAGCAAGTATGTTAATTCTGAGAAATGTGTTAATTGATATTAAAAGGTGAATGTGCTAGGTTAGATGATGTTCAGCAAATATATACTTCTTAATCCAATTCTTTATTGTAGGAGTATGTTTTTGCACCTAATTATTTGCCTTGTTCACATGACTCGTTTCAGCTCATGATATGTGGGCTGAATTAGCCAGTGTCAGTTTCAAGAAATTGAAGCTCAGTGCATAAGAATTTTCCCTTACTGTTCTGAGAGCTTTTGCCCATCAAAGAAACATGCCCTGAAGTAGCCACTTTCCTCCAAACTGAGTAAGGCAAGAATGAGACATTGGGAATACAACTGTCCCAGCTGATTTGTACACTTGCAATCAGAAGCACAGCTACTCTAAAAATTACATAAACAAATTACATAAACCTGTAAGAGAAAGACTGAATAATTGATTGAAGCCTCTGAGTGTGAGGCATAAAGGCTGAAGAATTATCTTACTGAAGCAGACAACTTGAGAAAAGATAACATTAATTACTATAAAAGTTCTCTTTCACTGAAATATTTGCAAACTAGGAATTTGTAAAAAATATTAAATTTAGACTATGAGTTGTAGGAGACTCAGTAGCCTCTGTTGCTGTTATGTGCTGTTGGGTTGCTTGAGACTCATGGCAATCCCTTTGTGCCAACCTTATTATCTCTGATACATCCACCCTCATTACACCAGTCATTGAATCAATCCATCTCATCAAGGATCTTCCTCTATTGAACTGCCCCTCCACCCTTCCAAGCATAATGCCCCTCTCCAAGGAATGGTCCCTCCTTACAACATATCCAAAGTATGTCAGATGAAGCCTCAGAATCCTTCCATCCAAGAAGCAACCTAGTTTCACCTTCTTCTAGGATGAACCTGTTTGTACTCCTGGCAGTCCATAGTATATTCAATATTCTTCTCCAACACCACATCTCAAAGACATCAATTCTCTATTATATTTAGTCATTGTCTAGCTTTCTGACACATAACAAGTAATTGTGAAGACTATGGCCTGGATCAAGCACACCTTGGTCTCCAGAGTGAAGTCATTGCTCTTTAGTACTCTAGAGAGGTCTCTGATAGCAGACTTTTCCAGTGCAATTCGTCTTTTGATTTTCTGTCTGTTGGAAACAAGAGTGTTGATTGTGGAGCCGAGCAAACTGAAGCTATTGGCAATCTCAGTCTTTTCACCATCTATCATCCAATTGGCCCAGTAGTGAGAATCTTTGTTTTCTTGATGTTGAGCTTCAATTCATACTAAAGGCTGCAGTACTTGACCCTCTGCAGCAAATACCTTCAGGACCTTCACAGTTTCAGCAAGCAAGGTGGTGTCATCTGCATAACACAGGTTGTTGATGAATCTTCTTCTGATCCTGATGCCACATTCCTCCTCATAGAGCCCAGCCTCCTGCATAGTCTGTTCTGCACATAGATTGAGAAGGTATGGAGATAGGACACATGTCTGGCATACACTCTACCCAATTTTGAACATGCGGTGTTTCCTTGCTCTGTTCTGATGACTGCCTCCTGGTCCAAGTATAGGTTTCACATAAGTGTTCTGGGATTCCCTTTTTTCTCAGAGTTAGCCACAGTTTGTTGTGATCCACACAGCCAAATGCCTTTTCATAGTCAATGAAACACAGATAGACATTCCTCTGGTACTCTTTGCTTTTACCCAAGATCCATCTGACATTAGCTATAATAACCCTAAACCACAGCCTCTTCTAAACCCAGCCTACATATATAGCAGTTCTCTATTGATATACTATTTTTTTATAATTTTCAACAGAATTTTGCTCGCATGTGATATCAATGTTATTGTTCAAACACAGATCTCTTAAAGTTAGTCACATAGTTGTTCTCCAGATTTCATGGCACAACTTGGTGGCACATCCAGGACACCCAGGGCAGCGTCTATTTCTTGAAATATGACAATTGGTATGCTGTCACAGTGCAAATATAAAGCAATGTCATTTTTCTTCATATAATTAGACCTTGTCTGTGTTAATAGTGGAAAGCATCATTTATTACAAATAATAATGAACATAAAGATCCAACTTCTGAATTATCTCTACCTACAGTTATAGGCAAAGTAAAATCAAGAAAATTTAATAACTGTCCTCACGAGATTGAGATTGTACACAGCTTTAGTTTGCTTGGCTCCATAGTCTTGGCACCAGCAGCCGGGAAATTAAAAGGCGCATTGCCATGGGAAAGTCTGCTGTTAGGGACCTCTCCAAGGTGCTCAAGAGCAATGGTATCTCTTTGGAGACTAAGGTGCGTCTGATACAGGCCATGGTCTTCGCAATCACATGTTATGCATCAGAGAGTTGGACAATGACCAAGGAGGATAGAAGGAGAATTGATGCCTTTGAGCTGTGGTGCTGGAGAAGAGTACTGAGAATACCATGGACTGCTAGGAAAACAAACAGATTTGTCCTGGAAAGGGTTAAACCGGGTGGCTCCTTGGAGGCAAGGATTCTGAGGCTCCATCTAACATACTTTGGACATGTTGTGAGGAGAGACCGGTCCTTAGAGAGGGACATCATGCTTGGGAGGGTGGAGGCGCAGGAGAGGAAGGCCCTCTATGAGGTGGATTGATTCAGTGACTGGGATAATTGGGATGGGAGTGTCAGAGACAGTGCAATTGGCACAGGACAGAGCGGAGTTTCGGGCTGTTGTACATAGGGTCGCTATGAGTCTCAGGGGACTCGACGGCACATAACAACAACAACAACAACAGTTAAGGCAAAGTAAAATCAAGAAAATTTAATAACTGTCCTCAATTATAATGTATTAAAAATCATAAATGTATATATATTAAGCAATGAGTACATAAATATTTCTCTAGGTAGAGTATAAGAGTGAAAAATGATAAATATATAGAACTATAAATTATAAGAATATAGTTGTTTTCATAAAATAAATATTATATTGCTTTGAACACTCTAAAATTAAATTATGCTTTTATGGACATGAAAACATTTAATTTGACCTGAACTTCTGTATTTAATTAGTTGTTAACTGACCAGAAAAGTCATCAAAAATCATCCAAGCCCTTCATGAAACAGGGTATTTCACTAAAACAAACACAAATTAAATATCTCACATGAATAAGTAAATCTTCTACTAATCTCATAGTGTACTTTTTGACATTTGCTAGGAAACAGAAAACTACATGTCTGTTGAAATGAAAGTGCTACTCACCCACTAAGCACAAAACAAGTAGCTTTCTGAAGTTTTCTTTTTTATTAAAATTATTAATTGAGAACTACCTACTCTAATTACTTTCTGCCTGAATAAATAAAGTAATACAGGAACCATCTCACAATAAACATTTTTAATGGTAAAATGCATTAAAACCATTTAGAAGGATAAGAACAGCAAAAAAAAAAAACCCTGATTTCAATCTCTTAATGTTTGGGAAGCACTTAAAATAATACAATTTTGTGCTTTTCATTTTTTGAAGGTCTTTAAAAGTTACGTCAGTTTAGATAAAAGAAGAACAAAGTTTGTTAAATCATCAGGAGTAAAGAAGTGTCAACAAACTCTACCCAGTCTGAGAGAAGTCTGAAGAGAAAAGTATAGATGACAAAAATACAAATTACTAATTAGAAAGAATATAATATAGATAACACCTATTTTGTAAGAGAAACATAAATGTAGATAAAATACTAATATTAATTCTTACTAATTGTAAATCTAAGTGTAAAGAGAAGAGAAATAGCATTTCTAGAATATTAGAAGAATCATTTTATGACTAGGAGTATATAAAAATCTTCCATAATCAGGTTACTAAAAGAATTAACCACAAAATCATTTGCTTGTAATTATATAACACTTAAATTAAGAATTTCTTTTCAATAAAATATAGCACAAAATAAGTAAACGTTACAGCAAAGGAGATAGTTGCAACAAACTTAATTTGTAAGCTGAGAGAACTGAAAAACAAATTTAAACCTGAAGTCATAATGTTGAAAGATGCTATAGGCAATATATTGAATGATCCAGAAAGCATCAAAAGAAGATGGACGGAATACACAGAATCACTGTATCATAAAAAAATTGACTTGACAGTTAAAAATTTCAGGAAGTATCTTATGAGCAGGAGAAAATGGAAATGAAGGAAGAAGTGGAAGCTGCATTGAAGGCATTGGCAAAAAATAAGCCCATAGGAAGGAATAGATGGTATACTAACTAATTTCAATTAACAGAGATGGCCTAGGATGTGCTCAACAGTCTATACTAGGAAATTTGGAGAACAGGTATCAGGCCAACAGATTGGAAAAGGTCCTTATTTGTTCCTATTCTCAAGATAGGTGACCCAAAGGGATATGGAAACTATTGAATAATACTCTTAATACCACACACACAAGTAAAAATACTACTTAAAATTATTCAAAAGCAGCTAGAACAGTACATAGGTAGGGAACTGCCAGAATTGCTGATGTCAGATGGATCCTGGCTGAAAGTAGAGATATCAGAAGAATGTCTAGTTGTGCATTATTGACTATACAAAGGCTTTTGACTGTGTGAATCATAACAAGTTTTGGCTGACATTGAGAAGAATTGGAGTCCCAGAGTACTCAACTGTGCTCGTAAAACATATACCTGGACCGAGAGGCTGCTGTACAGAGCAGGGGAATACTGCATGGTTTAAAATTAAGGAAAGAGTTTGTCAAGGTTGTATTCTCCCTTCATAGTTATTCAATCTGCATGCTGAGCATAGAATTCAAGAAGCTGGACTCTATGAAGAGGAATGTGGCATCAGGATTGGAGGGAGATTCATCAATAACCTGCATTATGCAGATGACACAATCTTGCTTGCTGATGATGAGGAAGACTTCAAGCACTTTTTTGCAGAAGATCAAGAAATGTAACCTTCAATATGGATTGCATCACAATGTCAAGGGAAAAAAAGACTCTTTACCACTGGACTTAGAGGCAACATCATGAGAAGAGATTGAAACTGTCAACAACCCTTGATATCAGCTGTCAGAAAATAAGGAGGCGCATTACCCTGGGAAAATCTGCAGTTAGAAATCTCTTCAAATTATTGAAGAGTAATAAAGTCAGGTTGAGATGTAAGGTGTGTCTGATTCAGACCACGGTCTTTCTGATAACTTGCTATGCATCTGAGAGCTGGACAATAAATAGGCTAACAGAAGTAGAATTGATGCTTTTGAACTGTGGGATTGGAGAGGAGCACTTGACATCCCATGGACTGCCAAAAGAGCAAACAAATATGTCTTGGAGAGGGTGCAGCCAGAGTGCTCTTCGGAGGCAAGGATGATGAGGCTTCACCTCACATACTTTGGGCATGTTGCTAGGAGGGGCTATTCCCTGGAGAGGGGAGTGATGCTTGAAAGACTGGAGGATTAGTGTAGGAGAGGAAGACCCTAAATCAGGTTGATTTACATAGTGACTGCCACAGTGAGCTCGATTGTGTCAGGAAGGATGAAGATGGCACAAGATAGGACAGGATTTAGATCTACTGTTCATAGGGTCACTATGAGTCAAACTCGACTCGATGGCACCTAACAACAAAAACCCATGCTTCAAGAAAACAATAAGGGGAAAGTTAAAATTGAATTACTTTGGCATAATAATAAATTAAATTAAATTGATATTGAGTGTTGGAGAGGATGTGGAGAATGAAGTAAAAGAGAGGAGCGTTCTAATTGGAAGGAGAAAAAAGGATTCAACATTGTTTGATAGATAATTTAGACAATGTTCTGATATTGGGCTGAGAAATAGATGGTTTTTTTTAATAGATGATATATTTTACAATGAGAAACTCTATATTAAACATTTAGCGGTTTCCTTACTTTCCAGCCTAAGGGGAAAAGACTCAAATCATGTCTGAAAGTCAACAAAACCTAGGTCCTGCCTCTCTTCCCCTTCATCACTCTTCTTCAAACTCTTCTGAGTTTATTACAGTCCAGTAATTCAGATCTTAAGGATAGATTGGGTAGAATGTTGAATGATCAAGGATGTATAAAAAGAAGATGGAAAGGAGTATACAGAGTCACTGTATCAGAAGGAATTGGCTGACACAGAGGGATTTCATGAAATAACATATGAGCAAGAACCTATGGTGATGAAGGAGGAAGCTAAAGTTGCTATGAAGAAATTGGAAAAAAAACAAGGCTCCAGGAGTTGACTGCATACCAATTGATTTATTTCAACAAACAGATGCTGCCCTGGATGTGCCAGGAAGTCTGGAGGACAGCCAGCTGTCCAACTGACTAGAAGAGATCAATCTTTGTTCCCATTCCAAAGAAAGGTGACCCAACAGAGTGTGGAAATTATCGAAAAATATCATTGATATCACATGCAAGCAAGATTCTGCTCAAAATTATCCAAAAACATCTAGAACAATATGTCAACAGAGAACTACCAGATGCACGGGCTGGATTTAGAAGAGGTCTCGGTACTAGGGATATTATAGCTAATGTAAGATGGATCTTGGCAGAAAGCAGAGAATACCAGAAGAATGTCTATCTGTGCTTCATTGACTATGCAAAGGCTTTTGACTGTGTAGATCACAACAAGATGTGGCTGACTCTGAGATGAATGGGAATCCCAGAACATTTGATTGTGCAGGTGCGAAACCTATACTCGGAACAAGAGGCAGTCATCCGAAAAGAGAAGGGAGACACCGGATGGTTCAAAATCAAGAAAGGGGTCCTTCAGGGATGTATTTTGTCTCCATACCTTTTCAATCCACATGCAGAACAGATCATCTGAGACGCTGGGCTGTACGAGGAGGAATGTGGCATCAGGATTGCTGGAAGAATCGTCAGCAACCTGCGTTATGCAGATGACACAACCCTGCCCACTGAAACTGAGGAGGACCTGAAGTGCTTGCAGCAGAAGGTCAAGGACTGCAGTCTTAAATATGGATTGAAACTCAATATCAAGAAAACAAATATTCACACCACTGGGCCAATTGGCAGCATCAGTATGGATGATGAAGAGATTAAGATAGTTAACAGTTTTAGTTTACTTGGCTCCACAGTCAACACGTGGTAACAGCAGCCAGGAAATCAAGAGACGAATTGCATTGGGAAAGTCAGCTGTGACGTACCACTCAAGAGTACTGAAGTGCAATGATGTCAGGCTGGAGACTAAGGTGCGCCTGATCCAGGCTATAGTATTCACAATTACGTGCTATGCATCAGAGGGTTGGACAGTGAATAGGGTTGATAGAAAGAGAATTGATGCTTTTGAGTTGTGGTGTTGGAGAAGAGTGTTGCATATGTCATGGACTGCTAGGAGAACAAACAGGTTTGTCCTGGAGAGGGTGAAGCCAGAATATTCCCTAGAGTCAAGGATTCTGAAGCTTCGTCTGACATACTCTGGGCATGTTGCAAGGAGGGACTGGTCCTTGGAGAGGGACATCATGTTTGGGAGAGTGGAGGGATGGCACAGGAGAGGAAGACTCTCAATGAGATGGATCGATTCTGTGAGTGGAGTGATGGGAATGAATGTGCTTGAGACAGCGAGATTGGCACAGGATAGAAAGGCATTTGGGGCTCTTGCACACAGGGTCACTATGAGTCGCAAAGGACTCGATGGCACATAACAACAACAACAACAATTCAGATCTTCTTTCTATTTAACAAAGCTCAATATCAACTTTGTTTTTTCTTTTCCATCTGCTTATAATTGTTTCTTCTTTATCTTCAAGTCTCAGTTCAATTGCTATCTCATCAGAGAAGGCTTCCCTCAACACCTTTCAGCAGACAAGTGGCAGAATCAGAGGTATTTACCTCTTAATGAGGAAAGACAACAAAATTTATTGAAACACAACTTTTGCCAATAGATGTTCTGCTATAGCATGTAATTAAACATTAAGAAAATTGGAAATTACATTGCTTTTTTAACTTTATTTTT
>NW_006399751.1:28013160-28013780 GCF_000299155.1 Elephantulus edwardii | reverse complement strand
CAATCTATTATATAGACATTATTATAATCCATCTCATTGAAGGTATTCCTCTTTTTCATTAACTCATTACTCATTGTTGTTGTTGTGTGCAGTTGAGTCAACTGTGATAATGACCCTATGTACAAAAGCTCTGAACTCTGCCCTACCCTGCGCCAATCTGTCTCTGACACACCTACCCTCATTTTCTTTTACTGTGTCAATCCATCTCATCCTGAGTCTTCCTCTTCTGAGTCTTGAGAGAAGTCTTCCTCTCTTTACTGTCCCTCCATTCTTCCAAGCATGAGGTCCTTCTACAAAGACTGGTCTCTTCTGGCAACATACCCACAGTATGTCAGACGGAACTTCAAAAATCCTTGCCTCCAAGGAACAACTTGGCTTCACCCTCTCAAGGACAGACCTGTTTGTTCTTTTGTAAGTCCATGGTATGTTCAATACTCTTCTCCAGAATCACAACTCAAAGGTATTACTTCTTCTTCTGTAGTCCTTAGTCATTGTCCAGCTTGCTGATATGTAGCAAGTAAATGCAAAGACTATGTCCTGGATGCACCTTAGTCTCCGGACACATTGCTGCTCTTTAGCACTCTGGAAAGGACCCTCCAGCAGATTTTCCCAAAGCAATT
>NW_006399751.1:28010507-28012130 GCF_000299155.1 Elephantulus edwardii | reverse complement strand
CTATGAGTCGGAAACGACTCGATGGCACATAACAACAACAACATATCTTGTTCTTATGTGCTAATTGCAATAGCAAAAATACTTGAGAATAAACCTACCTAGAAACACTAAAGACCTATAAAAGGAAAACTACAAAGCATTACTACCAGAAACAATAAGAGACTTCTTAAATGGAAAAATATTCCCTGTTCATGGGTAAGAAGACTCAACATTGTGAAAATGGAAATTCTACCAAAAGCAAGGACTTCCAAAAGAACAGATATGTCTTCGGAAATGTGTTCCTTAGAGGCAAAGATAATGAAATTTCATTTCACACACTGTATACATGTTAGAAAAGGCCATTTTTCCCTTTTTAAAAAAAAAATTATACTAATTTATTTACAAAATTCAAATACATTATTTTTAAGAACAATTCTTCCAATTTCCCTCACCCATCAAATTGTACAACTCCATGATTAATCCCCTCTCCCTCTTGAACATCCTATGAGGCCTTTCTTAAAGGACATCAAGCTTAAGAAAATGGAGGGACAGGGAAAGAAAGGAAGATCTTCGACAAGGTGGGTTGACACAGTGACTGTGTCAATGGGTTTGAGTAGCTCAGAGTTTGTGAGGATGGTATGGGATAGGACAGTGTTCCAATCAGTTGTTTATAGGGTCACTATGACTCGTACTTGACTCAATAGAACCTAACAACAACAACAACCAAAAGTAATCTACAAGTTCAATGAAATCCCATTATAGACACCAAACATTCTTCAAGGATACATAAAAAGCCATTTCCAGTTTTATTTGGAAAGGAAAAGGTCTTAAATAATCAAAGTTCTTCTGAAAAATAAAAAAAAAGAGGAAACCTATTACATAGTGATTTTTGTTGTTGATTGCCTTGAAGTCGAGCATGACTCATAGTGACCCTATGAACAGAAGGCCTGAAGCCCCTCTACAACTATCGACACATATCAAAGTTCACAGAGTTCCCAGGGGCATGCTATTTAGGAAGGGGATGCCACTCCTAATTACAAAGTGATAATAACAAAAAACAAAAACAAAACAAAACAAAAACCTGGTGTAAGTACAACAATGGACACTAGATCAATGATACAGAATTGAGCTCTTAGAAACTAATTCATCTATCAGTTAATATTTGACAAGAAAACAGAATTCAATAAATAGGGGAAATCGCAGCCTCTTTAACAAATGATGCTGGCAAAACTGGACATCTACCTGCAGAAAACTGAAACAGGAACTACATTTCAAACTGCACACAAAAACAACTCAAAGTGGATTAAAGACTTAAGGGTAAATCCAAAAATCTTAAAGATCATCAAAGATTAAAAGGAACATATTGAGAAGCATTAGTCTATGGCATAAGTAGGCTTGCAAACATAGACAAAATGCAGTAATAAAGGGGGATAAAATCGACTAATTGGATCTTCTAAAAAGTAAACTTTTTTCTAATAGAGTACAAAGAAAGCCTGGGGGGAGGAAATTTGGCAACAACTTTTCAAACAAGGATCCTATGACTAAAATTTACAAAAGATCTTATAACTAAAATCTGCAAGGTCTCAAGTAAGAGTGATAGCCCAATAATAAATTGGGTAAAAACTAGAAGACTTCACAGAGAAC
>NW_006399751.1:28008366-28010141 GCF_000299155.1 Elephantulus edwardii | reverse complement strand
CACATTGCTGCAGTCACTGTGTCAATCCATCCCATTCTCTCTTACACTGACCTGCCACTTTTTGAAGCATGATGTCTCTTCCCAAGAAATAGGCTCTCATAGTAATCTGTTTAAAGTATGAGCGGCAGAGCTTCATCATCTTTGCACTCAAGCAGCACTCTGCCTGTACTGTTTCCAAGGCTTAACTGTTCTTTTGACAATGTGTGGGATGCTCAGAACTCTTCTCCAAAAACCACAATTTAAGTATCAATTATTCAGTCATTCTGTCATCTAATTCATTTTCGTGCTCTCAGATGCTTAGTCGGTGATTGAAAAGCCAATGACCTGAATCAGGCACACCTTAGTCTTCAAGCTAATATCATTATTCTTCAATATTCCCTGACAGTAGACTTGCCCAATGAACTACATCTCCTGATCTCCTGATCTCCTGACTGCTAGTACCAGAAGTGTTGTAGTCCAAGCAAGACTAAATCATTGTCAGCTTCAATCCTTTCTCCATCTATCATGATTTTGTCTGTTGGTCCCATGGTGAGGACCTTTGTAAATTCCATATGATCCAGCTATTACTCTGTTAGGAATATACACCAAGCAAATAAAAGTTGAGACACAAATGGAGATATGTAAATTTATGTTTATAGCAGAGTTAACCACAATTGCAAGAAAAAGGAAACAAACCAAATGCCGATCAACAAACGGCTAGAGAAACTGTGGTATATTCACACAATGAAATACCATGCAGCCCTAAAGAACAACAAAGTATTCATAAGCTATTATACAACATGGAAGAGTCTAGAAAACATGTTGTTAAATGCTCTCAAGTCGTGGATAGAGACCCCATGGATAGAGTCATAGAGACCCCACAAATGAAAGATCTGTAGTGAGTGAAGAAATTCAATCATAAAAGAACAAATAGTACACAAGACCACTACAGTGAAAGATAAGAGGTTTACTGATGGGTTGGGAGTAGGGGGAAAGAATAGAAATAGAATGTACAGACAATGAATTCGATACATTTTAATTGTATAAATGGTCTATTTTAGTGCATATGCTTCTGGATGATCATAGCTTATGAATATGAACATTCTATTTATAGGACTTAATGAAAGGTCTTGCCGTTCTTTTTGTGAACTGATGCACCAATCAAAGAAAATTGTGCTGTAATTAATATTTCTCCACCTTCTCTATTTTCATTCCAACAGTTTTTAAATTCAACTCTAGTCATTTATACTTAACTGAAAAAGCTGAAAGAAAAAGCTTGATTCATTTTGGGTTCAGATTAATTCATCAGACATAAATAGCTTTCATATTTCCTTTTGTAAATGAAAAAGATAAAAAAGAAATACCACTCACTACTTCAAAGGAACATAAGCAATTATCTGCATTTCTATATTCTATCTTTATACTACTTATTGGCTCATTTGTTACTTAGATCAATTAGCTTTGGTTACTGGAGATACTTTTCTATAGGTAATGAAAGAAGTTGCTTTTTTGTAACTCTATTACTTCTTTTATTTTCATTTTTATTGAAACTTCACTTTACCAATTTTAATATATTTACCTTATTTTGAATGTTAATTATCTTCTTAGTTTGATATATCTCAAAAATAATTTAAAGGGAGCTCTGGTGGCCTAGTGGCAAGACGCTACACTGTAATCCCAGAGGTACGCGGTTCAAATCCACCAGACGCTCTGCTGGAGAAGGAGGGGGCAGTCTCCTCCTGTACCAGTCAGAGCTGATTTGATGGTACATGTAAAAAATAATACAATAAAAATAA
>NW_006399751.1:27998839-28007503 GCF_000299155.1 Elephantulus edwardii | reverse complement strand
CCCAGTGGTGAGAATCTTTGTCTTCTTGATGTTGAGCTTCAATCCATATTTAAGATTACAGTCTTTGACCTTCTGCAGCAAACATTTCAGGGCTTCTTCCATTTCAGCAAGCAAGGTTGTGTTAGCTACATATCGTAGGTTGTTGATGAGTCTTCCTTCAATCTTGATGTCACATTCCTCCTCATAAAACCCTGCTTCCCGAATGATCTGCTCTGTATACAAATTGAAAAGGTACAAGAGCAGAATACATCCCTGACACACTCCTTTCCTGCTTTTGAAACATGCATTGTGTCCTTGCTCTGTTCTGATGACTGTCTCCTGGTCCAAGTATAGATTTCACATTAGCATGATCAAGTGTTCTGGAATTCCCATTCTTCTCAGAGTTAGCCACAGTTTGCTGTGATTCACACAAACACGTTTGCCTAATCAATGAAACACAGATAGACATTCCTCTGGTATTCCTTGCTTTCAGCCAAGATCCATCAAATGTTAGCTACAATATCCCTAGTATCACAACCCCTTCTAAATCCAGCCTGTACTTCTGGCAGTTCTCTGTTAAAGTGCTGTGCCAGTTATTCATTTTTTTATTATCTTCAGTGTAATCTTGCTTGCATGTGATATTAATGATATTGTTCAATAATTTCCACACTCTCTTGGATCACCTTTCTTTGGAATGGGAACAAATATAGATCTTTTCCAGGAAATTGGCCAAGTGATTGTCCTCCGGATTTATTGGCACAATTTGGTGAACACAACTAGGGCAGCATCTGGTAGTTGAAATATGTCAATTAGTATACCATGAATTCCTGGGGCCTTATTTTTTGCCAATTCTTTCAAAGCAGCTTGAACTTCCTCCCTCATCAAGAGCTGGAGCCAGAAAATTGCAGAGGCTGAACTCGCTCAGCATTTCTTAAGTTCAAGGAACTGAAAAACAAATTCAAGCCTCGAGTTGCAATACTTAAGAATGCTTTGGGCAGAATATTAAATGATCCAGGAGGTATTAAAAGAGATGAAATGAGAATACAGAGTCATTGTACCAAATGAAATTGGCTGACATAGAAAAATTTCATGAAACAACATATGAGCAAGAGCCTGTGGTGATGAAGGAGGAAGTTCAAGCTGCTTTGAAAGAATACTTAAGGCAGGAAAAAAATCGAATGATGTGCCGAAATGATGCTTTATCTTGGGTTCTGTGTAATGAAATTCAGGCTCTGAAAAATGAAAACGTTCATGGCTATCATATATAATACAATAGCCAAATTTGCGTGAAAGAAAAAAATTTGCATACAGCAGACAAAATATGCAACGTCACTATAAAAAGCATGACAAATAAGCTGTCACAATGCACCCAAGTGTGCCTGAATTGACAAGGATGGCACAAGGTAGGACAGGGTTCAGATAGATCTGTGGTTCGTAGGGTCACTATGAGTCAATCAATAACACATAATGAGAACAACAATAAAGATCCCAATACTTTCCATTCTTGTAAGGTTGTAAACGTTGCTCAAACTCTAAAAAAAAAATGTATTTATAAATAAATAATCGTTTCATTCTGGTGGCCTAGTGGTAAGTATCTGCACTGCAGTCCTGAAGGAAATGGTTCAAATCTACCAGCTGCTCTACCAGAGATGGGAAATCTCCTTCTATGCAATTAAATGCCTCTGAAACCCTGCTTGAGGGTCAGGTACGGGTCAGTTGTGACTCAAAAGTACAAAACAACAACAACAATATTTCACATTTAGAATTATCTAGTGTTTTTTCATATGATGTGCCTTTAAAAAAATTGTGTTACCATTGATAAAGGATTCAGCCCATCCCTGTGGCATACTCAAAATTAATATATAAAATTAAAAAGTTAATATTTCCTTTGAAATACTTTGTAAATTTATGTACAAACCAATCCCATTGCCATCAAGTCAGCCCCAATGTGCAGCAACCCTGTTTAACAAAGGATTGTCCAAAGAGTTCCAAGACTACAAATCGTTATAGAAGCATTCTGCTACATCTTTCTCCTGCAAGCTAGTGGTGGGTTCAAACCACTGAATTTTTGGTTAGCAGCCAAATTCTTTGACCACTATGCCACCAAGAATTCTCAAATATATTTAATTATAAATCCTGGTTAAAACAGAGAAGCAATCAGATCAAAGAAATTAATACGCCTTGAAATAGAAGTCATCACAATGCTACTGAAACTGTATTATGAAACTAATGATAATGATAACTATAACAAATGGAAGCTGATTTAAATTATGACATTTCATGTCAATTACATATGCTTTAATTTGCTCAGATATAAATTAAATTTGGAAAATTCCAGAAATTCCGCTCTTCAAATATGAGAGTTCTTGATGTAACTTTTAACAGTACTGGAGAGGTTTTTGCTCATTGATCGCACACTTCAAAAACCTGCCAGAACCAACCACAAAATCTATCAACTAAAGCAGACATTAAAGGACAGTCGAACTACAACCATGATTTCTCATCTGAGCTTCTCTTTGAACCCCCCTGGGTATGAGAGCAGGGAAGGACAGAGGTTAGAGGTGTGAAGACTTTGCACTCCCTGCATTGTACAGGTTCAACAGTGTGACATAAGTTAATACTCTCTATCCCAGCACAGGTTGGCACATGCATTCCTTGGCTCTCAAACATAAGTCAAAACTTGAAAGCTTTGTTGCTTTCTTTAATATATTTCTTCTGACAGTCCATCTATCTTAGTACAGAATTATATCTGAAGGACATTACGCGTCATATGATCTTGGACTTTTTTTATTGTCACTCCTTTATAGTCTCTCCTCTGTTGTTTTACCAAACCCTGAACTGCTCAACAACACAAGACAAATGAGTTTAGTTTACTCATTTATTTTTTATTGTTTCAAGCAACTTCACCATTGGTTAAAACACTCCTAGCTTAAAAATGACACTTTTCAGTTCTTTTCTCTTAAAAAGGAAAAAAGGACACTTTGTTGTTTGGATACACTAAATGCCCCAAGGAAGAAAGAGAAGCAGTCTCCTTTCATATAAAGCCTCTAAATACCTACTTGAGAGTCAGCGATAAGTCTGTTCCAATTTTACAGCACTTAACAACAACAACACTTCATTCTAGTAAATTCCAATTCATGACCACCCTCCACTGAGTTTTCGAGCTTGCAAACCTGAACAAAATTGACTCTCATTTATCTCTTCTAGAATGTTAGGGATTTGAACTTCAGACCTTTCAATCTAACGCTTATCTACTATGTCACTCAAGCTTCTTGAAAATAAGAGATTATATGGATAGGACAAGGCTTAGATCTGTTGCCATGATTCCTAGTCAACTTGATGGCAGGTGTCAACAACATATATGTGTATGTATGTGTGTAATATTACACATATTAATTTTTTCTTAAGCTTAATAATAATTTTATTAACTGTCACACTTCTTAAAAGGAAAAGATACAGTTCATTTTCTCCAGACACAAAGAAACCCAGAAGACATGAGACCAAGAAGTATTTATTTAATTTTTTATGAGTATAAATTTTCACATTATCTTTATTGTTTTGGTGGCACTAAAACAAACATATGTATAACCCTGTCTAAGTCCTTATATCTAGTTTGAGGGAGCTCTAGAGGCTTAAAGATAAGGAATTGTGCTCACAACACAAATGTACACAGTTCGAATCCACCAACGGCTATGCAGGAGAAAGATGAGCAATCTCCTCTTATTTACTGGGTCTGAAAACCCACAGGAGGGTCAGCTATGGTTTGATTCCAACTCAACTTACACAATAACATTTAGTTTGTGCAATTTTCACTGTGTCTTAGTGGTAAGAAAGTGCATTACCAAAGCAAAGGCATATGGTTTGAATCCACTAGCTACTCCATGGGAGAAAGATGGACCATCTCCTCCTATGTTATTTAATACCTCCGAAAACTTACTGAAGGGTCAGTTATGGGTTGGTCCAGACTAAATGGTACACAACAAGAAGATGAGTGAAAACAGTGGAAGCCTTCTAAGTTGCACACTAGATTTAATAGGTGCAAAATCTTTTCAAATGTCTGATAATTAGAAAATTTATATTGCAAAAATTCACTTTTAATATCACTAGGAGTAGCAGTCCAAAGTAAAATCTCAACTACCTTTTATCTCTGTGCTTTACAATGGAGAAAAAAGAAATTGATGAGTCTAAAATGAGCTTCAATTCACTCTTGTAGCCCAACTTGCAGCCAAGCAATAGATAGATCAATAGGGTGAACAGTAACTTCAGAATGCTACAGTCCTGAGAACAATCAACCACACAATAGCATATGGGCAAGTGGAAAAGCTTATAAGGTAGGGAAAGAAAATTAAAAAGAAACAAAAGAAAACCCGATTTCTTTTTTGTTTTAAATGTAAAATGCAAATGAAATCTATAATTCATATATTAAATTAATCATGATCAAGTTGGTTTTGATTTATGGCAATGCTATAGGACAGAGTATAACTGCCCCATAGAATTTCCAAGACCCTAATCTGTGAAAGCAGACTGCCACACCATTTTTTTGCAGAGCAACTGCTAAGTTCTAAATGCCTATTTTTCAATTAACAGTCAATCACTTAACCATTGAGACATCAAAACAAATGCAAAATCTGTTACCATCAAGTTAGTTGATTATGATGCACAATGACCCTATAGCGATTCTATGGGACAGATAAAAGAACTGCTCCAGAATCTTTAGGAGAGCACATTGCTACGTCATTCTCCTGCATATTCACCAGTGGGCTTAAACAGCTAATATTCAGTGAACAGCTGGCCACCTAAACCCTGAGCCAGCAGGCTCCTTTTCTTTTACTCCTAAGGCCCATGAAGCATTATGCAAAATTATCAGGCTGTTAACTGAATGGTGGTTGTTTACCGGTAGACTTCAACTCATAGCAGCCCTAGGAACAACATACCAGAACTTTGTTTTACCCTGTACTGAAAGGTAAGTAGCTCAATTCCACCAGCCATACTCCAATAGAAAGATAAGCAGCCTCTTTTCCCAAAGGTGGTTGTTGTTGTTATGGCCATTGACTTGACTACAACTCATAGTGACCCTATGAACAATGGCTCTGATTTTACCCTATCCTGAATCAACCTCACTGTTTCTGACACACCAACTCCATTGGCACAGTTAATATGCCACTTCATCTGTAAAGATTATTTATTGTTTTTGTTTACTATAGAATTGGAATTGACCCATAGCTGACCCTCCAGCAGGTTTGCAGAGGCAGTAATAGTACAAGAGGAAACTACCCATCTTTCTTCTGCAAAGCAGCCTGATGGCCTTGAACCGCCTTCCTTCAGCATTGCAGTGTATCTTCTTGAGTAGACTGAAAAAATCAGGTCACTGCAAGTCAGAATTGACTTGACAACAATTTCTGAGGACTCCTTAATTCACTTATAATTAATCAATATAATTTAACTATATAATGTATATATCATTATAGAGGCTCTGGTGGCCTACTGGTAAGACGCTCTGCTGTAATGCTAAAGGCACGCAGTTCAAATCCACCAACTGCTGCATGGGAGAAGGATGGGCAACCTGACTGTTTGATTAATTGTATGATTAACTGCCTCTGACAACCCACCAGAGGGTCAGCTATGTGTCTGTTCCAAGTCTATGCTACATAACAACTTATAAATCTAAGAAAAGAAAAAAAAACACATTAAAATACTTTTACAGTATTTTTCTGTAAGGGGAAAAATGAGCTTTCGGATACTATTTCCACTTGCATATACCACAGAAACTCATTGCTAGAAGAATCCAACAATTGGGTTAATTTCATTTAGTAAAATCCATAGTGGAAGAGCACAGGAAGCATCTGGAACATGAGTCTACATGTCATACATGACAAATGAATATCATAGAGTCATAGGCCACGTATAGGAAAGAAAAGTCATAGGAAAGCAGCATAGGAAGGTGTCAAACCAAGACAAAATTGGGACCTCCTTCAGTTTGCCTCCAGATCCTACAGCTTCACTGTGCATGATTTCTTTCTCTTCTTGGCTATTCCTCTCAAGATAGACAATGTCTTCTGTCATGCATGCCAAATAATGATAACAGTGATGACGATTATCATTCTAATCATGATAGCTAGCCAGATGCTCACTATTAATCTAAAGGAAGAAGTTCTGGTGGTATTAACTGTATGGCATCTTGCCCTTAACCCAAAGGCCACATCACTTTGACTCTCCAAATTCACCAGCAAGTCTGATGCTATAAGAGAAAATAGGACAATCTCTTCTGATGTGATTTATAGCCTCAGAAACTCAATGGGGGGCTCTGACTCATGACAATGAGCTTGAGATTAATCTAGGTGAGTAAATATATTATCTAGTTTAGTACTCACAAGTACCCATGAAGTGTTATTATTTTCTGTATTTTACATATGAGGCATAGTTGGAGCAAATAATCTGCCCAAGTCACGCAGCTAAGCAAGGGAAGCATTGATACTGACTTCCCAGGCCATGAAACACTAGCTACCATATCTTAGCTACTACCTACCAAGTTCATAATTTTTCTCCCATGGGAAGGAATCTTACACTTTTTCTATTAATCAAGTCATACACAAAAGTTAAAAGTTCTGTGACTGTTTATTTAGAGTTATGACTATCTGGGAGCTCTGTTGGTCTTGTCCTTAGAGAGTTGTGTGACTAATCCAAAGGCAATGCCTCTCTGGAAGTTGGAAAGTTCCAGCACCTCTGCTGTAGAGAGATGGTTAATCTCCTCCCATGGTGTTTACGGCTGCAGAAAATCCCCTGGAGGGACAACTATGAGTTGGTTGCTACTCGACAGCAATGAGTTTTAAGGTTTGTACCCACAGATTTATCCTGGAGTGGGTTTGTGCATGTGACCAGGAGAGACTGGTCCCTGAATAAGGACATCATGCTTGGAAGGGTAGTGGGACAGTGCAGGAGAAGAAGATCCCAGATGAGTTGAATTGACTCAGTAACTGGGATAGCAGGGTTAGGTGTGTTGGAGACAGTGGAATTGCACTAGGCTATAGCAGAGTTCAAAGCTATTGTGTACAGAGACACTATGAGTCTTAGGTGGTTCAATGGCACATAACAACAACATACACCGAAATATAGATTATAGATAACAAAACATTTTTTATAATTACTTACTTTTTCAAAAGAATCATCTTAAAGTTGTTAGTGGGTGTGCTATTTTAAAATATTAAATCTAGAACTAGATTTCAACACACATGACTACTCCAACAAAATTAACGGCCAACCAGTCAATTCTGATTCATAGAAAAAGTAATTAGAGCAAGGACAGCATGGGGTATGGCTGAGTCTGACCTTTACTAACTCCACAAGAGAGCTGCCCCCTTCAACATCATCCACCACACAAAACTGATCCCCATGAAGTCACACATGTCCTCCTATGCTTTTCCATTCACTCATTGTTATTAGGTGCTATCAAGTCGAGTTTGACCCACAGTAAACGCGTGAAAACAGATATAAACCCTGTCACATCTATCCTGTATTATCCTCATCCTCTCTGACACCCATTGCTGTGCCATCTTCATCATCTCAAACCTATTGCTATAATCACTGTGCTAACTCATCTCATCGAGGGCGAGTTTGAAATATAGTACAATTTCCACACAGATTTCACAGAACCCTACTCACGGTTATGGGGATTATTAGGGAAGTTAACAGGCTATAACTCAGGTTAGCAGCAAGATATAACCCTCAGGTCTGGCAAGATACAATCCCTCAGTCCTCAGTATTTCTCATTTAATAGTAAGATACAATCCCTCAGTAAAAGAGCTTCTCAATTAAAAATAAGGTACAATACCTTAGTCCATAGAGCTTCTCCATTAACAGCAAGAAATAATCCCTCAGACCAGACAGCATCTCAGCAAACAGCAAGACCCAATACCTCAGTCCAAAGAGTTTCTCAGGCCCTGAAAGGCATGTGCTGCATTTTCTGCTTCTTCTCTTCCTCCTGGTGGTAATATTCCCACTTTCTGCCACTGAATCTACTCAAGATAATGACAAGACTAATCAATACCTTTGTAGATAGACTGAAACATCCTATTTGCGTGAGGAAGAAATGGCTTACACAGCCGGTGATGATGTAGGCAGACCACATGTTTGCAAGTAGAGGCAGCTAGATTAAAAAGTGCCATCAGGATTGAAGGATGGCACAACCCCGCTTGCTGAAACTGAGGAGGACCGGAAGTGTTTGCTGCAGAGGATCAAAGACTGCAGTCTTCAATATGGAATCTTGATTTTTAAGTTGTAATCTACTTTGAAAGCAGTACTCCTTGATTTTCTATAGGAAACTCTTCAAGTTTTATTCATTTTAAGGAAGCAAGTTCATGACATTTATATAACATAAGTTGTTGAGGGGTCTTCATTTGATCCTGATGCCATTTTTTTCATCAAAAGTCCTGCTTCTGCAATGATTTGATCAATATACAGGTTGAATGTTGTTTGTTGTTGTTGTTGTTGTTGTTGTTGTTGTTCTATTGTGCCATCCAGCCATTTACAAGTCATAGCAACCCTATGTACAACAGCTCTGAAATCTGTCCTGTCCTGAGCCAGTCTCACTGACTCCAACACACCTACCCTCATTTCCTCAGTTACTGTATCAATCCATCTCATCCAGGACCTTCCTCTCCTGCACTGTCCCTCCACATTTCCAAGTAT
>NW_006399751.1:27991846-27998739 GCF_000299155.1 Elephantulus edwardii | reverse complement strand
TGCCATCCAGCCATTTACAAGTCATAGCAACCCTATGTACAACAGCTCTGAAATCTGTCCTATCCTGAGCCAGTCTCACTGACTCCAACACACCTACCCCCATTTCCTCAGTTACTGTATCAATCCATCTCATCCAGGACCTTCCTCTCCTGCACTGTCCCTCCACACTTCCAAGTATTATGTCCCTCTCCAAGGACCAGTGCCTCCTGGCCACATAGCCAAAGTGTGTAAGACAGAGCTTCAAAATCCTAGCCTCCAAGGAGAAATTTGTTTTCACCGTCTCTAAGACAGATCTATTTGTTTTCTGGGCAGTCCGTAATATGTTTAAGACTCTTCTCCACCACAACTCAAAAGCATCAATTCTTCTTTGTTATCCTTAGCCCAGCTCTCTAAATAATAGCAAGTAATTTCAAAGACCATGGCCTGGGTCAGACATACCTTAGTCTCTAGACTAACATCGTCGCTTCTCATTACACTGGAGAGGTCCCTGACAGATTTGCCCAAAGCAGTTCGTCTTTTGATTTCCTGACTGCTGGTGCCAAGTGCTGATTGTGGAACCAAGCAAGCTGAAATTGTTACCAATCTCGATCTCTTCTCCATCTGTCATGGTGCTGCCAAGTTACCCAGTGGTGAGAATCTTTGTCTTCTAGATGTTGAACTTCAATCTATATTGAAGACTACTGTCCTTGACCTTCTACAGCAAGTGGTTCAGATTCTCCTGTTTCAGCAAGCAAGATTATGTCATCTGCACAACATAGGTTGTTGGTGAATCTTCTTCCAATCCTGATGCCACATTCCTCCTCATAAAGCCCAGTATCCCACATGATCTCTTCTTCATACAGATTGTAAAGGTATGGAAACAGAATGCAACCCTGATGTACTCCTTACTTGATTTTGAACCATGCAGTATTTCCTTGCTCTGTTCTGAGGTTTGCTTCCTGGTCCAGGTATAGTTTTATTATGAGCATAGTTAAGCATTATGGGATTCTCATTAGCCTCAATTGTGTTAGCCACAATTTGTTGTAATCCACCAGTCAAATGCCTTTGCATAGTCAATGAAACACAGATAGACATTCCTCTGGTACTCTTGGCTTTCCACCAACATCCATCTGACACTGGTCAGAACGTCTCTAGTGATACAACCTCTTCTAAACCCAGCTTATACTTCTGGTAGTTTTCTGTTGATACACTGGTCCAGTCATTTTTTTATAATCTTCAGCAGGATTTTGTTTCTGTGATGTATTAATGATATTTTTCAATAATTTCCACATTCTTGCCAGGTCACTTTATTTTGGAATGGGAGTAATATGATCTCTTCCAGTCTGTTGGCCAGGTAGTTCCCCTTCAGATTTCTTGGCACAACCTGGTGCACACGTCAGGGCAGCAACTGTTTGTTGAAATATGTCAGTTGGTATACCTTCAATTCCTGGGTTCTTATTTTTTTTGCAAAGTCCTTAACACCAGCCTACACTTTCTCCTCTTGCACCTATTGCCTCTTGCCCATATGTGTTTGGTTTTTTGGGTTTTTTTTTAATTCTTCTGTGTCAGCCAATTCTTTTTGGTACAATGACTCTGTATTCTCCTTCCATCTTCTTTTCACACTCTCTGGATCATTAGATATTCTGCCCATAGCATTGCAAAGTATTACAACTCATGGCTTGAATTTGTTCTTTAGTTCCTTTAGCTTAAGAAGTGTTGAGTGAGTTCTGCCCTTTTGATTTTCTGGCTCCAGCTCCTCACATGTTTCATTATAATACTTTGCCTTGTCTTCTTGAGCAGCCCTTTGAAATCCTCTCTTCAGCTCCTTGACTTCTTACTTTCTTCCCTCTGCTTTGGCTTCTCAGCACTCTAGTGCAATATTCAGAGTCTCTTCTGACATCCATTTTGGTATTTTTATAATGACCTTTTTTGGTGCCATCAAGTCAAGTATGACCCATAGTGACTCTATAAACAAAAGATCTGAACTCTGTCCTATCATGTGTCGTCTTCATACTTCTGACACACTAGAGCGCATTGTGCAGTCACTGTGTCAATCCACCGGTTTGAGGGTCTTTCTCTCCTTCCTCTAGTTTCTGCCTTTCTAAATGTATTTCACTCACCAAGCAACATGCCCAAAATATGTGAAGCAAAGCTTTATCATTCTTGACTCCAAAGGGCACTCTGGCTGCACTTTCTCCAAGACATATTTGTTTGTTCTTTTGGAATTCCATGGGGATTAAACAGATTAAGTAGGTATGGAGAAAATATACATCCTTGATGTATAACTTTCTTGATTTTAAACCATGCTTTTCTTGCTCTGTTTGTACAACAGCCTTTGGATTTAGGTAAAGGTTTCACATGAGCACAATTAAGTTTTCTGGGAATCCCATTCTTCTTAATATTAGCTATCATTTGTTGTGATCCATACATTTAAATGTTTTTACAAAGTCAATAATACACAGATAGACATCCTTCTGGTATTCTATGTTTTCTGTTGTGATCATAGATGCCCCTTGAATGGACTTCAGAGGAGATTGCCCTCTTTCTCCTGAAGAGCCACCGACGGAGTCCAACCATCCAAAAGGGTGCCATCTTTGATTTAACAACAGTCCCTCAGGACTACACAGTGAGAACTCCCTTGTGTTTACTTTAATGATCGATAAGTAAAAGTGAGTTGATTAGATTATAACCTCAAATAATGTATTATGTTAAAAGAATGGGATATTACTGTTCAAGATTTTAGACATATATTAAAGAACATGTAATCACTTAAAACCTATAGGAATAAGTTGGCAGAAATTAATGATTATGTTTATCATATTTCTTACTCATAAGATAATTATGCATAGATGACAAGCAATTTTCAACAGTTTTATTGATGACTGTAATTAGTATTCATTTTTATACCAAAGTCAACCATTTTTCCTATTTTTGTAATTTCACTGATAGCTATGAAAACCTTCAGTGCTGGCGGATATCCCTGATGATAAGGAGAGTACACTCTTTATCATGCAGTGTTGGAAATGCCTTCTGATATAATGTACGTTATAGAGCCCCCCTTTCATTCTTCCCCAATTGATTCAGTAACACCCCAGGTCCTAAGGAGGAGGAAGAAGACTATCAAGTATATGTAGTGACTAAAAACCAAAAAGCAAAAAGAATCACCCTTCTTTTAATCTCTTACTAGTACTTTTAGGGTAGAAAAATCTTTCATAGGGTAGGTGTATAAGAAAAGATTAATGTAAATAAAGTGACCACTCTTTTGTCAAAATAAATACCCAAACACTAGCATTTTCAATTGCTTTTTCACCTTTGGAAAAAAGCATTGAAAAGTTCTACAAGGGTAGACCAGAAATTATATTACCTAAATCATCATCTCAGCCTTGTGCGTAGGAGCTCTGTACCTAAGATGCATTAGTAACACAGACAGAGGGAAGTAAGTAGTCTGTCATGTAGTGATAATTGAAAGGCAGAGATAGGTAGATATTCTTTAAGATAGAGATAGTAGATTCTGCATGAAATACTATTATTTTTGCTGTTTCATTTTCATCTGATTATTTGTTTGCTTATAACTTTACTTTCTCTCCACCAGCTATTCTTCAGTATTTAACCAATTTCTGAACAGACAAGTTCCTTGCCTACAGCAGAACAACTTGCAACAAAAGATCTGCCTCTTCTACCAAGAAAAAAGTGTTGATTCTTAACAAGTCCATTTCCATGTCAAAAGCTGAAACTCTCAATGATTACACTCTTAGCCAATGTACTGACCAATTCAAAATTAACATTTAAAAATATTGCACTTTAAACTAGAATCCTCATATCTGTATAATTCACATCAATACAGTGTTGTTTTTCTATTTCAGTGACAGAAAACTATAATGCAGGAGGAGCACTGTATCTGAGACAAATTAATCACAGATATGACTTTCTGAACCAACTTTACATAAGAGCACACAAATACGTGGAATAGCACATGTATGATGGTTAAGGTTGTCTACCAACATAACTAAGCTATTATTCTTAATGCTTTGGCAGTAATGATGTAAACTGGCACTTACAACATTATGGAATTGTGGCTTAATTAATCCACTTCATCAAAGAAAATACACAAGTGCCCAATAAATACATAAAGATATTTAACATCACCGGTCATTAAAGCTAAAAACTATTTTTGTCATGTTAATTTCAACACATGGAGACTCTAAAGGACCAGACTAGGACTACTAAATAGGGTTTTCAAGGCTGGAAAGCTTTGCAGAAGCAGACTGCTACATCTTTCTCTCAAAGATCAACTCATGAGTTTGAGCAACTGACTTTTCAGATGGTAGATTACTTACCCACTGTGCTACCAGAGATCCTTTCATTAATCATTAGGAAAATTATTATCTAAACCACAGTGAAATATACACTCAAAAACCCAAAACTCATTGTCATTAGGTTGGAATTGACTCTGAACTGGATCTTTCTCCTGTGGAGTCACTGGTGGACTGGAGCTCGAGAGAGTTATTGCCTTTGGGTTAATAAATCCAACTCCCTACTATGTCACAAAATCTCCTTTCACACACACAGGATGACTTTTTTCTCTCCCACACAAACACACAGAGTGGCTTTAATTAAAAACACAATCAGATAATCAGAAGGGGATACAGAGTAATCAGAACTTTCATATTCTGTGTGTGGCATTGTAAAATAGTGTAATTGCTTTGGAAAACATTTGACAGGTTCCTAAAATGTTAAATATAAACTTATCATAAGATACAACTCATCTCTTAGGTATTGTTGTTGATACTTGACATCGAGTTGCTTGTGACTCATAGTGACCCAGTGTACAGCCTCTCTGAACCCTGTTCAATCCGGTTCCTACTTTACTGTCTCTGACACACCTACCCCCATTACTCCCGTCACTAATTCAATTCATCTCATTGAGTGTCTTCCTCTCTTGTGCTATCTCTCCACCCTCCCAAGCATGATGTCCCTCTCCAAGGACTGGTCCCTCCTTGCATCATGCCCAAAGTATGTCAGACAAAGCCTCAGAATCCTTGCTTCCAAGGAGCAGCCTGGTTTCACCCTCTCTTGGATGAACCTGTTTGTTCTCCTAGCAGTCCGATTAATACATATATATACACAAAAATATTTACAATTACAATTAGTCTTCACAGTTTGTTGTACAGTGGTGACTTGAATGTTCCTATGATGCTGGAAGATACTGACATTTCAGCTGGATTACCCATGGTGGAAAGAAGTCAGCAGAGATTTCAGACTGAGACAGACTCATTTAGGGTGGGGACAGTGCAAATAAAATATCAGAGAAAGCCTTAGAGTTAATCTTAGGGACAACTCAGTCTTAGAGGCAGGCTTAAGAACACTATGGTTGTTGCTGTTGTTAGGTGCTGTCGAGTGAAATATGATTCACAGAAACCCCACTAACAATAGATCTAAATTCTGCCCTATCTTGTACCATTCCATGATCTCTGACACACTTGAGTCCATTGCTGTAGTCACTGTGTTAATCCATCTCATTGAGAGTTATAAAAAGGAGCAAGGGCCATGTGGAGATGGCCATATCTTGTCTTTACCAACTTCACAAAGGGAAGCTTTTCCCAACAACAACATCAACAACACAAAACCAATCATGCAATCAAACATGTCTCTCCACTTTCCTGTACCTCTTCCTACTCATCTCAACACCAATCTTACTGGGTCCAAAAAAATCTGTTGAAACAGCTCGTAGACCACACAGAAGCATCTTGGGGAATTCAAAGGTGATAATCCAAATTAGTAGTAGAATATAGTGAAGACAGCTTCTGAAATGCACTCACAGGCACCTTAGCCTTGAGCCTTGCAGCTTTAGGCCAGTGTTAGAAAGTTACTAGTTCTGCCGCTATTTCTTCACCCTCTCAGTTCTCCAACAAACTTGGGCAAAAGGCTCATAGTTCTGATTCAGTGGCATAGAATTCCCAATGTCTACGCCATCTCATGCCAGGTCTCTGGTTCTCTGATTCAGCCCCTGCTGCTGATATAGATCTAGCTGCTGCTGCTGTAATAAGTCTAGCTGGCCAAAGAATCTCTGATCCTGAAGTGTGCCCATTGCCTGCCTGCTTTTCCTTTGTTTATGGTGAGACTGTCCAATCTGCTGCTAGGTCCATTCAACTTAATGTCAAAACTAGTCTATGCTCTTGTGAATTGGTGAGATGAGCCAATCTTCTTGCAGATTGGTGAGATCAACTAATTCGTTGGTAAACAGGCTAGCACACAGGTTGGTTTTTTGGGGGTTTGTTTCTTTGTTTGTTTTGCATATTCCTAACCATCCACAAGGCAAAGTAAGTTAATGGATGTTGTTGTTGTTGTTGCTGCTGTAGGTCTGTCGATTTAAGTACAACTCATAGTGACTCTATCAACAACAAAACTTAACACTGTGCTGTATCATGTCATCTTTACAGTCATTCTTATTTATACATTCAAGCCTATTGCTGCAGTCAACCCACCTGGTCCAAGGTCTTCTTATCTTTTTCTGACCCTCCAGCTTCCCAAACACAATGTCCCTTTCCAAGAATAGGCACCTCTCCAAGACATACCTGTTTATTCTTTTGGAAATACATGGGATCTTCAGCACTCCTCTCCAACAACACAGTTCAAAGGCATCAGTTCTTTTGAACAATAAGCCCTTAATACCAAAGGGATCTTCTTCTCTTGCACCGTCCCTCCATGATCCCAAACATGATATCCCTTTAAAGGAATAGTATCTTCTAGCAGCATGTCCTAAGTATAAGAGATGAAACTTTTAAATGGCGTATCTCAGTCACAAAGGGACAAATACTGCATAGTGCCACTGTTGTAAAATGGGACTGACATCAGGCTTGAGGGGAGACTTAGATGGGATAAATAATTATACTGCATTGACACAGATGAGGTAG
>NW_006399751.1:27990379-27990936 GCF_000299155.1 Elephantulus edwardii | reverse complement strand
TCCTGATGCCACATTCTTCTTCACAGAGTCTGGCTTCATGGATTATTTTCTCAGCATCAGATTGAATAAGTATAGAAAAAAGATACAACCCTGACACATACCCTTTCTGATTTTAAACCATAGAGTGATCCCTTGTGCAGACAACAGCTTCTCGATGTATGTATTTTTGTTGTTCTTGTTATGTGCCATCGAGTCGTTTGCGACTCATAACGACCCTATGTACAACAGCTCTTAACGCTATTCTATCCTGTGCCAACTTAGCCATCTCAAACTCACTTATTCCCACCTCTCCAGTCACAGAATCGATCCATCTCATTGAGGTTTTCCTCTCCTTCACCGCCCCTCCACTCTGCCAAACATGATGTCCCTCTCCAAGGACCAGTCCCTCCTTGTAACATGCCCAAAGAAGGTCAGACAAAGCTTCAGAATCCTTGACTCCAAGGAGCATTCCGGCTTCACATTCTCTAGGAAAAACATGTTTGTTCTCCCAGCAGTCCATGGTATATGCAACACTCTTCTCCAGCACCACAGCTCAAAGGCATCAATTCTCTATCAAC
>NW_006399751.1:27987232-27989097 GCF_000299155.1 Elephantulus edwardii | reverse complement strand
AGCTGCCTGAGTCTCATAGTGACCCTATGCAAAATAGCTCTGAGTCCTGGGACAACCTCACTCTCTCCAACACACCTACCCCAGCCATTTTGTCAATCCATCTCATCCAGGGTCTTCCTGTCTTTTGCTGTCTTTCCACCCTTTCAAGCATGATGTCCTTCTCCAAGGACTGGATCCTCCTGGTAAGATGCCCAAAATATACAAGACAGAGCCTCAAACTTCTTGCCTCCACGGAATAGGTTTAACTCTCTCCAGGACAGACGTGTATTTCTCTTGGCAGTCCACGGTGTGGACTTCAATACTCTTCTCCAGCGCTGCAACTCAAAGGCATCAATTCTTCTTCTGTCTTTTTTGGTCATAGTCCAGCTCTGTGATGCATAACATGCCATTGCAACCTTAATATCGTTGCTCTTCAGCCCTGTAGAGTAACCCCTTTGAAATCTTCTGTTCAGCTCCTTACTTTCCTGCTTTCTTCCTTTTGCTTTGGCTTTTCGGGCTTCTAGTGGAATATTCAGAGTTTGTTCCAACATTTATGCAAGTATTTTCTTCTTCCTTTGTCTTTGTAATTCCCTTTTGCATTCCTAGTCTATAATAGTCTTGATATCCTCCCATAGCTCCTCTGGCCTTCCCTCATTAGCGTTCAAGTCTTCAAACCTGTTCCGGAGATGGTTTTTTTTAATTCATGTGGCATGGATCAAACATCAAGTTTTGGTTCCTGTGGATTTGATTTAACTTTCTTTAGCTTCACTTTGAATTTGCACGTGAGTAGTTGATGGTCTGTTCCACAATCAGTATCTGGAGTGGTTTTCATCTTCTGCAATGATTCTGTCCATGGATATAGTCAATATGCTTTCTGTACATACCATCAGGTGAGGTCCATGCATATAGTTACTGTTAATGTTTCTTATAAAATGTATTTACATGGTACAACCATTATGGAAGGTGGTCTAGTGCTTTCTCAAAAAGTTGGAGATAGAAATTCCTTTTGACCCAACAATTCCACTACTGGGAATATATCCTAATGAAACGAGAGCTACAAGTCAAACGAATGTTTATATGCAAACCAATGTTTAATGGTGCATTGTTCACAATAGCAAAGAGATGGAAGAAACCCAAGTGCCCATCACCAAACAAATTGGTAGAAAAACTATCGTCCATCCACATAGTGAATCACTACACATCATTGAATGAAACATTACACAACATGGGAGAGCCTTGAGGACATTATGCTAAGTCATTTGTCACAAAAGGGCAAATACTGCATAACACCTCTGTTATAAAATGGAATAGATATGAGAGTGTTGGGGAGGGAATGGAGAAAGAGCGGTTAGATAATTAACACTGCATTAGAATAGATGAGGGGAAGAACTTTCCAAAAGGAATATAGGATTTTGCATTATATGTATGAGAACAATCTGGAACAAGGGGTGCGTTGTGGAGTGTGCTGGGTGAGAAATGTGCAGTAATAAAAAAATATAAAAAAGTATCTTCAATCAATAAATCATTGACTGTACAAAATTCTATCCTTTTATCTCCAGCATCATTTCTGCAACCAAACCCATGTTTTTCAACTACTGCTCCTTCTCTGTTCCCAACTTTTGCATTCTGGTCACCCATTATTATGAGTGCATCCTGGTTGCATGTTCAATCAATTTCTGACTGCCAAAGTTGGTAGAATTCACCTGTTTCCTCTTCTTTGGCTCTGGTTGTTGGTGCATAACCTCTTCTAAACCAAATTTGAACTTCTGGCAATTATTGTTGAAGATCATAGAAAAAATGGCTGAAACTGTATGTTGACAGGGATGGCATCAGGGATACAGATAATATAATGCAAATTATTATATATTCATATACTACAGAATATA
>NW_006399751.1:27931357-27987132 GCF_000299155.1 Elephantulus edwardii | reverse complement strand
ATAATATTATGTTAGTCCATTATACATTATATAATAAATGTGATATATTGTTTTCCAGCTATTCAGTTATGGTGCATTTTCATGTATATCTGTGGCATATTCATTTTTCATCAAATCACATTTCAAAGGCATCAATTCTTGTTTGGTTTTCTTTATTCATTGTCCTGCTTTCACATTCAGTTGTTGTTGTTCTTCTTCTTAGGGGCCCTGGAGCTCTCATCTTGGAGTACCTCCATCAGACGATTTTCTGCTGCTATTCATTAGACTCACTGTCAATTACTTGAAAAGTAGATAGAAGGTCAGATCTGCTTTTCAGTCTTTCTTATTCTGAAAGCTCTGCTGAAACCTGTTCATCATGGGTGACTCTCCTGACATCTGAAATACTGTAGGCATAAATCAAGCACTGAAACAACACACAGACCACCACAGCAAACTGACAGACAAGTGATGGTAAGCATAGAAGCATTATTCAAAACATTTTAAAAGTGGAAACAACTCCAATGTCTATTAGTCAGTGAATTAATAGATACAATGTGCTACATCCAGGTAGCCACTGTGGCTTAGTGGTAAGGAGTTCCGCTGCCAAGGCCAGGCATGCAGTTTGAATCCACTTTTTTCCCCAGGAAAAAGATGAACAATTGCATCTTGTGTGATTTATTGCCTCTGGAAACCTGTTGATAAATCAGCTATGAGTCAGATCTGACACGGCCATACCTAACAACAACATCTCCAGATGAATATTAGTAAAACATTAAAGGGAATAATGTTTGAATTCATGCTGCAATATTGATGAGCCATGAAAACATGTGCTAACCGAGAGAAGTCAGGCTTCAACACAAACACACCTATACAGAGTAGAGCAATATGTGGCACTTATTTGAAATAGACAGAGAGTGTATGTGAAATATGGAAATAAGACTATGACTGGTTATTCAAGGTCAAAGTCAAGGGCAGTAACGCATGAAAGAGAAGTCGTAAAATGGTTGAATTTTATGTCTCCTATAATGTTGAGCACAGTTTTAAATACTGGGGTTGTCAACATTATTACTCTGATTTAACTGTAACATTTTCAGGGAATTAATTATTTTATTGTATCTGTTGTGTATAATGTTCAAAATAATTCATTTGCCTTCTAAAATAAAATAATTGTTAAAAGAAAGAGAAGTGGTAAAGCATGATTCACAGACACTTGACATAAATCAACAGATGGGTGCTCTATCTTTCCATTTAGATAAAATATGTATGTGTGTGTATATATATGTATGTGCATGTATATGTGTATGTGTGTGTGTATATACATACATACATACATATTTGGAAGCAGGAGTGACATCCACTTCCTAAATAACATATCTCCAGAACTCCATGAACTTTCATAAATGCCAATAGTTGTAGAGGGGGTGAGGGGCTTTTTGTTCATAGGGTCACTATGAGTCACGCTTGACTCAAGGGCCATCAAACTACAACAAATTATACACACACACACACACACACACACACACACACACACGTATGTATGTTGTTGTTGATTGTTGTTAAGTCGAGCATGACTCATAGAAAACCTATGAGCAAAAGACCTGAAGCCTTTCCACAGCTATTATTTCTCAAAGTTTATAGAGTTAGTTTCCAGAGGCATATTGTTTAGGGAGTAGATGTCACTCCTGCTTCCAAACCTGTCTTAAACTGGGAGCTCCACCAAACACTCTCCACCATGGGTAACCGTTATTCCATTAGATCCCCCCAACAGCACAAGGTTCAGCATCACAGCCACTCCAGGTTACCCCAGTAGAGAATATTGACAAAAGAGTGCTGTACCATTTAGAAGAATGTTCCTCAAAAATATAGTAACAACTGACTTTTAAATACAAAGGCTCTCCACGAGGTCTTGTTGACTCTAAACAAGAGGCTTAAATTAAAAAACCAACCAGTATAGTATAGGCATTGGGTTTTTTTTTGGGGGGGGGGTGATTTGTTTTACTGCTAATTTGGAGGGAGCACTTACTTGCACAATTACAACATGCAGACACACCCAAGAAGGAGGGACAGCCCTGGGTTGACCAGGCCTCCTGTGATGGCAGGCTGGGACCACTAGTTGTTATGTGCCGTTGAGTTGCCTGTGACCTACGTACAACTGCTTTGAATCCTTCCCTGTCCTGAACCAGTCTCACTAATTCCGACACACCAACCCCCATTGCCCAAGATACTGCACAAATGGTTAAACCCTTGGCCTTTAAATAAAATGTTAACAATTCAAATACACCAGTAGATACTACAGAAAAAAGACTTGGAGATAACAGCCATTAAAAACTCTAAACACTCTGAAATATATGGAGTTACCATTGTTCAGAATTGAATCAACAACAAAGGATCTTTCATAGCATCCCTGCTCAGTCACTTGGCATTTTTCACTAACAAATGTTATTTAGTTAATGAGGGTTTTCTTCTCTGCTTTCCCATCCCCTCAGGAATTTATTCCGTATACTCTATATAAAATGTTTTACATTTTAATTATATTAACAGAATTAGAATATACATTTTGTATACAACATTACACTCAATTTATAAAGATTACATTTTAATACTGTATTTTCCTCAATAGCAACGTAAAATGATATTGGATATAATTGTAGAAAGAGAAGATGAATAGAACTAAAGCTTAGTTTCAATTTTTCCCCCCAACCCAAACCAAGGTTCAATTGTATAGCAGCAGGTAAAGGTGAAAATACATAGCCATTCAATTACTGTGAAAAAAATGAAATCTTTGTAAGTTTCCTGTCTGGGACAATTCTTCTTGACTGGTACAAAATTGAAATTCTCTTCATACTGATCTAGACTTAAGTGTCATTTCTCCTTCAATCATACAAGCATAGGTAATAAGAGTCCTCAATTCTTTTTTCATCATATGTTGTATTTTTAATAAAGATAAAAAAATATTCAAATTCATGATTTTATCTCTTACAAGAAAAAACTATAAAATTGAACACAGAAAGCAGCTCATTATTGCATTTAATTTCCTGTTGAATTCCTGTAGGAATATGAAAGGATAGAACTTTTTCTAGTTAAAAATTTTTACACACTTGTCACTAACGTAATATGTTCATAAATTGATTCAAGTAGTCTGTGTAAGATACTAGGCAGCAAGTGGAAATTGGAAGTTCTGTATGATTCTTGCTTTGTCCTCAGTGATTTTAACTTTGGTCCCTGGACTCATTAAACAAAGAGAGCTACACTTAGGGTAAACTTGTTCAATTTTTACCTTGTGCTAGGTGCTACGCATAGTATTTGATAGAAGACCCCAAACAATGTGCACAAGGAACCGAGGAGCAGAGAGACTGAATAACTTAGCCAGAGTTACTTAGCTGGGAGAAAACAGCACCAAGATTCACATTCAGATCCCCTGACTATAAAAATTCTAGGGTGGTTTGGTTTTTTTTTTTCTCCCTACAGAAGAAAACACGATTCTTTTTAAATATTAAAGGAAAGTTTTAAGGCTAAAATAGAATTTAACTTATAAAAACACTTTATTAAATAAGGAAAACCTTGAACATCATTCAAAGTTAACACAAAACGTAAACTCCATATTTTTTGTGACTCTTTTCCTTTCAAGCTAAAGCCAAAATTTAGAATAGACCCAGAATCCAAATGGCATGATCATTAGACAGTTATATTCTGTGAAGGACTCAAAGGAATAGTAGGGGGAAAACTCCAAATGACTAAATTACTATCCAGACTTTAATTTACAATTACTGCAGTAAGTGAAACAAAATTAAGAAGACCACATACCCAAATAATATTTAAATATAAATTTCTCTTTTGGTCAATAATTTGAAAACAGTGAATGCATTATTTATTGCATCACTGTTTTGAAAAAGAAATGAAATCGTGGGAAATGAAATTGTGTCCAACCAAAGAATATCTCTCATTAAAAGAAAATGCTGAGAGCTGGATAGTAGTCAGGCTGGGGAAGTAGCAACTGTTGCCATGGAGGCAAATTGGAACAGATAGAAAAGACCACAATATATCAAACTTAACACCTCCGACTTGCATCTCCGTAATTACCTCATACCAACATCCCATTGCTTTAAAAGCATTCTGTGCTGGTTTGTTATAAGAGCATGCTGACATATCATTAAGCTTCAGGTTTTCAAGCTCTTGGAAAAGTTTTAGGATGCTTCTTCTTAATCTTACTTAGTTTTTGCATTAACCTAGACATGTACCTATGGACTGTTGAATTTTTGAAACATGACATTTCTGGCATTTCTATCAGAAATATTCGTTTCTAACCCATTATTTTTATAAGGAAAAGAAAAATGTAGTAGGTTAAAAAGTAAAATATACATGATCCTTTTAAAGAAATGAGTGACATTTATTCTTGTATTCTAATAATAATTTAAAAGATTCATTAAATAAGGAACAAATGAGTTTCTTGAATTGTATTGATTTTTCATTGATTGATTTAAAGGAATCTATAACTTCCATGTGCACATTTTCAATAAGATCACAATGTAAGTAAATGTTCTGTAGGCATAATATGCTTGTTGTGTTGTTAGGTGCTGTCAAGTCAAGTACAACTCGTAACGACCCTATCAACAACAGATCTGAACCCTGTTCTATCCTGTGCCATCCTCACACTTCCTGACACTTACAAGCCCATTGTGGCAGTCACCATGTCAATCCATCTGGTTGAGGGTCTTCCTCTCTCCCACCAATCCTCCATCCTTCCCAACATCAAGTCCTTCTCCAAGGAATAGCAATATGCTGAAAGTATGTGAGGTGAAGTCTCATCATTCTTGCCTCCAAAGAGCACCCACCTGCACCCTCTCCAAGTCACATCCGTTTGTTCTCTTGTCCATCCATAGGATGTGCAGTGCTCTACTCCAGCACCGTAGCTCAAAGGCATCAGTTCTTTTTCTGTCATCCTTCATTGTCCAGCTCTCAGATGCATAGCAAGTAATCAGAAAGACTAAGGCCTGAATTAGACTCACCTTAGTCCTCAAACTGACATCATTACTCCTCAATAATTTAGAGAGGTCTCTAACTGCAGATTTTCCCAGTGCAATGTGTCTCCTTATTTCCTGACTGCTTGTACCAAGGGTGTTAATTGTGGATCCAAGCAAGATGAAGCTGTTGACAGTTTCAAACTCCTCTCCACACTGCCTATTTGTTCAGCAGTAAGAATCCTTGTTTTCTTGACACTGAGATGAAATCTAAACTGAAGGCTGCATTCCTTGATCTTCTGCAAACAAGTGTTTCACATCTTCCTCACTTTCAGCAAGCAAGGCTTTATCATCTGCATAACGCAGGTTATTGATGAGTCTCCCTCCTATCCTGATGCCACTCTTCCACATAGAGTCCAGCTTCTCGAGCATGTTTTATAGCCACGTGGTTACTGTTGTTGTGTACCATGGAGTCAGAACCAATCCATAGCTGATTCTCGAGGAGGTTTTCAGGAGCAGTGAATCTCATGGGAGGAGACTACCCATCCTTTTCCCATGGTACAGCTGGTAGATTTGAAATGCATGCCTTGGTATTAGAACATGTTTCTCGCCACTAGGCCACCGGTGCTCCTTTTGACAGCCATTTTGTTGCTGTTAAGTATTGTAGAGTTCTAGAAGACCCATAGCAACCCCATGAACAAGTGTCTTGAATGCAAAACTTTCATCTTTTCTTTAAGTTCCTAGAGTTTCCGCAGGCAAGTTGTTTTGAAAGTGGATGCCACTCTTGTTCCCAAGCCTGTAGAAAGTCTAAAAACATTTGCATGTTTTCCCAAAGTCATCTAAATCAGAACAGATAATACAATACTGAAATGCATAGAGATTGCAAAATTACAAATGAAAAATTTTATTTTCTCCCCTTGTATTATATTAACAGAAAATTCATTCTGACATGTCAGTTTACTTGCAAATTTATTCTTCGTATAACTAGAGTTCACCTAATTTTCTGAGCATCTCATTATAATATTATATCACTTCTTTTTATTTGGTCATTTTCAGTAACGGAAATTGAAGTAATAAAAATAAAATAGAAATAGAAGTGATGACTTTGTTATCACAGCTATGTACATACTTTTTATCATATAAATATTCAATTCTCATCAAAAATGCAAAATTAATTTCCTCATCTTCTCACTCTTCCCGTCATGAAGCATCAATAATTAATTCTTCATGAGATTGCTCATAAGCAGTCTTTTAAGAAGACACCAGAGGAGACAGGAATAAACATAGTACAACGTAGCCTGCTCAATCTCCTCTGCCTCATCTTTGAATGAAAGCATTCATATAGATTCCTACAGATTAGAAATGCAATCAATTTATTAGGCCAGCAAAGATCTAGATTTTTTTCCCCTTTCCTTTGATTACTTTCCTACAAAAAGCCCCCATACTTCCCTTCAACTGGTTTGTACTTCAATATTCACAATGGCATTGTTCTCACTTGGATTTTTAATAATTCCTACTTCATAGATTCTGATAGTCTTATTACAAGTCTGCCCACTACTCTCATACTCTGAGTATTTTAGAAATTCTCTTCTACCTTGCATTTGGTTGCCTGATTTCCCTAAAATCCACACCTACTCAAGCTCCTCCCCTTACAGAAGATAGAAGTTCTCCCAATTGTTTTCGGGGAGTGATATTACTCGGGGAGTAATATCACTAGGTTTGGCACAACCAAATGGGGCAACTCATAGTGTCACATCCCATACAACTCTTCACCTACAAGGTCATATAGAATCCTTATTGTTGTTGTTCTTGTGCACTGCCTTTGGGTTGGTTTTGACTCAGAGACTATAACATTCCTATGGCAGTGGATCTTAAGAAGGAGATAACCAGTACAGCATGTTATGAGCTGTTGTTGTTGTTGCTGATTGCCATCAAGTTAAGCATGACTCATAGCTACCCTATCAACCTAAGTCCTGAAGCCTTTCTATAACTATCATCATTTATCAAAGTTCCTAGAGTTTTCAGAGGAATGCGGATTAGGAAGTAGATGTCACTCCTGCTTCCAAATGTTATGAACTATGCACTACAAAACAAAACATTGTGCTAGAAAAAAGTTCAGTATATTCTTCCTTTTTGGTTTTCTAACTCCAGATCTTTGACCAAGATTATTATAATACTTTGGTTTGTCTTCCTGAGTTGTCTTCTGAAATCTATTCAGTTCTCTTACTTTATCATTTCTTCCACGCACATTAGTTTTTATACATTGAAGAGCAAGAATCTCTAGATTCTTTTTGGGAGAGCTTAGGATAGCCAGGAGAGATTCTTGTTAGGAGATCAAGGGAACGCTGTTGGCTTAGTGTTAAGGATTTTCATGCCCAATCCAAAGACACTCAATTTGAATTCACCAGTTGTTCCATGGGAGAATGATGGGCAATTTCCTTCCATGCAATTGTATTGCCTCTGAAAACTCACTGGAGGGTCGGTCACCTACGGGTCAGTTCCAGCATAACAATACATAATAACATTACATAGAAAGAATCTTTAGTAATTTTTATTATCAATTTTTATCATGTCATGATTTTAATCATAAGCATTATGAATAATTTGTCATAAACACAGTTCTAAATTTCTTAAATATAGGATTTCTTAGACCATATGAATTGTGGTGTTGTTGTTATATGCCGTCATGTTGCCTGCAAATCATACTGACCCTGTGTACAACAGCCATAAACCCTGCTCTATCCCTGTGACAATCTTATTGTCTCTGACACACCTAGCCCCTTTACCACAGTCACCGAGTCAATCCATCTATCAAAGGTCTTCTTCTTCTGTGCTGTCCTTCCACTCTCCCATCCCTCCCCAAGGACTGGCCCCACTTTTCAACATGTCCAAAGTATGTCAGACTAAGCTTCAGACTCCTTGCTTCCAAGAAGAAGCCTGGTTTCACCCTCTACCAAACAAACCTATTCATTTTATTAGCAGTCCATGGTATATTCAATACAATTCTCCAACACCACAGCTCAAAGGCATCAATTCTCCTTCAATCATCCATAGTCATTGTCCAATTCTCTAATGTATAGCAAGCAATTGTAAAGACCACGGCCTGTATTGGGCACACCTTAGCCTCCAGACTGATATCATTGCTTTTAAGTACTTTGGAGAGGTCTCTTACAGCAGACTTTCCCAATGCAGTATGTCTTTTTTTTTTTATTTTTTACAGTATGTCTTTTAATTTCCTGGCTGTTGGTGCCGAGAGTGTTGTCTGTGGACCAAAGCAAACAAAAGCTGTGAACAATCTCAATCTCTTCACTGTCTATTACAATGCTTCTAACCACAAAATTGTTTTGTAAAAATATTTTTTCATTGAATTACATATTGCAACAATATTAGTAACCAAATGGAAGCCTTTTTGTATTTTTTCTACTTCTTTTCTTTCAATTACAACTTCATTGTTCAAAAAGTTATTGATATCTCTTTTTACCATCAAATCAGAATTGACAATCACTGATCCAGCAGTTGGTTTCTAAGCTGTAAATTTTGGGGAAAAAAGAACCAATGAAATATTATACAAAGTGGATGACCCTGGAGGACATTATGCTGAGTGAAATATCTCAGAACAGAACAAATGCTGCATAGTGCCACTGTTTTAAAATGGGACTGACATCAAGATTGGGGTAAGACTGAGAAAGATGGGATAAATTATGTATACTGTATTGAAACAGATGAGTGAGAGAACTGTTTAGAAGGGGTATATGATTAGGTATTCTTGTCAGGACAGGAGTCCAGAATGGAGGCTGCATAGTGGAGTGGACTTGTGGGGAGGGATTGTATAACAATGAAAGAATTATTCTTTTACTTTTCAAAGAGAAAATTGCAACAATTAATGAATGAAAATCCAAAGTCTCTGTAAACTTTCATTAAAATTAATAATAGTTTTTTTAAAAGCTCGCTGTCATCAAGTAATAACTAATCCATAGCTGACCCTCTACTAGATTTCCAATGCTAAAATTCAGACAGATGGAGATTGCCACCTTATTCCCACAGAGTGGCTGGTGGATTCGAACCAGCAGAGAAATGTAGCCTTGGGGTTAACAATGTGAAGGTTTAGCTTATAGATACATTGCTTACACATAATTTGGCCTTACCAAAAAAAAAGGGTTTTCTTGTCATAATTACATCAAGGGTGATTTTTGTTAAAAATATGAAATTTTTGCTGACATTTTTATTTTTTCTGATTTTTATTATTTCTGCTGAAAGTTTTCTAGACAAGTCATTTTGGTGACACCCTCCATTACAGTGTCACTCAGTACTTTACAACCCACTAATGCTGCTTCCACTTTCAGGATAAAGTCTAAATTCTTGATCAGCTCTTCATGACTTTCATATTATGGTCTTTGCCTTCCTTACCAGTTTATAGCTTCATCCTCCATCATCTCGTAAAACATAATTACTTAACACCACCTGAAATCCCTCAGAAACACTGTTCTCTTCTGACCTTGTGTTCCTTGTAAGCCTCAGTTCCAACTCACCCTCCTTCCAGTCTTTTCTATTTCCCCTTTTGCCAGGTTGAGTTAGATTTAAGGCCTTGTTACAGTATTTCCTCACATCACACTGACTGTGTGCTTGCTTGTCTTCTCCTGTAGACTGTTTCTGACACACGTGTTTCTGTCATGTACCGAGTTAGAACCAACCATATCTGATCCGTCAGTGGGTTTGCAGAGGCAGTAAATCCCACAGGATAACACTGCCCATCTTTCTCCCACAGAACTGCTGGTGGATTTGAACCAAATGCCTTTTGGCTGGCAGTGCAACTCCTTATCACTAAGCCAGTAGAACTCCCTCTGTTTCTGACTATGAGTCTTTAAAGGCTCAAATGGTTTTTAATTTCTAGAGAATGTGTACAACATATAGCCACATGTATACTCTTTATATATAACCTGAATGGTTTTTGGATTGTCCTGGTTTTATTATATAGTTTATTTCATTGTTCCCATAAGTACACCATAGTATTTTAGGTATGCTCCTTGGTATAGAAAATATTATCATCATAATATTGACTTAAAAGACTATGATTTAATGTGAGTAAGAGTCTGGAAAAGAAAATACACAAAAGCTGTATAACTATACAGGGTTTTTCCCCTTGAAAAAAATGCAATTCTGTTAAACTTATAATGTAAATGAAAATAACTTGTCCAAGCCTCAAATGGAAATAAAAATGTTAAGTATTTATTATTCTTACAAGACTTCTGGGCCAGAATTTGTGCAGTCTTCACTCACAACTTATCCTAAAAATAGTCTATTTATTTTTTACTATAATTGCAAAATTACTACTTAATTATATTAAAAAAGAGCTCAGCTTGCTTCTTTTGCACTTCGAATTAGCTTAAGGAACTCTACTTAAAAAAAAAAATAAGACCTTAGCTTGCTTCTTTTGCACTCCCAATTGGTTTAAGGAACTCTATTTTCACTTGCAGTGTTTACCTCTTTCTTTCCCATAATAACAGAGACACACCAGACAACATTGGTGCTGACACAACAGTCAATCAGGATGACAGTCATTTCTCTAATTCTGAGGCAATACCCTGAGCACTTAATTAGTACAAGTCACACTCGACTTTTCCACCTCCCGTAGGTTAGCAGTGCAAATTTTCTCTGGTCAAGGCCACCAGAGCCCTCCTCCATATGAATACATGTATATGCATACAGATAAGAATTCTATGTATGTGAGTGCATGTGTGTGTTGTCATGTGCTGCAGAGTCAATTCCAAATCAATAATAACTTTATATGACAGAATAGAATTGCCCCATAAAGTTTCTTAGCCTATAATCTTGCCAGAAGTATGTTACCAACACTTTCACTCTTTCAAGTGACTGTTGGGTTTAAACCACTAATCTAGGAATTAAGGAAAGTGTGAGAAAAAGTCAAAAGAAACTGTTTACATAATCTAGGGAATTATGAAATAATATTATGAACAATATTATGAAATAAGGAAATAAAATTAAATGGAATCTGCCTACACACATCCACACATTCTAGCATTTTGGTTTACATAGATCTACACATTCTAGCAAACACCTAGCTAAGCATTTATTAAAACAATCACATTTATGAAGGACATCAACAGTCTGATGAGGAGTATTGTCTTAGAAGCTCAGAATTCAGGTATTTTTTTAAGAAGACAAGCAAGACTAGATGAAGCCAAGTCATATTCAGGAATTACAAGTAGTTAACTTACCAAGCAGTTATCTAAGATGGTAGTTCAAAGAAGGGAACAAGACTCCAACCAGAGGCCAGAATAGTCTACACTTGTACCAACATCTCAGAATGTCTTTCCAGCACTTCCTAGACCCCTTTGTACCTGTGGTATTTGGCTAAAAGCTGGCTTTTTAGCCCTTAGCTCCCTCTGGTCTCCAACTATCTTAACCACAGACACATGGTCTCGCAAATCTTCAACAGCTGCAGGACTAGAATCAGAGAAATTGTGCATTTTCACACACAGGACAACAAGACTTAAAGGGAGCAAGACTTATGGTGGCAAGACTTGAGAGTGACTGGAGCAGACCCTGTTGGCAAGACCCTGGTGATAGTGTTGGAGCGACTGTGGCAAGAGGTAAACAGACGAGCCCTGAGAAAAAGGCCATACTTAAATGTGTTTGTAGTCCTTGTCAGATGCTTTAAGGAGAAGCTGACTTATAACTTGCTGGATGGTGGATGATTTGGACTTAACAGTTGAAATAAAACCAGAGCCTATTTCCTTCTTCTTTGCTTCTGCTTTTTTCTCAGTTATATCTGTGGTGGCAATTCTATCTTCTACTTCACTAATTCTGTTTTCCATCTCTTCACCTCTATTTGGATGTCCCTCAATCATGTTGACAGCATCAGAAACCTTCGATTTCATATTTTGAATTATGATTTCTTGTTTTCTCTGTGCCTCTAATGCCTCATTTGTTTTCTCCGCATTGTTTTGGACTAGCAAAATTTAACAGAACAGCAAGCAACAAATGCTGGCGAGGTTGTGGAGAGACTGGAACCCTTATTCACTGTTGGTGGGAGTGTAAAATGGTGCAACCACTGTGGAAAGCATTGTGGCGCTTTCTCAAAAAGTTGCAAATAAAGATACCATTTGACCCAGCAATTCCACTGCTGGCAATATACCCTAAAGAGACCATAAATGGCACCCAAGTAGATATACACATACCCATGTTTATCGCGGCTTTGTTTACAATAGCAAGGAGTTGGAAACAACCTAAATGCCCATCAACAAACAAATGGGTAGAGAAGCTGTGGTATATTCGCACAATGGAATACTATGCTGCATTGAAAAACAAGGAACTCATGCAATATTATTCAAAATGGGTGACCCTGGAGGACATTATGCTGAGTGAGGTATCTCAGTCACAAAGGGACAAATGCTACATGGTGCCACTGTTGTAGAATAAGGCTAGCATTGGGGTGGGGGTAAGACTGAGAAAAATTGGATGAAATATGTTAACGGCATTGAAGTCTATGGGGGAGAGAGTAGTCTAAAAGTATTATATTTTACGGCATTATTTTTATCATAAGAGTACACACTGAGGGTTGCAGAGTGGATTATATTTGGGGGTAGGGGGTGGGGTTTGGGAAGGTGCGGGGGGATTGTGTACCAATGAGGGAGTTTTTCTTTTGCTTTTCAAGGAGAGGAGCAAAAGGGGGGGGAGGAGGGAGGGGTTTGTGCGGGAAGAAGGGTGCAACAATGAATGAATGGAATCCCAAAATCTCTGTAGATGTTCATTGAAATGAAAAATAAACAACCTAAATTTTAAAAAAACAAAAACAGAGCCTAGACCATTTGAGGAATTGTACTTTGGAACTCAGGCTATACCTTGACTTATATTAAAAGACATTCTTTGCATTTCCCACTCTTCAACTTGCTTCCCTAATAAGCCCTATTGTTGGTACTATAACTATGAGTCTGTGAGTCAGCAACAAAAAAATTAATCTCTTGCTGTCGGTATGGCTATACTATGGGGCTAGGATATGAACTCTTGATCTACTTTCTATGCTGGGGCAGTGAGGGACCATGCTATTCTTACTCTCTCTGGCCTTTCTGGAGAGAAATTCATGGCCCTGTGCCCTCATGGCACATTCTGTGCTCTTTAGATAGCATTCAATTACATCTTGAAGTTTTGTGTACGGGCAGAAGGGGAGGAGAGTTTCAGCCATCCAGTAGAAGTTGTGCATACCTCATGCCTGCAATACATGCCTCCAGGAAGACATCATTCCCCAGAGAAACAGCCCTAGAAACCTCTGAGCATTTCTTGTTCCAAGAGACGTGTTTGAATTCTTCCTAAGCCCTGCATGCTCTCCTCCTACAGGATTTTATTTCTCTATAATAAATCTGCACCTTTCCTATCTTCTCATAAATCTGTAATCTTTCTTTCTTCAGAATTGTCTGACTTTCTAGTCATTATTTGGATTCATCATCCAGCAATCCCTCAGCAGCCTGTTGCTTGCCCGTTGTTTCAGGAGTGTTCATTATCTATGCATACGTGTGTGTTGTGTATGCAAACATATAGATTCTAAATACCAGAAGTGGTCATTCTTTTATTCTTTTGTGCATGCACACAGAAATCACGGTCTTTTTCAACCAATTCTATCACTTCGTAAGCTGGTTGACAAAGGCATTAATTCCTTTCTGTTCAATCGTCTCTCTTCGGAGTCACTCACTGTAATTATCATCACCACTGTCATAGGTGCTTAAAGATGTGGTTGTTTTTAAGCTTTGATTCATTATCAGACTGAAAAATCCAAATCCCTTCTGGGGACATTCCTATACTTGCACTAGCTTCCTGGTCTTTACATTTTCAAAAAAGCTTTAGAAAACCCCCAATAAAATACACAAGAAACAATGAATCACAATAGGCATTTAAAAATCCCAGTGTACAAAATTATATATCTTAACTATCTCTTAAATGTATAAAGAATTGATACAAATTACTTCTAAATGCAAAGAGTAAGTGACTTCACAAGAATTATTGCATACCTATTTAATAACAAGTAGAGATTACAGAATCATATTGTGCTGGTGCTTTGTGACAGCTAGCTAGTACTGCTTACCAGATAATTTACCTGTTCCAGCTCCACTGTTTCACAACACCTTAAATTCAGATCTGGGTTTCAGCAACACTGCAAATGATGACTTCAAGGGGGATATATGAGAAAACGTTGCTAACAGAAGCAGCACCTTAAAATATGGGAATGCATGACTAATCATTAACTTTTTTTTTTCAAGGAATACAAACCTCTTTCAAATATATTCTATAAATGTAAATATTCATTTCCTTCCTCTTTGAACATTATAAGCTAATGATAAATATTAGCACTCTTATACACCTAGGATTTTGTTCAATAACACTTTGTCCAAGGCTCCGAATATTGATTGACATTTAGCCGTCCCTCCATATATATTTTTTAAATAGATGAAAGAACAAATTTAAGGAATGTAAATATGATTCCCAGGGAGGCTTTGTGACATGGTGTTTTCAATCTTTCAGCTGCTAACAAAAAGGTGTTTCAACCTCGCTCAAGATACTGCAGAGAAACATGTGGTAGTCTCCTTCTGGGAAAAAGTTACAGCCTTAGAAACCCCATATAGCAGCTCGATTCTGTCCGATCGGGTTACCCTGAGTTGAAAGATTGATCCAGAAGCATTGGTTTGATTTGAGTTTTGACGTCTCAGCCCTTGAGTGGATTAAGAACTTGACTGCTAGTCAAAAGGGGGAGAGTTTAAAGGTACTTGCACACACAGACCTGGTGATTTGCTTCCTTAAGGTCACCACCTTATTAGTGCTTTGAAGCAGTTCTGTTTAGCACACCTCTGGTCCTGTGGTGAAAAGAGTTCCTTTGTAACTCTTTTTGCTTTGGTTCTTAGTGGGAAAACGTTGAGAGATTTTCTTTCTTTAAACCATAAAGAGTGACCTTTGCCCTAGTTTTCTACTCCAGAGGGTTGTTACTTCGTCCACATTGAGGGACATTTCCTGGCCACATTATAAATAACATGGCATTTGTCTGGTCCTGCTTTGAATTCTATCCTATATGCATCTTACATGGACTGGCCAATCTACCCAAGCAAATGAGATGATGATGGCTATGCAAATGAAGTGTCTATGGCCCTGAAAAGGCATTGGTCAGTTCACACCACTGTCACTCTCACATGATGGAAGAGGCCCTGCCTTGAGATTGGCAAGGAATTCTGTATTTGAGGGGTGTGTGTGTGTGTGTGTGTGTGATTAGATACCATATCCTGAGCCATCCTCATGGTCTACATCATGTCATGCTCAAGCTTATGGTTACAGTAACTTTCTCAATCCAATCAAGGGCCTTCCTGTCTGTCTTTGACCCTCCGCCTTTGTAGTATGATGTCTTGTTTCAAGGACTGGCTTCTCCTGATACCATGTCCCAAATATGTAAAGGGACGTTTCACTATTCTTGTCTCTAGGAGTGCCCTGGTTGCCGTTACTTTAAGACAGATTTTTTTGTTCTTTGGGCAGTCTATGATATATGCAACACTCTCCCAAACAACTGTTTAAAGGCATCAATTCTTCTTTGATCTTCCTTATTCATTGCCCAATTTTCACACATTTATGAAGAAATTAAAAGTATCATAGCTTTGGTCACACACATACACACACACACACACGCTCGCACACACATCTTAGTCTTCAAATTGACATCCTTGCTCTGTAAGACTTTTAAGAGATCCTTGACAGCAGATATTCACAATACAGGATGTATTTGGATTTCTTAACTGTAGTTCATAGATGTTAGTTGTGAATCTAAGATGAAGTCATTGGAAATTTTTATCTTTTTCCATTATTTCTTTTAGAAGCATTGCCATTAGAAGACTAGAAATTGTAGACAGTTTCTCTATCAATTTAAGTGGTTTGTATTTTAAAAGGTTAAATGAGACATGCCAATTCTAAAGTCTAAGATTTTTTTGGTGCTATCTCTTTGAAATGTGAGCATCAAAGAGGTTGGCTCCCTGTCTCATTCTGTCTGAGGGACTTTGACCTAAGAAGTTGGTTCCAAGTAGTAATTTCCTGATTGCTTGAAAAGATTCCAAACATTTTCTTTTCCCTTTGGATTGAAACAGTGTCTGCATATTAGATCGTATCTGACTGGCAGTATAAAAAGGGTAGGGGGTTTTTTGTCTTTGCAATCTCTGGTTGATTGTCTGGTGGAAAAACCTTGAGAGATTTTTTTTTTCTTTAAACCATAAAGAATGACCTTCGATGTGCATCATGCAGTAACTTAATGCTTATTCAATAAGAAAACTGCTTTATTCTCTTCTGTATTCTGTGGAGAGGAATCATCAAGTTGGCAAATCTTTTTATTACATTTCCCCAACAAGATTCAAACACACTGATTTTTTCCATAATGTTTTTTTTGGTAAACTTAGAATTGAGGAAAGGAAAGAACAAAGAATCAGACAAGAAGATTGTGTAAAAGAAAATAAGTTATAACTTAGAAATGTGCCCTGTCCTTTGAAAATGGAGTAGATACCATGTACTTATCCAGGTAGAACTAACGTCTTAGCAAGTACAACTCCTTACAGACACCACCGCTAGTGTGGCCTCTATTCCAACAGTAACTACAAAAGAATCAATCTACATGAAACTAATGAAAACATTGAATTGACAAAAAATAAGGGAATTTCTTTCCAGAAAAAAATACCAAAAACCAAAAAGGCAAAGGAAATATCTTCTTAACAGTTAATCAGTTAAAAAACAAAAAACAATCCACTATAGGAATTATTGCTGTTGTATGTGCCGTTGAGTCGCTTGCGACTCATAGCGACCCTATGTACAACAGCCCTAAACTCCACTCTGTCCCATGCCAATCGCACTGTCTCTGACACTCCCATCCCAATTATCCCAGTCACTGAATCAATCCACCTCATAGAGGGCTTTCCCCTCCTGCGCCGTCCCTCCACCCTCCCAAGCACGATGTCCCTCTCCAAGGACCGGTCTCTCCTCACAACATGTCCAAAGTATGTTAGACGGAGCCTCAGAATCCTTGCCTCCAAGGAGCCACCCAGTTTAACCCTTTCCAGGACAAATCTGTTTGTTTTCCTAGCAGTCCATGGTATTCTCAGTACTCTTCTCCAGCACCACAGCTCAAAGGCACCAATTCTCCTTCTATCCTCCTTGGTCATTGTCCAACTCTCTGATGCATAACAAGTGATTGTGAAGACCATGGCCTGTACCAAACACACCTTAGTCTCCAGAGAGACACCACTGCTCTTCAGTACTTTGTAGAGGTCCCTAACAACAGACTTTCCCATGGCAATGCTCCTTTTCATTTCCTGGCTACTGGTGCCAAGAGTGTTGACTGTCGAGCCAAGCAAACGAAAGCTGTGTACAATCTCAATCTCTTCACCATCCATCCTGATGCTGCCAGTTAGTCCAGTGGTGAGAATCTTTGTCTTCTTGAAATTGAGCCTCAATCCATATTGGAGGCTGAAGTCCTTGACCCTCTGCAGCAGGTCAGTTTCAGCAAGCAGGGTTGTGTCATCTGCATAACACAGATTGTTGATAAATCATCCCCCAATCTTGACCCCACATTTCTCCTCATAAAGCCCAGCCTCCCGGAGAATCTGTTCTGCATATAGGTTGAAAAGGTATGGAGATAGGATGCATCCCTGTCATAAGCCCTTCCCAATTTTGAACCAGGCAGTGTTCCCTTGCTCTGTTCTAACGACTGCCTCCTGGTCCAAGTATAGGTTTCACGTTAGAACGATCAAATGTTCTGGGATTCCCATTCTTCTCAGAGTCAGCCACAGTTTGTTATGATCCACACAGTCAAATGCCTTTGCATAGTCAATGATACACAGATAGACATTCCTCTGGTATTCTCTGCTTTCAGCTAAGATCCATCTAACATCAGCTACAATGTTCCTAGTTTTTTAAAATTCTGGACACTGAATGTTTTCTTTTTTGCCTTACATGTTTCTGAATAAGAATTTTCTCTAAGCATACTATGTTTTGCTTAGGGAAAGATTTTGAATAACCCAGGTTTGATTAATACTGCACAGCTGTAAGGACTTTCAGAGCATAACGTTCCAATGAAAGACTTAAACAGTCCTCTCTAATGCACATGTTCCTGTGTCTTAAGCTCAACTCTTTCTTAAACACTCACATAACAAAAGGTTTCTTAGGGTTTTGTCGAAAGATTTTTATTGTCTTAAAATTGAAGATATCTAACAGCCTGATGAAGGTATAATTCACTCAAAAATTCATTGTTGTGGACTCAAAAACAACTCATAGCTGCTCATTCATTATGTTTCTGAGGCTGTGAATCATACAAGAGATTGTGGTCCTAATAAAAAAGCTACCAGTTTGACTACACCAGTTACTCTGTAGTTGTTATTGTTGTTGTTGTTGTTGTTATGTGTCATTGAGTTGTTTGCGACTCATAGCGACCCTATGTACTAGAGCCCTAAACACCGTTCTATCCTGTGCCAACCTCGCTGTCTCAAACACATTCATTTCCACCACTCCACTCACAGAATCGCTCCATCTCATCGAGGGTCTTCCTCTTCTGCACAGTCCCTCCACTCTCCCAAACATGGTGTCCCTCTCTAAGGACCAGTCCCTCCTTGCAACATGCCCAGAGTATGTCAGACGAAGCTTCAGAATCCTTGACTCCAGGGAACATTCTGGCTTCACCCTCTCCAGGACAAACCTGTTTGTTCTCCTAGCAGTCCATGGTATATTCAACACTATTCTCCAGCACCACAACACATCAACTGTGACTCATAATGACTCTAAACCCTTCTGCATCCTCTGCCAATCTTATTGTCTCTGATACACCTACTTCTACCTCCATTACCCCAGTTACTGAATTAATCCATCTTATCAAGGATTTTCCTCTCTTCTGCTGTTCCTCCACCCTCCCAAGCATGACATCCTTCTCCAAGGACTGATCTTACTTTGCAACATGTTCAAAGTATGTCAGACGAAGCTTCAGAATCTTTCCCTCCAAGGAGCAGCCTGGCTTCACCTTCTCCAGAACAAACTTGTTTGCTCTTAGCAGTCCATGGTATATTCATTACTCTTCTCTAGCACCACAGCTCAAAGGCATCAATTCTCTGTCTATCATCCCTAGTCACTGTCCAACTCTCTGATGCATAGCAAGTAGTTGCAAAGACCATGGCCTGTATCAGGTGTACCTTTGTCTTCAGATTGACACTTCAGTACTTTGGAGAGGACACTGACCAGCTACTCTACAGCACAAAAATATGCAGTCTCTTCCTATAAAGATTTACAGCTTCAGAAACCCAATGGAGGGTCTCTGACCTGTTGCAGGATCACTATGCATTGGAACTAACTCCAAGACAGTAGGGTTCTACAGGTTCTGACAGATCTAAAGATCTTTGAGCAAAGAGTGTAAGAACAAGAAACCAAATAATTATAATCATGCACATAATCAAGCATTGCTATATTTTCTTGTGGATATTTGCTGTTGGTGTGTACCGTTGAGCTGGAACTGACCCACAACTCACCCTCCAGTGAGTCAGTAAATCACGGAGGAGGAAATTGTCCATCTTTCTCTTACAGAGCAGTTGGTGGATTTGAATTGCATGCCTTTGTGTTGGTATCACAATTCCTTACCACTAGCCTTCAATTTTAATTGAAGCTCAGCATCAAGAAAACAAAGATTCTCACCAGTAGGCCGAATGACAGCATCATGATGGATGGTGAAGAGACTGAAATTCTTAATAGCTTCGGTTTTCTTGGCTCCCCAGTCAACATTCTTGGTACCAGTAGGCAGGAATTTAAAACATGAATTGCACTGGGAAAGTCTGCTGTCAATGACTTCTCCAGAGTACTGAAGAGCAATGATCTCAGGCTGAAGACTGAGGTGTGCCTGATACAAGCCATGGTCTTCACAGTTACTTGTTGTGCGTCAGAGAGCTGGACCATGACTAGGGATGATAGAAGGAGAGGTGATGCCTTTGAGCTGTGATACAAGGACATCATGCTTGAAAAGGTAGAGGGACAGTACAAAAGAGGTAAACCCTTGACAAGATAGATTGACTCAGTGACTGGGGTAATGGGGTTAGGTGTGTCAGAGACAATCAAATTGGCTCAGAACAGAGCAAGATCTAGAACTGTTGTACATAGGGTTGCTATGACTTAGCCAAGTGGATGATACATAACAACACAACACAGGAAGCTAGCAGAGCTCCCTTGTGTTTATTTGGGTCCATGCAATTTAGTAGATCCCCAAACTCTGGTTTACCTCAGTCTTTAGCTCCGAAAGTTGGAATAAATAATTCCAAAAAGATATAGACCTTACCAAGTGTTATAGTATGAGTATCAGAGATGCTGAGAATTGCAGGTTAGGGCAAGGTTCAGATATGTTGCTTATAGAGTCCCCGTGCATCATAATTGACTTGATGAAACCTGATGACTGTGAACAAAATCACAAGAAACCCTATTGGAGCAATGGCCAAGACCTTGGCTCTTAACCTAAAGACCATTAGTTTGAATTGCTAGCTGCTCTGAGGGAAAAAAAGACCGGGTGACCTGCTCTCAAAAGGAAAAGCCTTTGGGGGTGTTTTCCTCAGTCCTATAACTATGGGTCAGAATCAGCTCAGATCCATACATTAAAAAAATACCATTACTTCCAAGTGTTTCTGCCACTATTCTCTCCTTAACTCCAAAGACAAGTGAAGGATATTAGAAAGACTACACTGTAAGACACTTCAGAATTTTCATAGAAACACGGTGAAAAATTAAATTAAAGGGGATGAAAATCCAAGACTAGAGCCAATATTATAGAGCAGCATTAATGGAAACTAATAAAGAAGCAGATAGTATAGCAAGCAGCTGAATAGGGAAAAAAATTCCTAGAGCTACAAAAAGAGATTTTTGCTGAGACAAATGGAGAGGTAACAAGAAATGGAAGGCATCTCTCCCAGGCTTTTTGACACAAATTCTAACAAGAAATGAAAAATTATTTCTTTCCAATACTTAACATATCATAAACTTTACAGTCTCAAATCAAAATATGTGAAATTATATTGCATTTTCTCAGCCAATTTATTGTCAATGTGATTAAAGTTTTAAATATTTTATGAATTATTAAGGCTAAAAATATTTGTGCAATATTGCCTAAAACTAAATCATCACCAAGTCTATGCCCTAGAAAGAATCCTATGCCTGCAAGAAATAGATTAAAAGTGATTAATGACTCTCTTAGTTGAGTATTATCATTTACTATAATTGAATTACTTTAAGAATTTGGCCCAGTAATATACCATTATTAAATATACACAGAAGAGTGCAAGTAAAACATGCCAGAGAAACAATGTCTTTGACCTTCAAAATTTGCAGTCTAATTACTTAACCAATCTAATTTATAATCAACAACACAGAACAACCTTTCAAAGTAAATTCAAAATGAATGCTACATATACTGCACCTGAAACAGTCCCCAACCATCTCTTTAACCATTGGCTGTTGTATAGTGTAAGTCTTGTATAAATTTAAGTCTTGAACACTTATTTATACTTAGCTCTGGTGTCCTAGTGATAAGGAGATGTATTGCCAATGCAAAGGCACACAGTTAAAGTCTACCAGTTTTCTGCAGGAGAAAGTTGGCAATCTCATGTGATTTATTGCCACTTAAAATGTATTGGATCAGCTCTGACTTAATGGCACATAACAACAACAGTATACAAATGTCATATATATTATTATAGCAATGAATTATAAATAGCTAATAACTCTATTACTACAATATAGCTAATTATTTCATTATATTTATATTTGTATTTATATTTATTTTGTTATTTAATTTTAAATCTTTATTAGTTGTCATTACCAAATTATTAATAACTAATAACTATTTATAATTGTGGGTTTAAAATCAGAAAGAATATGTGTCAGGGTTGTATCCTTTCTCCATGCCTAGTCAATCTGTATGCTAAGCAAATAATTTATGAATCCAGACTCTATGAAGAAGAATGTGGCATCGGGATTGGAGGACTACTCAACAACCTACATTATGAAGAGGACACAAGTTGGCTTGCTGAAAATTATAAGGCTATGAAACACTTGCTGCAAAAGAACAAGGACTAACTAATGCCTTTAGTATGGATTACCTCTTAACATCAAGAAAACAAAGGCCCTCACTATGAGATCGACAGTCAACATTATGATATATGAAGAAAGGATTGAAGCTGTTAATTATTTCATCTTGCTTGAATCAACAATCAACATCTTTGGTACCAGCATTCAAGAAATCAAGAGACATATTGGATTTGATAAGTCTACTGTCAAAAACCTCCCCAAAATGGTAAAGAACAAAAATGTTATTTTGAAGACTAAGGTGTGCCTGATTCAGGCCATGGTCTTCTCAATCATCTGCTATGTATCAGAGAGTAAGACAATGAATAGGCACAACAGAAGAATTGATGCCTTTGAGCTATGGTGTTGGAGAAGAGTACTGAATAGCCCGTGTACTGCCAAAAGGAAAAAAAATGTCTTGGAAAAAGTGTAACCAGTGATCAATGGGAGTAAACATAGTGTAGCTTCATCTTTCATACTTTGGACATGTAGCTAGGTGTGTATATTCCTTGGAAAAGTACATGATTCTTGAAAAGGTGAAGGGTCAGGGAAAGAGAGGAAGACCTCCAACTAGATGGATTGACAAGGTGACTTCATTGATTGGCTCTAGTGTATCTAGTGTATAGGATGACACAAGATAGGGACTGTTTATGGCGTCACTATAAGTCATAATCAACTCTGTGGCACCTAACAACAACAATAACTAATTAGTAGTAAGAAGCTGCACTGTAATCTCAAGGCACATGCTTTGAATCCACCAACTACTCCACAGAGCAATGATGAAAAGTCTTCTCCAGTGCCATTTACTGCCTCCAAAAACCCACTGAAGGGTCAATTTGGAGACAGTTCTAACTTCAGGGCACACAAAAACAACAATTATTATATTATACCAATATAATAATTAATATCTGAAAGCTAGATAATTAACAACAATGACAAATGAAAAATCAATGCCTTCGATTGTTTTATTGGAGTGCTGAATAGACTACCAGAAGAACAAACAAGGTGTCTTAGAAACAGTGCAACCAGAGTTCTCCTTGAAGACAAGAACAGGGAAACTTCATCTCACATACTTGGACACGTTATTAGGAGCAACTATTCCTCAGAGAAGGGCATGATGCTTGGAAAGATGGAGGGTTGGTGAAGGAGAGGAAGACCCTCGACCAGGTCGATTGACACAGTCACTGCAACAATGGGCTTTATGGAGGGTTTTCTGTTTGTTTGTTTGTTTGGTTGGTTGGTTGGTTGGTTGGCTGGTTGGTTGGTTTTGGTTTTTTCCTTTTTTCTTGTTATATACCATCAAATAAGATCCGACTTGGCACAGGAGGCGATTGCCCCTCCTTCACAAGCTGATCATTTGGTGGATTCAAACCACGTGCTTTCAAGATTGTAGCACAGCTTCTTGCCACTAAAGCACCAAACCTCCTTTGCAATGGGCTTTAATGTGTCAGGAAATGTGAAGATGGCATAGGACAGGTTTGGGATCTTTTGTTCATTGGGTCACTCTGAGTCATACTTGACTCAATGGCACCTAACAACAACAGCAACATTTCTTGGAAAAGAACATCACAATTGGAAATGTGGAGAAGGTCCACAAAAGAGAGGGATACTCTCAATGAAATGGATTGAGCAATGAGCTGGATTATTACCCTCATTATCAGAGATGATGAGGATGACTCAGAATAGGAAAGGGTTTAAGTCTCTTGTCCATAAGGTAGCTACGAGTCATACTTCCTTGACTAAACAGCACCTAACAACAACCACAAAATATAACATACTTTGGAGAGACTGCAGATTCAGGTCCAGCATATATCAAGAAAAGAAATACCACAAAAAAAGAGAGTCTAAGGATGACAGAAGGAGAATTGATGGTTTGAGGTGTACAGAAGAGTTCTGAACATCCTATTAACAGCCAAAAGAATAGAGATGTGTCTTGGAAAAAGTACAGCCAGAGTGCTCCGTAGAGGCAAAGATGACAAAGCGTCGACTTATATACTTTGGGCATGTTGTTAGGAGAGGATACTCCTTGGAGAGAGACGTGATACTTGGAAAATGTCAGTAAAAGAGAGGAAGACCCTCAACCAGATGGATTGACACAGTAACTTCAGCAATAGACCATTTGCTGCAGCTGGTGACAATCCATCGTCCAGGGTGACAATCTGACCATCAGCTCTGAATGCTAGACTCTTCAGGCCGACTCTTTCCACATTTTCCGAGATGCCATCACTGGAGATATTCTATGGCCAGGCATGATTTTTGGAATAACTATCAATGGACTGTGGTACTGGTGCACAGATCAGGTGATATGTGTCTATGTGTGTACACATTCTATCGTATTTGCTTTTCAGAGAAAGAGAAAAGAGGCAATTAAGCTTTCAGAGAAAAGACACATTTCATAAAGAGTCAAACAATTCTACCAGCTTTATTATAACAAACACTTGCTCTACTATCACCCTATTTTTTTTTGTCTTGCACAAACACTTTCAGTTCTTTCTGTTTGTAATTTTGGGATTTATTTCTGTTCTCTGAATATGTGCACTCAGTGAACCTTCTGTGAATCCTCAGAATGGACATCATCTTGCAGTTTATTAAGATAAAAGAATCTGCTACCCTGCTAAAAAAAAAAGAGAGTCACAGATTTTTGTTTGTTTGTTTAATCAGTGCTTTTAAAAGTTCTATTTACATGATACTGTAGCTTATTAAGTTTGCAACAGCATTTTGAAAAAGTTTCATACAGTGCTGCAGTTACTGTGTCACCTCATCACTTTGGAGGTCTTCCTCTCTCCCATGGGCCCGGTATCTAGATTTCTCAGCATGATGCCTTTTACAAAGTCGGGGCCCTGCTGACCATGTGCTCAAAGCATGTGAGGTGAAGTTTTGCCATCTTTGCTTCTCAGAGGAACCTGGTTGAACTTCCTCCAAGACAGATTTATTTGTTATTTTAGCAGTCACTGGTATAGTCGATGCTCTTTTCTAACACACTTCAAAGACATTCATTAATTTGTCTTTGTTCTCCCTTATTAATTTCCCACTTTCAGAAGCATAAGAAATAATTGAAGTTTCTTAAGGACAATGGGACTAGCTGAACTGTTTAAGACGTATAAAAACAAACATTACATGTGTTTTATTAATAGCTATTTTAAAAAGTTGTTCATAATCCATGGTTAAAATAATAACCTTATTATGGTCGCTATGAGTTGCAGGTGACTCAACAGCACATAACAACAACAGGTATAACGTACTTTCTACAGGGCATTGACTGCATCAGAATTTGCAGAGAAATCTTTAAATAGAGTCACAGTTGCACTTGTCCCCTAAACATGTTGTTGTTGTTGTTGTTATGTGCCGTCGAGTCACCTGTGACTCATAGCGACTCTATGTACAACGGCCCTAAACTCTGCTCTGTCCTGTGCCAATCGCACTGTCTCTGACACTCCCATCCCGATTATCCCAGTCACTGAATCAATCCACCTCATGGAGGGCCTTCCCCTCCTGCGCTGTCCCTCCACCCTCCCAAGCATGATGGCCTTCTCCAAGGACCGGTCTATCCTCACAACATGTCCAAAGCATGTTAGATGGAGCCTCAGAATCCTTGCCTCCAAGGAGCTGCCTGGTTTAGCCCTTTCCAGGATGAATCTATTTTCCAAGCACCAAGGCAATATATATATATATATATATTCTTTAAAAAGTAAAAGCATGAGCTGGAAAGTAGGAGGCAAGAAAATGACTCAAAATACAAGTTGGAGAGATTTGAAATTCTTTGTTCACCTCTGTCAGAAGTCACCCTTTCCATTGGAGGTGACTTGGAGGGAAAAAAAAATCTCATTAATATATGTTTATATTTATTACATATACTCACACACATACAGCCCTCCCAGCTTGTGGGCTGTGTGATTCCAGAAGCTCTTCCACCAATGTTTTAAATGTAGAAGGATCACCAATTGTGCACAGACTTAAGCAGAGCTCCCAGGTTAAGACAGTCTAGGAGTCAAGACTGGTCATCCATTTCTGAAAAATAACAGGCCCCTGAGAACACTAGGAACAATAGAGGAACATAGTACTGGAGGTAGAGCCCATATTGGCAGTCACTTAAAATGAAAACAAACAATGGAAAGCATCATGAAGTATATGTAGGAAAACTGGAAGTTGTAAAATATTAACTTGAATGCATGAAGATTGACTTTCTAGGCATCAGTGACCTGAGACAGACTGGCATGAGCCAATTTGAATCAGACAATCATATAAGCCAAGAATGAGAAATGGAGCGAGAATTGTGTTGTGTTCATAACAACAAAAAAGGCAAATTCAAGATCTATATTTTTAGAAATTATGTGAGTGGTAAGATACAATTCATACATATACAAGGAAGATTTGTTAACATGGTTATTATTCAAATATATGCATCAAAAATTAAATCTGAAGAGGAGAAAATTGAGGATTGTTACTAACTTTTGTTTATGTTGATGATACACCCTTGCTTGTTGAAAATGACTTAATGTACTTGCAGCAAAATGTCAAATACAACCTTCAGTATGGAGTGCATCTTAATACCAAAAAAACAAAAACCTTTGCCACTGGACCAATAGGAAAGATCATGATGGACGGAGAACAAATAGAACGTGTCAATGACTTCATTATATTTGGAACTGCTATCAGTACCCATGGTACCAGCAATCAGGACATCAGACTAGGAAAGTCTGCAGTCAGGGATCTCTCCAAATTATTGAGGAGCAATGATGTCAGTTTGGGGACAAAGGTGTTCCATGGTCTTTTCAATCATTTGCTATGCGTCTGAGAGCTGGTCAATGATTAAGGATGACAGAAAAGAATCGATGCTTTGAACTGTGGTGTTGGAGAACATTACTGAATACCCCAGTCTCTGCCAAAAACAGGTATCTCTTGGAGAAAGTGTGGTGAGAGTTCTCCATTGGGATAATGAGAGGGAATCTTCATCTCACACACTTTAGGCAAGATGCTACCTTTACAAAGATATTCCTTGGAAAAAGACATCATGCTTGAAAAAGAGAAGGGTCTGCAAAAGAGAGGAAACCTCTCAACAAGTCATATCTATGTAACTGTGTGTGTGTAGTCATGCCACCAATTTTGATCGTTTGTATTTTAGCCCTCAGCTTCAAAACATTATCTCTATTTTACAGCCAGTTGTAACAAAGAAATAAACAATGTTCTGTAGTTAATAGTTATAATTTACAAAATGGATGATATTTGTTAAAAATCAAGACCCTCTTCTGATTTAAAATATGTAGAGTGTGTGTGTTAAAACATACTGGCACTAGCCAGAAACCTGAGGTGCAGTGGGAAATAAAAATGGCAATTCAATTTAAGAAAACTCATACAAAATTCAGTGAAGTGGAACAGGCCAAACATGAGTCATCTTCACCACAACTGGATACCTGACAAGATGTCCTATCAGCAAAATCTTCTCAGAACACACTGGATAATAAATACACAGAGAAAAGAAACTCTAATTATTGTTTAAGAGTTCTCCTACTGAGTCTCCTACATCCTTGGTAATAATAGTTCAAGTGCTTTCTGCACAGGTCTGTATTGTATTAATTAAGAGCTAATAATAATATCCAACAATAAATGAGTGTGTATCTGGACCAAGCACTGAGCCAAATGTTTTAAACTAATTATCTTCCTTTTTTTATGCTTAGAACAAGTCCAGCTTTATATCTGTGTGACAAGAGTCTTAGATTAAGTATACTGAGCCAAAATCACACAGCTGGGGCTAAATTCAAACCCAGCCTATTTTAAGATTACCCTTCAAGAATTATTTTATACTTTTCAAAAAAATATTTTAAATATTTAAAAATTTACCAGAAAATGAGTTTTAAAAGAGGTTAGAACTTTATGTTGGACTCACAGTGCTTATGTTCTTCCAAGTATGTTATATGATACTATTCTGTGAACAAACAAGTACAATCAGGATTAAAAAAGAATAAAGATTGAACTTGAAAAGGTAATATGGAAAATGAGAGGCAAATTTCCTCATTTCCATTAAGCCTCCTTTTATTTACAACTACAATGTTCTTTGGAAGCCAGGCACCAGCAGGAAACAGCATGCCCTCATCTCATCACTCACCAGGCAGGGAAGAACAACAGTTTCCAGACTAAACATTACTTTGCAATCATTTTATATGAAGATTGCCAGAAGAAACTGTCACAGCTTTGTAGTAGAGAAACAAACATGAGAATCCTGTTGTGCATAATATTCAACTCCATGATGCGCAAGGAATTAAAGGATTCAAATCCTAAACTCAATTCCAAATCACAGTAACTGGCTTTTAAGTTCAGATAATAAATGGAACTTCTTAAATATTTCTTCTGATGATGACTTTACACATGATTTCCATTTTAAATTACTTTTATTGAAAGGTTTGTCTCAATCAGCTAGTATCTCTAAAGCAATCTGAACGTTGTTGCTAACACATAACAAGCCTATCTACCAGTTTGGGAGAGGCTCAGGATGAATGACATTGTCACTAATGGAGAATTAGAGACAGCTCAATTACTCTGAATGAGAGTTAAAGAAACAAAGGTTTGGAGTCAAAGAGACATCAAAGAATAGATAGTTTTACATTTTTTTACTGGCGAGAGAAATTAAGACTAATGTATTCCATTTTCTGAGTAAAATTTTATAACTAGAAAACACGAACATAATGCTTTCAATAAAACATTTAACTTTCTGTAAGTACATAACAGAACTTTCCTACTGAAATACTTATGCAGATACCATATGGAACCTCAACAGTACAAAAGAGTTTTTATCTTTACATTCCGCTTACTGAATTTGACCTATTCCAAGATTCATCTGCATTTTGTAGCTACAGCACTAATGTCTTGCTAAGTAAGGTCTCCAGTGTCCTCACTGATCCAAACTAAACACTTCCTCTGGTGATGGATCCTTTCTGGTAATGTGTCCAAAGTAATCAACCCAGACAATGTTCTGTTGTGATCAATAAGGCTTTCATTAGCTAACTCTCAAAATTAGAGTTTTTTTTCCCCCTAGTCTGTCTTTGTCTGGAAGCTCTGCTAAAAACTCTACACCATAGACAGCGCTACTGGTATTTGAAATAACATGGCATCTCTTTCAGTATTCTAGCCGCATGCAAGCCATCATAGTCCAACAAACTGACAGACAGCATGTGTTGGAAAGTGATACGGGTTCACAGACAAAGGTAAAGATAAGTCATGATGATTCTGTTTGCAAATGTTAGCTCTACAAACTCTATTGATTCTACTGATATCTCCTGTGGTTAAAACTGAAGATTTTTTTTTAAAAAATGAAAGATAACATGAGGTCAATAGAAATAAAGAAAATTCTAGAAATGAAAGGACACTAGAAATATAGAAACTAACCTCAAAGCCTACAATACTCAACAAGTTGGACTGACACAACAGCAGGCTTAAGCAAGAGCAAAGATTGTGAAAATCATGCAGGATCAGAGAGGGTATTTTTCTATTTGACATGACGGAACTGATATGAGTTGGAGCCAACTTGATGGCACCTTACAAGAAAAAAGAACATTATTTTCATCATTTTAAGTATTGAGTCTTCTTTGCAAAGTATAAAAGAGAGTTATCTAAAAGATGATCAGGAATATCTAGTTAAATGCAAATAATCAAACACATTTATTGACATTTTCTAGTAAAATATCAAGGGTTCTGGTGGCATATTTGCTAGGGAGTTGTGCTGGTAACACAAAAGTGGCAAATCCATGAGCATGGGAGAAAGATGGGAAATCTCATGTGAATAGCTTCTCTGGATGAATGAATAACTCACTGGAGGGTCAATTAGGAGTTGGTTCTGACTGACAGCAATGAGCTGAATGGAACATTACTAAAATAGAATAAATGAATTAGGACATTTACATTTCTACAAAGTTTGCATTTGACCACTAACTAAGCTAAAAATTGATTCTTCAAAATCTGCTAGTTGTGTTGCAAAAGAAAGGCACTGAAAAAAGGGTGGAGGAAGCAGTATGTTATACTTCCATAAATATTCAAGCAAGAAAGCCCTCGGAGCAGTTCTTTATTATAACACACGATGTCATCATGCTTAAGAATGTAAAATTTGACTAAAAACCAATATGATTTAATTTTTTGTTTCGTTTGTTTATTTTAGGGGGAGAGTTATTCGTTTTTTTCCTCCTCACAAAATGTATATGCTACCATAAAATCAATTAATTGCAAGACACCCACATTGGAATGGGGGAAGAGCTCAGGGCAAATATCTCAAGAAAGAAAACTCTAGATTGACAGAATAACCAGAAGAGTGTGTGGTCTACAGAGTGTTTGTAAAAAGATCATTGCTATATATATAGAAAAGGTTTACCAAACCAAAATAATAAAACACAACTATTTTAAAAAAACAACAAAAATTGACAATAGAAAAGAAATACAATTTTAATATATATGTGATTCAATTATGGAAAATTATTATACAGAACAATGTGAACCTAAAAAATTAATTTATAAAAAAGCAAACTAGAAAGGTTGTATTCTTCTATCAAAGACTAGGGCAAAAGGAAATCTGTGAACTTGAAAGAAAGGGTGCAAGCTAAGTTCTCTTTCTTCAGAGTTAGAAACCATGAAAATACCAACTTTAAAATTATGACATGGTGTGTGATCATATGTCATGTGTCCTCATGTCTATGATGATACTTATTGACTTTATTCTGAGCCAGCTCCAGCATCTCTAACTTACCTGAGCCCATTGCTACTGTATAGTCACGGTACCAATCCATCTCATTCAGGCTCTTACTCTCCTGCACTGATCCTCTATCCTTCCAAGCATGATACCCTTCTCTAAGGACTAGACCCTCTTGGTAGCAAGACCTAGAGATCAACATCCAAAAATCCACTATTGAAAGACAGTTCTGTGCTGACATACATGGCATCACTGTGGATTAGATTTGACTTGATGGCAACTGGTTTTACTACAACAGTATCTAAAATTATTAAAAACTGTCAAAACAAAATAAAAATATGGAGCTATGAAAAGATATTTTCTATAATTATGTAAGGATATGATGTATGATCAAAATTTTATTTAGAATTCAAATGTTGTTTGTAATTAATGTAGAATTATGAGTATATGGGGAAAACTCTGAAAAAGAATCAAATGTATCCTTAAAATAAGAACTCTACTTATTTCCAAATGGTGTAACTCTGATTAATTTGTCTTTCTCTATTGTTGTTGTTGTTGTTGTTATGTGACGTTGAGTCACCTGCAACTCATAGTGACTCTGACTCTATGCACAACAGCTCTGAAACCTGCCCTATCCTGAGCCAGTCTCATTGACTCTGACACACCTGCACCCATCGCCACAGTTACTCTATCAATCCATCTCATCCGGGGTCTTCCTCTCCTGTGCTGTCCATCCACCCTTCTGAGCATGATGTCCTTATCCTGGCCATGTGCCCCAAAATATGTGAGACAGAGCTTCAAAATCCTTGCTCCAAGGAAAACTTGGTTTCACCCTCTCCAAGATAGACTTATTTGGAGGGTTTTTTTGGCAGTACATGATATATTCAACTCTCTTCTCCAGCACCACAACACAAAGGCACCAATTATTCTTCTGTCATTCTTCCTTAGTCATTGTCCAGCTCTCTGATGTACAGCAAGTAATGGCCTGAATCAGGCATACGTTAGTCTCTAGACTGGCATCATTACTTCTCAGTACTCTGGAGAGGTCCCTAACTGCAGATTTCCCCAGTGCAATTCGTCTTTTGATATCCTGACTACTGCTCATAAATTCTGAAATTTCTATGATTGACAATGAGCTGTTTATAAAGTCTAAACAAAATAACTTTGAAAGTCCTTGGCTTGTGTTTCCAGCTTTGAAATAAGTTAAATATTTTTATTTACTTTCTCTAAAGTATCTCAAAGAAACAAAATTATTCACTAGTGTCTATAAATTACTCTTTGATTTAAGAAACTGTATCCAAAATTAAATGAACTTTTTCTTATATTTTAGTTTTTGGTATGTATTTCATCAATACCAATATATTGACTTAGTCATGGCCATCGAGGTAGAACCAACACACAGCTGACTCTCTGTTGGGTTTTGAGGCTGTAAATGCACAAGGTATTGCCCACCTTTCTCCCACATGTCTCTGGATTGTCAACGCAGCTCCGTACCCTCTAGGTCACCAGAGCTCCTAGAGGTATTACAACTAAAAATGCTGACTTCTGAGGCCTGAAGGAGTGTGTGCTTTCTACTGCATCACTTTCAACGAAATTGCTGAACATTTCTGATTTATATCTAAACTGACACCATGTCTTTGTCTCGAGAAAAGAAGTACAGGACTTCAAGAATGGAATGTGATCCATTTACTCGATGATGATGTTCACTAAAGCATAATCAGTAACAGCCCTCTGTGTTGAGATGGAATACCCAGTTGTTTTATTTCACAAAAGCAGGTAAATACATACTTTGCTTCAAGAATGTTTTTAAATCATTGCAATGAAGCTTAACACAAGGAGCACTCCAGAGAACACTCATATTTTCAACATCACTCAAGAATAAAAAGGTATTTAGATACCTACTACTTTAATCACCTCATTTTTCAGATGAATCTGGGCTCACAGGACTAAAATATTTGTCAAATCCTACTCTGCTTACAAAAGAGTCACTGTGTATTCAATTTTACTATTGCTTTAGCAACCAATTGTGTTCAAGGATATGAGATTTTAAATGGTTTATTTTATGATTTCTACCACTCAAAAAAAATATATATAAAGATCCTATAAAGAAGAGGAAACAGCTGTCAGTGAACTGCACATGGAGTAATTAGCTCTACCTTGGAAAAAACCCACAAACTGCGTTTTCCTTATTATTCTCTGAAACAGTAAACGTCATTTAATATGAGGTTTGCTTAACATTCATCATTAATGTTCCTACTAAAATTCTGTGAGTGATTATAGCAGGCAATTTTTCTTCTGTTAATTAGCCAATGTGTAAAGTATTACCTAGAGCTAATTAATCTTAACAAGCAAGCCAATGCTGCAACCGGATTTTGTAATGTGAAAAATAATTTTTTAACCTGTTTTGGCCGATCTCACTTAACAACCTATAATTTTAAAAATAGCAAACTGAGACTCAGTCACCTCATGGCATCAGTATATCAGGACACACTATCCTAGTACCAAAGCAAAGCAAAGCAAATTCTTTTCTATTGCTAATAAATAGTAAATGGAAGACATGAAAATTTGTGAACAGATTCACTAGTGGTTAGGTGAGCACTGAGCTGAAAAGGAAGATTTTTGTGTTGCTCTAAATTGTACATTCGAATTCAAAATAGTTCAAAAGTGGAATTCAGATGTCACCTTACTTGTGCTACTGTACAAAAATTACCAGTAAATCATGAGTCAAGGGTATAATTTAAATGTCACTTTTACACATACAAAGAAAAATTATTGGTAAATCATGAATCAAGTTGATCAACATTTTTAATTATAATAACTTCCAATATTTTATATTTATCTCTTATTTATGTTGTATCTTACTCTTATTTTGATTCACTGATGCCTTGTAAAAATATAAAAAATATTAGCATGACAGAAATTAGCAGACTTAAGAAAAATGAAGCAAAGTTCAATTAAAAAAACAAGTTCTTCATGGAGAGGATGAAAATTAGGCCACTCCTTGGAAGTAAGAATTTTGAAGCTTCAACTGACATACATTGAGTATGTTGTAAACAGGGACCAGTCCTTGGAGAGGGACGTCATGCTTGGAAGGGTGGAGACGGATTGACTCAGTGACTGGTCTAATGAGGGTAAATGTGTCAGAGACAATGACATTTCCTTAATATGGAGCAGGGTTCAGAGCTGTTGTACAGAGGTTCACTATGATTTGCAAGTGACTTGACAGCACATAACAGCAGCAACTATTTTTTTAATATATAATTTTTTTATTACTTTTAATGAGCATTTACAGAAATTCTGGATTTCCATTCATTCATTGTTGTAGTTTTCTTCCTGCCCTCCCTTTCCCCCCTAATCTGCTCCTCTCTTTGAAAAGTAAAAGAAAAATTCTTTGATTGGTATACAATGCCCCCCCCCAGTACATTGCACTATGAAGCCTTCATTCTGGACCCTAGTTATGACCATAATACCCAATCATATATTGCTTTTAAACTGTTCTCTCACTCATCTGTTTCAATGCAATAGACATAATTTGTCTAATTTTTCTGTCTCACCCCAACCCTGATGTTGGTCCCATTCTACAAGAGTGGCACTATGCAGTCTTTTTGTGACTGAGATATTTCACTCAGCATAATGTCCTCCAGGGTCATCCATTTTGAATACTGCATGAATTCCTTATTTTTCAATGCAGCATAGTATTCCATTGTGTGAATAGACCACAGCTTCTCTATCCATTCGTTTGTTGATGGGCACTTAGGTAGTTTCCAACTCTTCGCTATTGTGAACAAAGCCGCAATAAACTATTTTTTAGTTGAAAATCTCTTACTGATTTTTAATATGGGAAAAGGGGGAAGTGATAGTTTAAACTACAAAATAACTGCAAACTCTTAGACTTTTAAAACATTTTTTATTATTGCTGTTGTTATTGAACAGCTTTGCATATTCAATTAAACATCTAATATTCTGTTTCAGCCAACATATCAACAATAATTTCCCTTGTTCTGAGATCTCCTTTGAATTTGTGTTGAATTTATGGCAGTTCCCTGTTGATGCACTGTTTCACTCACTTTTCAATTCCTCAGCAAGATTTTACTAACATATGATATTAACAATATTACTTGATAATTTGCACATCCTGTTGGATCACCTTTCTTTGGAATGAGCAGAAATCTAGAACTCTTTCAGTCTGTTGCCCATGTAACCATCTTTCAAGTTTCCTGACATCTATAAGCCATCATCTCCAGTGCTGTATTGATTTGTTTAAACATCTCAATTGGTATTCCACCAATTTCTGGAAGCTTGTTTTTCACCAGTGCCTTCAGTGCATCTTGGGCTTCTCTTTTCAAAATCATCAGTTCTTGATAATATACTGCTTTCTAAATTGCATCAGCTAATTGTCTACAGTACAAGGTCTCTCTTCAATGTTCTTTTCATGTGCACAACAACAGATAGACAGACAGACACAGAGTTCTAGATTTACGTTTTTGTGTATTTCTCAATACTTTGTTTTCTCAAACCATGGTTTAAAATCTTCAGTTCAGCTCTCTTTTTTCTTCCTTTATTCATGACCTATTGTTTTCTTCATTTATTATAGCCTTTATTTCATCCACAACTCATCTGGTCTTCAGTTACTTATGTTCAATGCATCAAATCTATTCTTGAGATAGTTTTAAAATTCAAATGGGGCATATTCAAAGTCACATTTTTGTCTCATTGATTTGTTTTCCTTTATTTCGGATTTAATTTGAACTTGCATGTTTACAATTAACAGTCTGTTACACAGTCATCCAGAGATACTGTAGGGATTGTTTTGTGGCTTTAAGAGGAAAAAAAAATTTACATTTAAAAAAACGTTTCTTTCAAGTATTTTATTAAATCCTGTTGTTGTTGTTTTACAACAAGTGAGAACTGACTCATCATTGACTCTAGCAGATTTTAGAGACTATAAATCATACAGGGGAAGATTGCCCATCTGTCTCCCATGTATCAGCTGGTATACGTGAACCACTAGCTTTGAAGTCGGCAACACAAATCCTTATCCCTAGCCCACGAGAGATCCCATTCATTCATGTTAAATGTTATATTTTTACTTAAAAATTACATGCAGGTGTAATCTTATCTGTTTCAACTATTGTTCTCTTTAAATATCAAGAAGTGTATTAAATGCTGGTCAGCAAATATTTATCGTTATTTATGTCATATAGGTTTGGGATTTTTTTTAATATTCTAAAATTTTCTGTACCTTCTTATATATATATAATGAAATCATGTCATTTTTAGAAAAACAATAAAGACTTTATTCTTTTTTGAAATTAATGAAAAATTAATATGAAAAACAAATTACAAACTTTGATAAATCTCAAAGTTCATTGTGAGTATGTGATTATTCATCATATAAATATTTATTTAGTGGAAGAAAGCACTATAGGATGTGATTTGGGGACATTCAAATGAACTTAAATTAGTACAATGCAATTTCATCTAATAGAAACCTTACTCCACAAATTGCATGATCTTTTGAGATAATAATGAGCTAAATGTAAATGATGAGCATTTGCTGTGCACACATACATGCTTCTCCATTTAGGAAATGTTTATAACTTCCTTAATGTGGGCAACTTTAGCAACTACAGAAGAAAAAGAAATTATGCCCTCATTTCTGGTACAGCTTATGTTGTTTTTATTTCTATATTATTTCAACCTTCTCACTTTTATGTTGCTAGTGTAATATAAAGGAAGATATTTCTGTACTTTAACAATTTCAACCCTTAATTCTATCATTTATAAAAAAGAGATGGTTGAATGACAGAATCCAATCATCTTTCCCTACTCAAGAATTCTCTAGTTATTCTGCTTCTTATTTGCAGAACATGACAACTACAGTGTGAGCTACATAGCATTTCATTAGTGACTCATTGATCCGTATGGCCCTTGCTTGTAACTATTGGGCATGTAATGATAGTTTAGTGTCTCTTCTTTTTTTACATAATATCCACATGATAGCACAAAATATCAACATCAATTACTCCCTGGAAACTCTTCATGCTTTCTTAGTGCTTATTATGCACACATAAATGAAAGGCAATGGTATCTGTGAGTAAACATCTATTTGGTTTATTACTAATTACAATCAAAATATATATGATATACACAAAGCAGAGGTAAAGTAGATAGCTAGTTGATGATATTCAACCTTCTGTCAGGAATTATTCACGCCAATTAACTAGAATGCAGAGGTGTCCTATTTATTTTAAAACACTCATTTTCTTACCCAGTAGGCTTAAAATTTCACAGAACAGTGTTTGTGTTCTACAAAGCTCAAGAAAAGTTGTACCTGTTCAAATCTAAGATCTTTTCTTTACAGTTTGCTTAGAATAACCTTTCATTTATTTATTCCACATTTAATGATTGTCTATGACTGTTTAGGTGTTAATGGCATAAAGACAAATAAGACAACTTCTCTGCTCTCCTGAAATACATGGCTCAGTAAAAAAAAAAGGCAGATAAATATGCAAATCATACCATTCATTTGGATAATAGAACTATGCACAGGGCAAAATTAAGCATGCCTAAGAGTCAAAGAACTCGTCACTAAAATGGTTAATGCAAGATTACACACATACCTGTCAGCAATTATCAAGTTGATTCAGATACCTAGGCCTACTACAGCTATTTCCACCATGTAGAATGAAACAATATCGCGCTGTTATCTCCATATACAAAGTACTACTGCAACATTACCCATCTTCTACTCTCTAGGCACCAGTATATTCTGCACATCACTGTCTGATTAGATTTGCTAAAGCATGGGACTCTTCACTGTCTGCAAAAAGAGCAAGGGTCTCATGGGGATGGCCGAACCTGACCTTTACCAACTTCACAAAGGAGAACTGTCCCCACCAACAATATTAATAACACATACATAAAAATTGCCATGAGATCAGACAGGTCCCAGATACTCCTGCACCTTTTTCTATTCATTCTAACACCTATCTTAGTGCTTTACCGGGTCCAAAATCTGATGCAATAGCTCACAGACTACACAGAACCATATTGGGGGAAGCCAAAACTCTATAATTAATGTTAGTAGCAGAATACAGTCAAGACAATTTCCAAAATGTGCTCACAGGTGCCTCAGCCTTGAGCCTTGCAGCTTTAGACCAATGTTACAAAGCTCCCAGTAATGAATATACCCTAAAAAAAACAGAACTGCCACTCAAGCAGATATATGCACACCCATGTTTATTGCTGCTTTGTTCACAATAGCAAATAGTTGGAAACAACTCAAGTGCCCATCAACAAACAAATGGAGAGGTTGTTGTTGTTATGTGCCATCGAGTCACCTACAACTCATAGTGACCCTATATACAACAGCCCTAAACCCTGCTCTATCCTGTGCCAATCGCACTGCCTCTGACACACCCATCCCGATTACCCCAGTCACTGAATCAATCCACCTCATAGAGGGTCTTCCCCTCCTGCGTTGTCCCTCCACCCTCCCAAGCATGATGTCCCTCTCCAAGGACTGGTCCCTCCTTACAACATGTCCAAAGTACGTCAGACGAAGCCCCAGAATCCTTGCCTCCAAGGAGTAGCCTGGTTTAACCCTCTCCAGGGCGAATCCATTTGTTTTCTTGGCAGTCCATGGTATATTCAATACTCTTCTCCAGCACCACAGCTCAAAGGCATCAATTCTCCTTCTATCCTCCCTAATAATTGTCCAACCCTCTGATGCATAACAAGTGATTGCAAAGACCATACCCTGTTATCAAATGCACCTTAGTCTCCAGAGTGACACCATTGCACTTCAGTACTTTGGAGAGGTCCCTAAAAGCAGACTTTCCTATCGCAATACATTTTCTGATTTCCTGGCTGCTGGTGCCAAGAGTGCTGACCATGGAGCCAAGCAAACTAAAGTTGTTAACAATCTCAATCTCCTGTGGCATATTCACACATGGAGTATTATCCACCACTAAAAAACAATGAACTCATGAAATATTATACAAAATGGTGACCATGGAGGACATTAAGCTGAGTGAACTATCTCAGTCACAAAAGACAAAAACTGCATAGTGTCACTGTTTTAGAACAGGATTGATATGGGGGTTGGGGGAAACCAAGAACACAGAGAAGAAATAATGTACACAGCATTGAAACAGTTGAGGGAAAGAACTGTATAAAAGGAATATATGATTAGTTATTATTGACATGACAAGAGACCAGAATAACAACTGCATAGTAAAGTGGTCTGGGGTCAGGGAGAACTGTATAACAATAAAAGAACTTTTTTTCCAAAGTAAAAAGAAAACCTCTGGGAGGGAGGCAGGGAGAAAAATGCGCAAAAATGAATGAATGGAAATCTGAGTTCTTTATAAACGTTCATTAAATTCTCAATTAAAAAAAAAAAAGCAAAGCTCCCAGTCCTCTCGGTTATGGCTATCCCCTCTCCAACCCCACTCCACCCCACCCCAGTCCCCCAACAAACTTGAGTAACAGTCCTTTAGTTCTGGTTCCCTACAGGGTAGCAATTCTAAGGGCCCCTCCAACTCACGTCAGGTCTCTTGCTCTCCGCTGCTGGTGCTACTGCTACAGCTATGGCCACTGCTCCTACAGGCCCTGATCTGGTTGACAAGAATTTCTGGCCTTCAAAGGCATATTGTATTCTCTTGCTGCTTCTTTGCTGAAGAGAAAGTCTCCAATTTTACTGATGGATCTCTTGATTTAACAGCAAGACGTCAATCCCCTCGTAGACTGGCTAACTCACCCTATTTAAACATTCCGGCTCATCCACATGGCAAAGCCAGAAAATGGCTAGGAAAGTCATTTTGAACAATAAACCCTTTACCCAACACTGTCCAACTCAAAAGAATTTTGTGGTTGTCCATTGTCTCCGGAATTCCAAACTCCAGAGTCATGTATTCAAATCTGTTCATAATATTTTCCCAATTTTATCTTTATCACATCCACAGATAGTCCGGTGAACTCCTGTCAGATCCATACAGCTTTCTGAGTTTTCCTTCTCAATGCTGTTTTATCCATCTTGTCTTCCTTTTATTCTGCACCTCCTCTGATGGTTAAATATCTTACACTTCAAGTACCTTCCTTTCTTAAAGCTGTAGATTATCTTTAATTTCTCTGTCCGCTTTCCTTCTTTTAAATTGCCAATATACATATTTTTAAATCTTTCAGGCTGTATTGTAATTATCTTTGTGGTCTGGGGTCGGAGAGAACTGTATGACAATAAACTGTATAACTCTATGAAGGAAAAAAAATCTCCTGAAATCAATGAAATAGAGAAGTTCAATGAATTCTCCTTTATGAAAGTAATTACATCCCTAGGATTGAAATAAATTCAGCCTAAACATTATTTTCATTACATGGTTCATATTCAATTTTATAAAGTAAATGAAGAGCAACTATCAATTTTATATTCCATAGATTTCTCTGGCATTAAAAAGCTTTCAGCTCACTGTGAACAAAAGGTCTTGTCATCTGTTAACTCAAAGTTTCTACCTAGTAAGAAAAGCCTTTTGGATAACTATCCTACTTGTGATATTAACTAAATACCTAAGGTAAATATAACTAATTCAGTAAAATCACAATCATTATATTCTGGACATATGACTGTTGTCAATTGTGTCTTAAGGGAAACACAATAAAAATGTTGCTTACTGAATGCCTAATATTCAGTAGGTATATGAGACAGTCCAATTTGTTCCCATTCTAATGTTAAGTGTAATGTCATCAATTAAAATTCATACTGAAAATAGAAGGGGAGCAAAGTGGATAAATAATGAGTACTACAGTAGATCAGAGGAAGAATTGTCCAAAAAGAATATAAGATTAGACATTATATGTATGACAACAATCTGAAATGAGGGGTACATTGTGTGGAGGGCTGGAAGGGGTGGAAGAAAATGTGCAACAATGGAAAAAGTTAAAATAAAACATTTTTTATATTTAAAAAATAAAAATAAAATTTATACTGATAATCTTCCCCTGGACCATTAATATTTTATTAAATTTAGCTATGTTTGATTAATTTCTTTTAAAAGTATGTTTTATAAAACATAATGCATGGAAATGATTGCAGTAATCACATAATGAATGAAGAAGAGTGTGAAACTGCATATACAAATTTTGTGAACAAACCAATATAAAATAAAAAGTATGTTTTATGCATACATCTCAACAATTAACAGAAGTAAACTATTTCTGCTAATAGCTATTCATATATAAACACCAAAGAAACTGTAACAATTGTATTTTCAAAGTGATTCTTTTTTTTCCATAAAATTTATTTTGACTGTGGAAAAAAATTTGAATTATGAGTAACATATTGTCTTTGTGAGAACTGACATTTTTAACTTAACTTACATTTTTAACTTTATGGAAAGTTTTAAATACAAGCAGGTGTACAACATGCTGCTTAAAGGCTATTCAAGTGAAAATGTCAAAAAGTAAGTTAGAAATGTGGGCTTGGAGTCTGAAGGTGAAAGTATTTACATACCTGCACCACTCACATTGGAGATTTCACTGAAATCATTGAAGTTATAAGATAGTACTATTGGCATTTTAAAAATAAATATTGAAGATTTACAAATTTGGTAAAAAAACCCACAAAGCATCATTAAACAAAATATTGGAAAAGGCAGAAGAGAGACAAGCTATAAAAGGACCTGATAAAGAACTAATGTGTTCAAATGTCATGAATGATAAAGGAGGAGAACATTTTCAGAAACTGTAACGAGTTTTTAAAATGCAGGTGAGTGAGGTTGTTGTTTGTTGCTGCTGCTGCTGTTGTTAGGTGCCATGTAACCAAGTATGGCCCATAATAGCCACATGAACTACAGATCTTAACCCTATCTTGTTTTGTGCCAGCATTATTATGTCTGCCAAACTTGAGCCCATTGCTGCAGTCACTCTGCCCATCCATCTTGTTGAAGGTCTCCCTCTTTCACCAAGCTTCAATCTTTTCAAGCATGGCATCACTTTCCAAGGAATAGACTCTCCTAACAACATGGCTAAAGCATGTGACATGAAAACTTTGCCGTCTTTTCCTCCAAAGATCACCTTGCCTGTACTTTCTCCAAGACATAGCTGTTCGTTCATTTGGCAGTGTATAGGGTATTTAGTACTCTAATCCAACATCACAACTCCAAGGCATCAATTATTCTTCTGTCATACTTATGCACTGTCCAGCTCCAACAGAAGGAATGTGGAAATTATTTTAAAAAATCATTTATACCACATGTAAATAAAATCTTGTTGAATATTATTCAAAAATGTCTGGGACAGTGCATTAACAGGGAACTGCCAGAAATCCAAGCTAGATACAGAAGAAGTCATGGTACAAGGTTCATCACTGATGATGGCATGTGGTTCTCTGCTGAAAGCTGGGAATACCAGATAGATGTTTATTTGTGTTTTATTAACTATTTAAAGGTATTTGACTATGTGAATCATAACAAAGTCTATCCAACATTGAGAAGAATGAGAATCTCAGAACATTTAATTGTATTCATGTGAAAATTCTGCATATACTAAGAAACAGTTGGCTGAACAGATCAAAGAAATTTTGCATGACTTAAAATCAGAAATGCTGTGCAACTTAGTTGTTATCTCCTTTTCCAGACCTATTCATTCTGTGTACTGAGAAAATCACTCAAGAGACTGGCATCTAACAACATAGTAAAGTAGTTAGTGTGGTTTTTAAAGACAGTCTTTTATGTCCACTATATGGCTGGATAGGACTAGAACTCTATCTTGGAGGAAGTGTAACCAGATGCTCCTTAGAGGCAAGGATGGTAACACTTTGTCTCTCACACTTTAGGCAGATAGTGTTGAAGGGCCAATCCTTAGGAAAAAAAGGCATCATCCTGGTAAAGGAGGAAGGTCAGAGACTAAAGGAAGACCCACAACAGAATGGATTGACACAGTGACTATAGAAATGTGCAGCTATGTGAGGATAGTGAAAGATAAGGCAAAATTTAGAGATGTTGTTCATAGGGTGGCTGTGAATTGTAGTCAACAAATATAACAGCTATCTATGTCATAAATAAACTCTCAAACATAACCAAAAATGCACAAACAGCACAAGATAAACTAGACGACTGAGATTTTATAAAAATTAAGTCCTAAATATGCTATGATTGTTAAGCCACAAATTATTGTGATCTACACAGTCAAATGTCTTTGCATAGTTAATGAAGCATAAATAGATATTCCTCTGGTACTCTTTGTTTTCTGCCAAGATCCATCTGACATTGGTGACAATATCTCTTGTATCATGGCCTCCTTTAAATTGCATTGGGGAACTGCTGTCAGGGACTTCTCCAAAGTACTAAAGAGCGATGGTGTCATTCTAGAGACTAAGGTGTTCCTGATCCAGACCTTGGTCTTCACAATTACATCAGAGAGCTGGACAATGGCTAAGGATGACAGAAGAATTGATGCCTCTGAGTTGTGTTTCTGGAGATTTGTACTGAACATACCATGGGCTGCCAGTGGAATAAATAGGTCTGTCTTACAGAGGATAAAGCCAAGTTTCTCCTTGGAGGCAAGAATTTTGAAATTCCATCTCACATATTTGGGCAAGTGGCCAAAAGAGACCAGTCCTTGGAGAAAGACATCATGCTTAGAGGGGTGGAGGGATGGTACAGGAGAGCAAGAGGAGATGGATTGACGTGGTAACTGGGGCAATTAGATTAGGTGTGTCAAAGTCAGTGAGACTGTCTCAGGATAGGGCAGGGTTCAGAGCTATTATCTATAGAGTCACTATGAATTGCAGGCGACTTGATGACACATAACAACAACAAATACACTAAAAACTTATCCAAGAGAGTGAAAAGAACACCTATAAACTAGTATTTAAAATGTCAGAAATTTCCAACATTTCATCAACAAAAGACAAACTAATTTTAAAAATGGAAAAGGATATAAAAAGTTCACCAACTAAGACCAGATTGCCAACAAACACATAAAGAGGTTATCAAGATCATTAGCTATCAGAGAGCTGTAGATCAAAACAATATGATATCAACCCCAGCAACACTCAATAAGACAGTAAATAATAAATGCTGGGAAGGATCTGCAGCTGGGACAATCACTCTGGAAAGCACTTTGGCACATCCTTAAAGTGTTAAAAATAAAAATATACTTGAACTAGTAATCCCACTCTTAAGCATATATCTTACAAAATAAGAGCCACAACATGAAGAGATAATTATACCTCAGTGTTTATTGGTGAGCAGATTTACAATAGCAAAGAGAAAGAAACAACCCAAGTGTCCATAAACATCTAAATAATTAAACAAATCCCAGCACATACATTCAAACAGTGGAATACTAGGCAATACTAAAGATCAATGAATAATTAATGAAAATTACACAACATGTACGAATCCAGTATGTCTGTTGTTTGGTGCTATTGAGATGGCTTTAACCCACAGTGAGTCTATGTACAATGGAATAAAATCCTGCCAAATTCTGGGCCATCCTCAGAGTCTCTGCTATGTTCAAGTTCATTGTTGTAGCTTCTATGTCAATTGACCTCACCAAAGGTCTTCCTCTCTTTCCCTGATCCTCTACTTTCCAAGTTTTTCTGTTCTTTACCAAAATTGGTCATGGCTGGTAACATGTCCAAAGTATGTGAGGCAATTTCACTATCCTTGTTTCCAAAGAGCACTCTGATTTGTATTATCCTGAATGGAATACATCAGTCACAAAAGAAGAAAAAAAAACACAACGCCTGTATGAGTCCATTATTTTTTAAAACTAAATAAAAGTTAAAAGACAAATCATTCAAAAAGATAAAGAATATCCTTGTAAATATCCAGAAAACTTGTTTGTTGTTGTTAGGTGCCATAACTCATAGCAATCTTATGAATAAAAGATCTGAACCCTGTGCTATCCTGTGCTATCCTCACACTTTCTGATACACAAGAGCCCACTGCAACAGGCACTGTGTAAATCCATCTGGTTGAGGGTCTTCCTCTCTTCCACCAACCCTCCACTCTTCCCAACATAATGTCCTTCTCCAAGGAATAGCCCCTCCTAGCAACATGCTGAAAGTATGTGAGGCAAAGCCTCATCATTATTGCCTCCAAAGAGCACTCCGCTGCCAATCTCCAAGACACCTGTTCATTCTCTTGGCCATCCATAGAATGTTTAATGCTCTTCTCCAACACCCCAGCCCAAAGGTATCAATTCTTTGTCCATTATCCTTATTCATTGTTCTGGTCTCGGATGCATATTTAGTAAACGCAAAAGACTATGGCCTGAATCAGATGCACCTTAGTCCTCAAACTGACATCACTACCCCTCAATAATTGAGAAAGGTCCTTAACTGCAGATTTTCCAAGTGTAACATGTCTCCTTATTTCCTGACTGCTTATACCAAAGGTGTTAACTGTGGATCCAAGCAAGATGAAGACGTTGACAGTTTCAGTCACCTCTCCATCCCTCATGATGCTGCCTATTGGTCAGTGGTAAGAATCCACAGAGAAGGCTGCATTCACTGATCTTCTGCAACAAATGCTTCAAGTCCTCCTCACCTCCAGCAAGCAAGATTGTGTCATCTACATAATGCAGATTATTGATGAGTCTCCCTCCAATCCTGATGCTACACTCCTCCTCATAAAGTCAAGCTTCTCAGATAATTTGATCAGCATAGAGATTGAATAGGATAGAAAAATAATACAACCCTGACTCACTCCTTTCCCAATTCCAAACCATGTAGGGCTCACCTGTTCCATTTGCACAACAGCCCCCTGATCCAGGTATAGGTTTAGGAAAGTATATAGAGAATTTCTAGAAGTCAAACTGGATTAAGAGGTTGTAGCATCAGGAATATCATTGCTGATGTCAAACGGACCCTGGCTAAAAGTAAAGAACACCAGGAGAAAGTTATTAATGTTTTATTGACTAGACAAAGGTGTTTGGCTGTGTGGACTCCAGCAAATTATGTTTAACAGTGAGGAGAATAGGAATCTTAGAACACTTAATTGTGCTCATGTGAAACTTGTGCCTAAACCAAAGGGCTATTCTTTGGAGAAAAAAATGGGAATACAAAATTGTATCCTTTCTCCATACCTATTCAATCTGTATACTGAGAAAATTGTGGAGAGGCCGGATCTATAAAGAATGTGACATCAGGAGTGGTGGAAATCTCAATAATTTTCATTAATAAATTGGCACATTCTTGCTTGCTAAAATTAAGGAGGACTTGAGCACTTACTACATCAAGAAAACAAAAACTCTCACCAATAGACCAATAGGCAACATCATGGTAGATGGAGAAATGGTTGAAACTGTCAACACCTTCATCTTACTTGGATCCACAATCAATACACTTGGTACCAGAAGTCATGAGATCAGAAGGCAAATTTTACTTAGAAAGTCTGTAGTCAGAGACTTCTCCAAATTACTGAGGAGCAATGAGGTCACTTTGGGGACAAAGGTGTGCCTGATTCAGGCCAAGTCTTTTCAATTATTTGCTATGCATCTGAGATCTGAACAATGAATAAGGATGACAGAAAAATTGATGCTTTTCCTTGGGGTGTTGAAGAAGAGTACTGAACATCCCATGGACTCCCAGAAGAACAAACAAGTATGTCTTACAGAAAGTACAGTTAAGGTGCTATTTGGAGGCAAAAAAGACATAATGCTAGAAGAGGCTATATCTTGAAGTGGGATACCATGCTTGGGAAGGTAGAGGGATGGCAAGAGAGGAAGACCCTCAACCAAATGGAGTGACATCATAATGATAGCAATAGGCTCAAGTATGTTAGAGACTGTGAGGATGGCAAAGAATAGCACAGGGCTCAGATCTGCTGTTCTTAGGGTACTCGACTAGACAGTGCCTAACAATAACAAATACAAGTTTACACGCATAAAGTATATTCTCTGATGGTTACCCTAGATGAGAAGGGGGAGAGATCAAGAAATAAAAATGAAAGAACATTAGGTTGAGGGTAAGGAAAGACAATAGGGGATGATCAGCATAATGTCACAAGAGAAAAATGAAGACAGAAAGAGGTGCGCAGGAATATAGTCAACAATTATAACCATTATATACTCAATTTTGCATTATTACCAGTAAAAACATTTCTTTCACATTTAGACAGATATCTAAGACAAACAGAAATAAGAGATGAAAGAGACTACCTTATGACCATACACAGGTGTGATAAATGTTACTCATATTACTATGAGCTGTAGATAGATCTGTGCATATAGCAAAACTAACAAATAATAAATTCATGTAAACCTCTTAATCGTAACTCAACATTCTGAGGGAATAAGTAGCTAGTACTACAGCCACAGAACTTAAACTCAGGAGTTATCAAAGTCAATTGGCGTAACAGAGAACCTAAAGCTCTATGTCCTACTTTGGGGAGTCATAACTGGGTTCTTGAAAGCTTAGGTGGTGGTGGTGGTGGTGGTTATTAGGTGCTGTGGAGTTGAGTATGACTCAGAGAGACCCTATGAACACCAGATCTGAACCCTATTTTATCCTGTTCCATTCTCATCGTCTCTGACACAGAGTTCATTGCTGTCATTGTGTCAACCCATCACACAGAGGGTCTTCTTTTTTACTAACTGACCCTCCACCTCTCCAAGAATCATGATATCCCTTTATAAGAAGACTTTCCTAGCAACATGCTCAAAGTAGGTAAGATGAAGTTTCACCATTCTTACTTCCCAGGAATACTCTGGCTGTATTTCATTCAAGGTATATCTGTTTCCAAGACATAACAGCTTATGAGGGGTATCAAGAGCTTATGAGTATCCATCTAAGGTATAACTATTGATCTCTACCTGTGCAAAACAAATAATATAGACAAAAAAGCAAAGATGCACAAAAACAATTATTCTAAAGGAACAATGAGCTTCAATCTCCATAGCCCAGAGACCAGAGAATTAGATGGTATCTTGCTACTACAGCTGACCATTTTAAAGGGTTTTACAGTAGAAGGTACCTGAGAGAGTGGAAAGACAATGTGGAACTGCCAAAATGTAAAAATGGTCAGGTTTTTGGTCCAATAGATATTGATGGAACTCCTGAGCCCACTGCCTTTATTCATCCTTCAAACCTGGAACAAAATTCACCCATTTTAGCCAAACCATAGACACACCTATAATTAAGCACGAGGGAGCTCTAGAGTCTATGAAGTTGCATTGCCAAACCAGAGGCATCTAGTTTGAATCCATCAGCTGCTTCATGAGAGGAAACTGGGCAATCCATTTCTATGTAATTTAGAACATGGCCTAAAATAGGCACACTATAGTCTCCAAACTGACATCATTGCTCTTCAGCATTCTGGAGAATGTCCCGCTGGAGGGGTCCCTGATAATGGATTTGCCCAATGCAATATGTCTCCTGATTCATGACTGTTAGCACCAATGGTGTTGATCATTGATCCAAGGAAGATGAATAAGGAATAATTAAGAATTAATGCCTTTGAATTAGGATATTGTCAAAGAATGGTGAGTAGACTGTCAAACAAGTAAACAAATCTGTTGTGAAAGAAGTATATCCAAAATATTAGAAGAAGTAAGGATGGTCTCACATATTATGTGTATGTCATTAGAATGAGCCAGGTCCCAGAGAAGGACATCAGGCTTGGTAAAGCAGATGATAAATCAAAAAGAGGAAGATCATCAATAAAATGTTACAGTGACTATAACAACAGGTTTAAGCACAGCACGAACTGTGAGAATGGTGCAGAATTGGGCAGTTTGAAGGTCACTGCCATTTAGGGCCAACTTAACAGCATCTGACAAAAATCAACAATTGCATCTTCACATCTTAACTCCATAACCTGTACTTAACTGTAAACAATTCAGCTACTCAAGACAGAAACCTGGGGTCATTCATGATTTCTCTACAACCTTCTATCAAATTCTATTGGCTTTTCCAAACATTCTTTAATTGTTTCATGTTCCTCCAGCTCCACAATTACTACTAAATCCCAAGTCAACACCACCTCTCACATGTACCAAACAACAGCTTTCTAAAAGATTCCAGATAGAATTCCCTATTCCACTTTAATCCATTCTCCACATGACAAACAAATAAACCTTTTAAAACATAAGTCAGTGTATACTGCTTTCTAGCCCATTATACTTAAAATGAAATCTGAACTGTTGTACTTAAATTCTGTCCTAAAATTCTTTATGGCTCAAGTCTTTCCTAAACCTCAACCCATGCCTCTCTTCACCTTGCCTATTTTGGGGCAGACCCAGACTTAATTTATAGCCACAGTATCACTTAGATTATTTATTGGAATACATTTTCCTCTGAATGCTGATTTGTGAATTCTTTCTTGACATTCAACTACATCCAGTTATCTTTATGAATGCACATAAAGGGGGAGGGGGGTCTGCCTGATCAGTAGTTGTATACAAAAATGCTTCATTTATTCAGATAAAAAAACCACCTTGAAATTAGGTTTCCATTAACTTTCTCATACTTCTCGGTTCTCCAAGGTCTATTTTACTTTCCCAATACAACAGATGACTTGAATAGAGTTCTAATATGAATCGCCATCCCTGCTTCTTTCAAGTGTTTTAATTTCTGAAGTCTCTCCAGGCAAGCAGTATTGCTTTTCTTTTCTATTATGTCAGAGGCAAGCAGTATTGCTTTTCTCTTCTATTATATGTCAGGGAGAAGCAATTCCAGAGGCTTTCGCTTGGCCTTATAATTCAACAGGTCAGGGAACTTATAAAAAGATTCTGCTCATTGCTGAGTATAATCCATACTAACTAGTGCCTGGGCCTATATAAAGCAACAGTTAGAGCTGACAATAGAACATGTTGCGGGACTGGCTGTCCCTGTCCATAAACTATAAAAACAGGTCAAAAAAAATGTATTTGGACATGGCTGGTCCTGAAATATTCTGCTTACACATTTTCCTATGTGTACAAACACAATGATTGACACAACTTTCTTTTGATCGGACTGATGGAAATTAAGATGCTTCTCCAGACACTCAGACAACCTGGGTTGTGCCATGTATGGCAACCAAGGTTGCAACTACTTGATCAAAGCCATGTGGATGTTGTTCAATAGTATACCTTGGAAGTGGCCATCAAGCTTAGAAAGGTAGAGAATCGGCAAGAGAAAGACCCAAAACAGTGACCACTGCAACAGGTTCAAGTGTGTTAGAGATGATGAGGATGTCACAGGATAGGGCAGGGCTCAAGTCTGTCGTTTATAGTTTTGCTAAGAGTTGTACTCTTCTTGATGGCACCTAGCAACAGCTACAGTGGTGCAGTCACAGAGAGTTGCACTGCTAACCCGAAAGCAACCCGTTTCTGGTGGTTTGAATCTACCAACAGCTCTGCAGAGGAAAGACGGGCATTCTTCTCCAGCGTGATTTATAGATTCTGAAAACCCACTGAAGGATCAGCCATAAGTCAACATTGACTCCATGGCAATGAGTGAGCAAGCGACTGCTCCTGTGTTTACAGATAACAAAACCAAAGACCAGCACACCAATCTCAACGTTTTTGCATAGGTTACAATGGACAAGAGACTCATCTCAAATTACAGTCAGCCTGTTTGAAGTGAGACCTACTGATATCCTTAGGACCTCGACAGAGTTGACTGAGTTTAGGAATCTGAAGTGCCTTGTTAAGATTAGTATTGTAGGTTGGCCACATCCTGCTGTTCGGAATGTTGATGCTAGTGCCTTTCATAAAATTCTTCTTTACCACAACAAGATAAAGGTAAACAATCCAATTGAAAAATGGGCACAGGATATAAGCAGACACTTCACCAAAGAAGACATTCAGATGGCCAACAAGCACATGAAGAAATGTTCAAAATCCCTAGCTCTAAGAAAGATGCAAATCAAAACAACTATGAGATATCCTCTCACCCAAGTCAAAATAGCAAAATTTAATAGAACAGCAAACATCAAATGCTGGTAAGGTTGTGGAGAAACTGGAACCTTTATTCACTGTTGGTGGGAGTGTAAAATGGTACAACTGCTGTGAAAAATGGTGTGGCGCTTTCTCAAAAAGTTGCAAATAGAGATACCATTTGACCCAGCAGTTCCACTACTGGGAATATACACCAAAGAGACCGTAACTGAAATCCAAGCATATATATGCACACCCATGTTTATCGTGGCTTTGTTCACAATAGCAAGGAGTTGGACACAACCCAGGTGCCCATCAACAAAGGAATGGATAGAGAAGTTCTGGTATATTCACACAATGGAATACTACACTGCATTGAAAAACAAGGAACTCTTGCAATATTATTCAAAATGGGTGACCCTGGAAGACATTATGCTGAGTGAAATATCTCAGTCACAAAAGGACAAATACTGCATAAAATTCTACTTAATGAGACAAGTTAAATGGATTTAGTCTTGGACTCCCATCAGATTAATCAGAGTGGCCAAGAAATAATAATATGCTAAAGTGAAAATTCAAATTTGGTCCAAAGAATTGAGACCAGAGAGGTAGATTTTGAGAGCACCAATTCACCATGAGCTCTAAGCATAGCTGCAGATTCTTGTTAAGTAATTCAGAAATGAAAGATCCGGCCTATTCTTCACATGGACCATTTCTCAAGGTTGTGTTTACAGTAAGTAAACTTGAGATACAAAACATTTCCCTTCAGTCAAATAACAGCATTAGAATAAAGTAGGTTGGATCTCCAAGCACGTAACTCCTCACTTACAACATAAACCTACTGCATTTTAGCCTGGGTTCCAGAGAGATGCAAAATGAGTGAAAAGTAACTAGGGAGAGAGGAGAAAATAGAAAAATGGAGGGAGGTAATACCCTAAACCAAGAGGGGAAACTACTGTATAAGATCCCAAGATAAAACAAATATGATAACAAAAACTATTCATATTATGTTACCACAGTGAGATTATGGTATGAAAAATAAGTCATTAAACAGGGAAATTAAGTTTCCATTGTATTTAATAATTAAATTTTACTCATTGGAGCAAAAAAACAAGCAAATTTACCATGAAACATGTTACAAAAGACAATCATGCCTTTATCAGACTATTTTGAATTCCACATTGCTCCTTACATAGTTGATGAGGATTGTGCGTATGGCTCCCTCCTCACAAAAGAAAGAAAACATTCTTTTCCTTCTCCCTGAGTAAAGTCATTTTCCAGCTGTTGATCTGCAGAAGTCAATAATCTAGAAGCAGCCATGCAATAGGAAGAGCTGAGTCTCTTGATGTGTTTATTAAGAATATGAAAGAAGTACTTCAAGGTGATACTCACACCCGCAAATCAGCAGAGCTGGAGTCCCTAATTCTTACACTGGCTGTTAGAAAAGACCTCAAGGAATATAAAATAAAGTGCAGTCCCCAAGGAAACTGTCTTAGCAAAAATGCCTGGATGATATAAAAAAGATAGCTTGGCAAAGGAACAAAGAGAAAGGATTAAGATAAACACCCGAGTTTTCAGAACACAATCAGGAGAACTAAAACCAGTAATCCCTAGTTGATATATGATAGGAAGCACCGATGCAAAATAACTTTCAAGATACGAGCACTCTGAACAGAATTCACTGAAGAACATTATTTACCTATGCTGCTTCTGTGAACGCACTCTTTAGAAAACAATGAGGGAGATCAAAAATTTCAATCTCACCAACACTCTCTAGGGATGGTGCATTTAGATTGTGCTGGCAACTTGCTCTCAAAGTTCTCTTTTCAGTTGTTATAAATTTTCACAAAAAATAATACTTCAGTGCTGGTATTTTTTAACTGGTCTCTTGCTGGTTGTCATAAGGGAGACTGAAGAAAATCTGCTCAATTGTTTTGTGTATTTCATCTAGTAAATATTTATTATTTCCTGATATTAATCCATAAACCTGTCATCATATGATTCCTTGGACTGATCAAAATACACTCCCTAGGACCTGAGAGTAGATATACTCTGTAAGCATGATAAATAATAATAATCTGAAGTTTTAAGACAATGGAAAATGAAAAATCGAAGGACAGACAAGGAATATACAAAATATGCTATTACTGTTAGGTGCTATCAAGTCTCTTTCAACTCATAGCCACCTATGTACACTAGAACTAAACACCGCTCATCTCTGCATTATCCTCATAATCACAGTAATTATTTCAGTCATTGTGTCAATCGTTGCAATGGTTGCAGACACTGTGCCAATCCATGTTGTTGAGGGTCGTCTTCTTTTTCTCCTTCCCCACGTACTGGGCCTTACTGATCCTATGGTCAAAGTAGATGCAATGAAGTCTCACATTACCCCACATCAAGCGCACTAATACTCTACAACACACTGCTGGTAAGTAACTTCCAACTCATAGTGATCTTCCACTGGGTTTCAAGGGCTGAAAATTGCAGTTGGATATATTGCCTCTCTTTCTCTCTCAGAACCTTCGGTGGAGTCAAACCAGCAGAGATACCCATTCTTTTGATTAGTAGCACAAGTGATGGGCAGGCCAGGATAACTCCCTAAGTGATAAATAAAGGCAAAATATATTTGTTACCGGAAGATCATCAAGTTTTTATGTTTACTTGTATTATTTTAAATGTTTGCCACCATCTTTCCTAGTTGAGTCTTTGATGATGTTTTAAATTTTATTATTAATTAAATATTTCTCTGGATTAAAATGCCTTTTCCCAGGGACTGGTCTTTACTGATCATATGTTCAAAGTAGTAAAATTCTATATTCCTTTCAAGTATTTGAAATATTTCATAAAATACTAAGAAAGGCCCAAACAGGACAATTTACTCATGGGAAATATAGTTGTCATTAGTCATTCTTTACAGCATTAGTCAGTCAATCTGTAATTCTTTAATATCATCTTTTTTAATAACTTTAATGAAAGTTTACAGAGACTTAGTTTTTCCATTCATTGTTGCACTTTTCTCCCTGCCTACCCCTCCCCGCAATTCACTCTTCTCCTTGAAAAGTAAAAGAAAAACTCTTTCATTGTTATGCAATCCCTTCCCCCAAGTCCACTCCACTATACAGCCTTCACTCTGGACTCCTGTCGTGACAATAATACCTAATCATGTATCCCTTTAAAACAGTTCTCTCCCTCATCTGTTTCAATGCAATATACATCATTCCTTCCCTCCTTCTCTGTCTTCCCTCAACCCCGATGTCAGTCCTCCTTTACAACAGTGGCCCTATGCAATATTTGTCCTTTTGTGACTGAGATATTTCACTCAGTATAATGCCCTCCAAGGTCATTCATTTTGCATAATATTTCATGAGTTCCTTCTTTTTTCAAAGTTGCCTAGTATTCCATTATGTGAATATACCAGAGCTTCTCTATCCATTCATTTGTTGATGGGCACTTCGGTTCTTTCCAGCTCTTTGCTATTGTGAACAAAGCCGCAATAAACATGGGTGTGCATTAAAATTACATTTTGATCTTAGTTCTTTAAATGCTACTCAAGAGACTGAAAAGAAAAAACATTTCTTCGCTGTCAGTGTTGAGATTTCTTAAGATTTATCTAATGACTATCTGAAATTTAGTAAAATTACTATCCTGTTTTTAATAAATTTTATTATTGTGCTTCATGATATAACTTTTCTTAATTTCTTAATATAGAACAATTTTGAACAAAGAATGTAAGAGGAAAAAAAAGTCAAGTTCTCGCATAGCTACTGAGCACAGAAAGAGGCAACCAAAGTCTTTATCACTGGTTAATACTCTAATATTTTCAGAATTTAAATCCATCTATAAGCATTGGCTAATAACAAGAAATTATTGTAAGAACTAGAATATAATTGTAGAAACTCGAAGATGCTTATTAATTACACTAATGATTTAATAGTGTGACAAATATTAACTGCCACATTCTAGTGGTAAGAAGCTGTGCTGCAACTCCAAATGTGCATCATTCAAATCCACCAGCTGCTCCCTGGGAGAAAGATGGACAGTCTCCTGTGCCATTTACTGCTTCTGAAAACCCACAAGAGGGTCAGCTATGGGTAGGTTTCAATTCAATGGTAATCAACAACATATCAGCACTGGTAGCCTAGTAGTAAGGAGTTGCACTGGCAACCCAAAGGTATGCAATTCAAATCCACCATGAGATTAAATGCCTCTGAAAACCCACTGTGGAGTCAGCTATGGGCCTGTTCTGACTCAATGGTATATAATAACAACAACATATTAACCTGTTTGTATTTATAAAAAAAAAGAGATTCTAAAATTTTATGCTAACCTGAAATTTTGGTTATCAGTTTAAAATCTTGCATATACCTCTTTGACATCTACCACTGTAATATTTACATACAATTTATAAAATATTGTACAAACTGTGTCATAGACACTAATCAGAACAAAAGCTGTGAACAGAGGACCAATCAAAGCATTCTCTTAAGGACCTAAGATAAAATAAAAACAATCACCCTTTATTATATGTGGACCTGCTTTCCCATTTGACAATAATGCTTTACAAATTTTAATGTGCATATGGATTAAGTGGAGATCTTGATAAGTAGCAGATTCTGACTCAGTGACTCTGGAGTTGGCTATAGAAACATGATATTTGAAGTGTGATGTTCAGAATACCAAAATAGGCATCATAGTTTGCAGAAATACAGAATTACAGGACCCTTCCCAGATCTTCTAAGGAGGAATCTACACTTTTCACAAGCTCTCTGATAAATTCACATCTCAGTATTAAAGTTTGAGAATTGTTATTCTATAAGGTAAGTGGTCTGGTGAGAAAACTAAAAATGAGTTCGGGAGTTTATATCACAGAATAAAAAGAGAGAGAGAACATCTAATTGCAACATAAGGACCTTACTATTGTTGTTAGGGGCCAGGAGGTGTGTTCTAAGTCTTTGTCGCCTTGTGTGCAACAAAAGTAAATATTACATAGTCCTGTATCATCCTCATAGTTCACCTTCTTTAAAGTTATCCATATTTTTTTGCTGATCCTCTACCAACTTTGATGTCCCTCTCCAAGGAGTAGGCACCCCTTTTAATATGCACAGAGTATATGAAAGTAAGTCTTCATCCTTGCTTCTAAGAATCATCTTTACTGTACTTTTTTTTATTTTATTTAATTT
>NW_006399751.1:27920861-27930287 GCF_000299155.1 Elephantulus edwardii | reverse complement strand
GGGTCCCATTCATTTATTTTATATTCTCCTGGTTGTAAATTTTTCTTTACTGTACTTCTACCAAGATAGATTTTTTTTTCATTCTTTTCACAGTCCATACTATATTCAATATTTTTTGCCAACACAATAACTGTAAATCTTCAGTTCCTCTTTGGTCTTCCTTACTCATTGCCCAGCTTTTGTTCTATATGAGTCAACTGAAAATATCATAACTTGAATCAGGTGTACCTTAGTCCCCAAAATGCTATCTCTGTTTTCTAATGCTGTAAATCTGCAGTAGCAGATTTTCTCAATGCAATAAATACTTGATTTTGTTACTATTGTTTACATGAGTGTTAACTGTAGACTAAAGCAAACTAGAATCTGGCAATTTCAATCTTTTATTCATTTATACTTATAGATCCAGTTTTGTTTTCATAAATTTTTTAGGTGTAATCTGTAACAAACATTGTATCTTTTTCTCCCCCCTCCCTCCCTCCACCCCCCCCCAGCAGCTGTTGCAAAAAGCTTTACTCTTTCATTTGGTCCAAGGCTTGGGCAAAGGGTTTCTGGGTGGATAAGATTCTACATCAGGGTGAGATAGAGAAGCTTGCTGCTGTTGGCAGGGGGACACAGAGGTTTCCCCCTGCAAGTCTCCGCAGACCTCTAGTCGTGCTTGAGGGTGAGACGCTCAAAGAGATACTCGCCCAGCCCAGCCTGGGGGCCACCCAGTCTTCTAACGTTGGTCAGATGGTCGCCCATCTTCTTCAGCAGTTTCACTTCCTCGTCCAGGAAGTGGTTCTCCAGAAAGTCACAGAGATGGGGGTCAGTGTGGGTGGAACCCACGGCATACAGATCCAGAAGGGCCTGGTTCAGGTTCTTCTCCAAGGCCAGCGATGCTTTCATGGTGTCCAGGGTTTTACCCCACTCATCCTGGGATGGCTTCTGGATATCTTGGAAGAGGACTCGGCCGCCACGCTGATTTTGCAACTTCAAGAGCTGCTTGGCACCCTCGCGCTTCTCCTTCGCCAACTCGCGGAAGAAGTGTCCCACGCCTTCCAAGGCCACATCATCGCGGTCAAAATAAAAACCCAGAGAGAGGTAGGTGTAAGAGGCCCGCAGGTGCAGGTTGACCAGACGGTTGACGCCAGCTTCTGCTTTGGCAGAATAATTTTGACAGATCTGAGAGCTCATATTTGGTCGAGGTTTGGGGGCTAACAAAAAAAAAAAGTTGTTAGCTGGTCCCGAAAATAGGAAATGGTTGAGATGATCCCGAGGTTACGCCTGGAGATAAAGTTAGAGGGTAGTCGGAGGCTGGAAGGGGGGATGTCTCCGGGTCTGTTCTGTCCAAACACTGTTGAAGCAAGAGACAGATCCACAGGACCTCTGGGGAACTGTATCCTTTTATATTCATCAGTAAGTACCTCAATTCCTCTTCATTTTTTTTAGCAAGCAAGGTCATTGATCTGGATATTGAAGGTTATTGATGAGTCGTCTTCCAGTCCTGATGTTATGTTCTTCATATAATCCAGCTTCTCATATTATTTGTTCATGTTGTGTGATGCAAAATGGAAATAAACAGCTTCCTATTTATTAATAACTAGAATGTACTACATATGAATCTAAGGAAGATGAAATTCACAAAAATTAAATTGAACACAAAAAAGTCGATATTCTAGGCATTTGTGAGATGAACCACTATTGGCCATTCTGAATCAGAATGCCTAAAAAGACAAATTATAGAAGAACGACTTCATATTGACCATCAAAAAGAATATATCAATGACTGTCATGAAATATAATGCTGCAGTGATTCATTAACACCTATACCTTTTCAGAGGACCAATTAATATAACTTGTTATTGTGCACCTTTGATCAGAACCAAGTCATAGCTAACTTTTCAGTAGGTTTTCAGAGGCAATTAATTACACAGGAGAAGCAGTTAGTCGCTGGTGAATTTGAACCACATGCCTTTGATATTGCAGCACAGTTTCTTACCACTAGGTCACCAGAACTATTACTATGACTATTACTCAAATTAACATAACCCCTCCCCCCCAGCTCCCAACTGGAAACAAAGGAGGACGCTTCAACAATTTAGATCCTCCCAGAAGAGATGTGGGTGAGAATTAACATTACTGGTAAGTATATTCGTTTTCTCCTGGACACAAGAGCCTACTATTTGGTCCCAAAAGCCTTCTGAGGTCCCAACTCTTCTCACTATTTCTTAGTTGTTGGAATTGACGGAAAAACCTCATAAGCAGTTCCTTACTTCACCTCTGCCTTGTATGTGGACTTCCAAGTTGTAAAACAACCCAGTGGTTGATGGAATTTGCTCCAGGACTTAAGAACAATAAATGACATAGTTGAGCCTCTACATCTTGTGGTTCCTAACCTTTATACTATAATAGACAAAGTGCTAGTCAATAGGCCTTGTATTGTAAGAACTACCTTCCCTCCGTAACTTGATTTGTGCCACTTGTAGAGCCTCTACTTGGAATATTATTGCTTTTTAATTTTTGACTCATGTACTTTTAACTTGTTAAATTTGTGTCTTCTAGGCTGCAACACTTCCATGGTACATCTTCAAGGATATGGACATGTATGGCTAAGCACAATTGATAACAGTGCATCTAAATTCCAAAATCAATCTCCATAATAGTCTATGTGTTTCCTATTGTCAAAGGGGCCCTTTGGAGTACTGAGAGAAGATCTTCACCCTGAAACCTACAGCATCCCTTTCCAGCAGGAAGTAGCTAAGAGAAGACATCGTCCCCTTTTCCTTATTAATCAGGGTGAAGTCTCTCTCAGGGAGGAGTGATAGGGAATGGCAAAGGACACACTGAAAAAGGAGATTAATCAGAACTGGCTTTGACAAGCACTGTGACAATTAGACAATTCAAACAGACTTACAAGGAGGGGTAAAAAAAGAAGAACGAACTGGGGAGGAGGATAGAGATACTAGTGCAGCAATGAATGAATGAAAACAATGAATGAATGAAAACATCTGTAAATGTTCATTACAATTAATAAAATTTAATAATAAAAAATTAACATACCAATTACTAATGCCAAAGATGACAAAACTTAGTATTTTTTGCCAACTTCTGCAGTCTGAAACTGATCAAACCTGCAATACAGAAGCATTGATAATTACTTGTAATAAAGTCCTTGGCCAGGAATTTTTTTCCTAAAATATTAATTATCATTAATTAAAAAACAATTGTTTTTAAGTGTCGTCAATTTGTAGATGATTCATAGCAACCCTATGAACAAAAGACATGAACACTTGTATAACTTTCATCATTTCTCCAAGTTCATAGAGTTTCTGGAGGCAAGTTATATCAGAAGTGGATGTCACTCCTGCTTCAAAGCCTATTTTAATTGGGGAGCTCCACCAAACACTATTCACCATGGATAATCATTATCACATTTGACAAATCAGTGTCACAGTGTTTAGCATCACAACAACCGTCAGTTATCCCTGTAGAGCAACTATAAAAAATAGATTAAGGCAATTATGATATTTTAATACAGTCTAGATTCTGATGTAGGTATTGGAACTATATTAAAGATTTTTTTTTAATTCCATCATTGGAAGCATACTAGGGAATTTTTTTCCATTTTATTACATGTTTTACAGTTTTCCATTATGTAAAATATTGATAATTATTGGACTTAAATATTGGGAACATAAGTGCATACACTAGTTCCTCTACTTGTGTATGTCTGATTTATAGGAAAAAGTCATGATGTCCAAGATTATTAATTGATTAATTTTTAAGGTTATGGAAATATTGTGTTAAATTTTTCATGTCAAACAAGGAAGCATTCAAAGTATTTTTGTTATGACCCTGTTCCCATATGATAAATTCAGAATATTCTTTATTACAACTTCCATTTCGATAGCACATGAGAATAGTCTACTGAGTAAACAGAACATACAAAATACAAAAGATAACCAAGTTTTTAAAATGTAAAAAAGTCATATGGTCAATTTTCATTTTTTGCAGTATTATGTTCTATAAAATTGCCAGCAAATACTGAATTGGTCATAATTCAGCCATTGCTCCAAGGAAAATGCAGGATTAGTTTTTGGCAGCTTACAACATTTTCAACCAATCAATACATAACTATATTTGCTGTCTATTTCTGCTTAAAGACAGGTTAGTATCTGTTGTTGATTCATTAGCACTGAGATCACAGCTAATATTATTATAACGTGTGTGAGTGAGGCTTATATAATACTTGGTTTTTTTTCACCCATCACAGCATTCTCATGCTTAAGAAGACGATATAACACTTAGCATTATATTGTGGGCCATTTTAAACAGTGAAAATGTATACACACTAAGATCTACATAGATCTTGAAAGGGATGCATATTTAAAGTAGGAAAACTGAAACAGGAAGGTAGAGCGTCGCCACATTGTTTGATCTCAATTGGAAATGTCCACATCAGATGACTTATTTCCCCCCCCCATTCTTTGCATTTATTGGACTTAATTGGTGTATTCACTCCTGAAAGGTGTAGTTTTTGGGTTATTGGTGCACCTTCCTTTGGACTATGTCACCAGAATGCAGATATCAGAGTCTGGGGAGATAAAGTTCACACAGTGAATAGAGTAAGCCTGCAATCAAAATCTACACAAACTAAAAAGAAAAAAGAAAAAAATCTACACAAACTGACTTCCCTTCAAACCTATTGGAAGGCAACAATCTGATCTCACTCTAGTGGCAAAATCAGTAGGAAGTTGTAACACTAACCCAAAGGCCTCAGCTCTCTGGCGTTTGGAATCTGCCACCAGCTATGAGAGAGAAATATGGGGAAAATCTTCCCTGCATAATTCACAGCTGTGGGATCCCACTGGAACCCTCCTTACGAGTTGAAGCTATGCATAAGTCAGCTCCAACTGGGTGGCAATGAGTGTATATATTATTTGCCTTTTACACTGATTGATTTTAAAATTCAAATACTAACGTGAATTCAAAGATTAAGTGATAGAAAGTAATCTACTGATAAAGTATACAAGCAAAAATTACACCAAAGACAAGCTTATTTAGGGCCAGATAATACCATGTATACCATAAATTCATAAATAAAGTATTTTAAAGCCTCCGTATTAAAAAAGAAGTGATAGATTGTTTTACATAGTATGTACAAAGAAAAGTCAGTCGTGAAAAACTTGGAGTTGAATCTAATATGCCACCAACTACACATTTTCTTATTTCCTAACAAACATCAGATTTTCTTAATTAAACAAATATATCATCTATACCTTGCAATTACAATTCAACAATTAAAATCCTGCAATTAGAAGCAATATCATTTATTTTGGGGTATGTAGAGCTGTTCATCTTTCCAAATAACTAGAGTAAATAGGCTCCCCATGGTTCATACGCTGTGCGTGCAGCTAATATTGTGTAATTCTTCACTGGAAACCACACAACTGGCAAGATCCAAGCAAGTAATGGCATTTTATCTCTTAAATTTGATGAAGCAAGTTGTTGTTGTTATTATGTGCCATCGAGTCGTTGGTGACTCATAGCAACCCTGTGTACAAGAGCTCTAAACACCGTTCTATTCTGTGCCAACCTCACCATCTCAAACGCACTTATTCCCACCGCTCCAGTCACAGAATTGATCCATCTCATCAAGAGTCTTCCTCTCCTGCACCGCCCTCCACTCTGCCAAACATGATGTCCCTCTCCAAGGACCAGTACCTCCTTGCAACATGCCCAAAATATGTTAGACAAAACTTCAGAATCCTTGACTCCAAGGAGCATTCCAGCTTCACCGTCTCCAGGAAAAACCTATTTGTTCTCCTAGCAGTCCATGGTATATGCAACACTCTTCTCCAGCACCACAGCTCAAAGGCATCAATTCTCTTTCTATCAACCCTATTCACTGTCCAACTCTCTGATGCATAGCACATAATTGTGAAGACTATAGCCTGGATCAGGCACACTGTAGTTTCCAGCCTGATGTTTCTCTTCAATACTCTTGAGAGGTCCCTCACAGCTGACTTTCCCAGCGCAACTCGTCTCCTGATTTCCTGGCTGCTGCTACCAAGAGTGTTGACTGTGGAGCCAAGTAAACTAAAACTGTTAACTATCTCAATCTCTTCACCATCCATACTGATGCTGCCAACTGGCCCAGTGGTGAGAATCTTTGTTTTCTTGATGTTGATTTTCAAGCAAGTTAAAGAGGTAAATATTCTTCTTGCTGTTTTTCCATTGTATTAGAGCATGAACTTTCTCTTGTTGTTGTGCTTAGGTGCCTTTGAGTCAACTCTGATCTGCCCTGTGCAATCTTCATCGTCTCTGACATACTAGAGACCACTGGTGGAGTCACCAAGTTAATCCATCCCATTGAACGTCTTTCTGTCTTTCACCAACCATCTACCTTTCCAAGCATGATGTCGCTCTTCAAAGAATAGCCATTCTTTACAACATGTCCAAAGGAACAAGACAAAGTTTCACCATCTTTACCTCTAAGGAGCACTCTGGTTGTACTTTCTCCAAGACATAGCTGTTTGTTCTTTAGGCAATTCGTAGTATATTTAGTACTTTTCTCCAACACCACAATTCAGAGACATGAATTCTTCTTTCATCTTTATTCATTGTCCAGCTCTCAGATGTATAGCAAGTGACTGAAAAGACCATGGCCTCAACCTGACACACTATAGTCTTTAAACTTACATCATTGCTCCTTAGTATTTTGGAGATATCCTTGGCATCAGACTTTCCAAATTATATATATGATGTTGTTGTTGTTGTTAAGTGCCATTGAGTCTCAGGTGACTCATAGCGACCCTATGAAGGAGAGTCATCAATGCTTGGGTGCCTTTAATCCTCTCTCCAGATTCATAGGGTTTCCAGAGGCAAGCTATTATGGAAGTGGATGCTACTCCTGCTTCCAATATAAAGCTGATAAGGGATGAGAAATAAAATTTATTGTAAATTAAGTTTTGAAATTGTTATAAATAGTAGCATAACTAAGACCTACATTAAGATCATTTTTTCTTTATTTAAATATTTTTTTATATTATATACTGGATTATGTACAAAGTTTGAATACTTTTTTTTCACACTGGATACATCCCATTTTCTTCACCTCCCCTCTAATCATCAAATTGTGTGACCCTATGATTAACCTTCTCACCATCACCCATCCTCACCCCTCTGCTTCCACCCGACCCCCACTTGGATCCTCATATTCATTCTACAATGATGGTCATATATATAGCATTTGTCCTTATGAAACTGAGTTAGTTAACTTAGTATAATGCTCTCTAGTCCCTCATAAGTTAGGAAGTAATTTACAAAATAATTGTTCCTGTGTGCTGCATAGTATTCCATTATGTGAATGGAATGAGACAGGATGAGAGACACCCAAGCGTTGAGGACTCTCCTTCATTGGGTCGCTATGAGTCGCCTACAACTCGATGGCACTTAACAAGAACAACATCAGTTTTATAAATAAATCTACTTCACATTTTCTTGAACTACCTTTGATACTCCCTATGTGTTCTTTGTTGTTGTTGTTGTTGTTGTTGTTGTTGTTATTGATCAAGTCTAACATGACTCATAGTGACCCTATGAACAATTGATCTGAACACTGTTTTGTCCCATAAACTCTGACATACTTAAGCACATTGCAGGAGCCACTGAGGGACTTTCTCTTTTTCATCATCCCTCCACCTTCCCAAGTATGATGTCCCTCTCCAAGGAATAACCTCACCTAGCAACATGAGCAACGTATGTGAGATGAAGCTTCATTGTCTTTGCATCCCGGGAGAACTCTAGCTGCACCTTCTCCAAGACATAACTGTCTGTTCCTTTGGCAATCCATGGGATTTTCAGCACTCTTCTTCAACACAACAGTTCAAAGGCATCAATTATTCTGTCATAGTTAGTGATTATCCAACTCTCAGATGTATAGCAAAGGAATGAAAGGACCATGGCTTAAATCAGGCACATCTTATTCCTCAAACTGATGTCACTATTCTTCAACAATTTGGAGAAGTCCATGGTTGCAGACTCCCAGTACAATACAGCTCCTGATCTGCTGACTGCTAGTACCTAAGGTGATGACTGTGGATCCAAGTAAGATGAAGTTGCTGGCAGCTTCAATCTTTTGGCAATCCACTGGATACAAAGTACTATTCTCCAATATCACAATTCAAAGACATTAGTCCTTCTTCTGTCATCTTTATTCATTGTCTGACTTTCAGATGTGTAGGAAGCAATCGAAAAGACCATGACTTAAATCAGGTTCACTTCTGTCTTTAAACTTACATCCTTGCATATGAACAATTAGAGGTCCTTAACAGCAGATTGCCCCAATGTAACATACCTTTCAATTTCTTGACTGCTGTTACCATGGGTGTTGATCGTAGATGCAAGTGAAATGAAATAATTGAAAACTGCAGTCTTTACCCCATCTCTTACAATGTTGCAAATTGGTCCAGTGGTGAGGATTTTTAGTTTCTTAATGCTGAGATGTAATCTACATTGAAGACTGCAGTCAATGATCTTCTACAAGTGCTTCAAGTCCCCTTCACTCTATGCAAGTAAGATTGTGTCATCTACATACTGCAGTTGTTGATGACTCTTCCTTCAATCTTGATGCCATGTTCTTCTTCATATAGCCCAGCTTTTCAAATTATTTGCTTAGCTTACCAACTGAATAGGTTCATAGAAAAGATACAAACATCATGCACATATTTCTAGATTTTAAACCATTCTGTGTTCCCTTGATCTGCTCGGACAATAGTTTCTTACATCTTAATAACATATATATATTATTGTAAAAGCGTTGTTTGAGGACTAATGTGTATCTGATTCAGACCATAGTCTTTTCTATCATTTGTCAATGCATCTGAGAGCTGGATAATGAATAAGGATGACAGAAAAAGAATTGATGACTTTAAACTGTGGTGTTGGAGAAGAGTACTGAACACCCCATCAATGGCCAATAGAACAAACAGATATTCTTGGAGATTGTGCAGTTGAAGGCAAGAATGAGGAGGCTTTACCTCACATACTTTGGACATATTGCTAGAAGGGGTTATTCCTTGGAGAGGGACATGATGCAAGGAAGGGTAGATGGTTGGCAAAGGACAGAAAGAGCCTCAACCGGGTGGATTGACACAGTGATTGCTGCAATGGGCTCCTGTATGACAGGAAGTGTGAGGATGATGCAGAATAAAATAGGGTTCAGATCTTTTGTTCATAGAGTCAGACTTGATTCAAAAGTACCTAACACCACCAACAAAGAGCATACAAAAAAAAAAAATAAAGTCAGTCAACATCTTTAATAGTGGCACAAAATAAGCTGCACTTTGAGGACTCAAAGAAGTGGTATGTATTTTTTACAGAGTGACATGAAAGAAAAAATTTATGGAGTCAAAAAAGATTAAAAGAAAAGACTACACACTCAAC
>NW_006399751.1:27905700-27918226 GCF_000299155.1 Elephantulus edwardii | reverse complement strand
AGTGATAGGGAATGGAGAAAGTACAACCAGAGTTTCCACAGCAGTTAAGGATGGTGAAGCCATCTCTGCTCAAACATACTTCTCGCATGTTGTCAGAAGTGGCCAGTCCTTGGGAAAAGGACCTTATGCTGGAAGATGTGAAGGATTAAAGGAAACAAGACCCTCAACAAGATGGACTGCTGTGATGACAGTAGTAATGATATTGAGGAGGAGACGGTGAAAATGGCACAAGATAGGGCAAGGTTCAGATCTGTTGTTCCCAGAGTCGCTCTGAGTCATCATTGACTGAATAACATGTAACAACGTAGCAAACTTATACAACAGAGTTACTAACTGCCATAGAGGATTTTCAAGACTCTAATCTTTATTGAAGTAAACCAAAACATCTTTCTCAGGGAGAATGGTTGCTGGATTTGAAACACTAATCTTTAGGTTAGCAGCTGAGAGTCAACCACTATGTAATCAGAGAAAAAAAAAAGGAAAAAAAAAAGTCATTATACTCAAACTCAACTTACTGTTATTGAGCAGGATCTGACCCATAGCCACCCTCCAGTTGGATTTCTGAAGCTGTAAATCATAACTGGAGGAAAGTGCCCGTTCCCCCCCTCCTTTGGAGTCACTGGTGAATTTGAACCACCCAGGTGTGTATAGTCTTTGGGTTAGGAACTCTCTATAGATTATGCCATAGTCTTCACAATTACTTGCTATGCATCAGAAAGCTGAACAATGACTAGGATGACAGAAGGAGAATTAATGCCTTTGGGCTGTGATACTGGAAAAGAGCATTGAATATACCATGGACTGCCAGGCGAGCAAACTGGTTCGTCTTGGAGAGAGTGAAAGGAGGCTGCTCCTTGGAGGCAAGGATTCTGAAGCTCCTTCTAATGTACTTTGGACATGTTGAAAGAAGGGACCAGACCTTACAGAGAGACATCATGCATGGGAAGGTGGAGGGACAGCACAAGAGGGTAAGATCCTGGATTAAAAGGATTGGCTCAGTGACTGAGCTTATGGGGGTAGGTGTATCAGAGACAAAAAGGTTGGCTCAAAATAGAGCAGGGTTCAAAGTTGTTGCACATAGGGTCTCTATGAGTTTCAAGTGATTTGAAGGCACATAACTACAACATCGACTACACCATAAGATAGGTCAAAATTTGGAGAAAAAAATTTAACTTTTAACATCTAAAATGATGGTATTTGATTTGACACCTTCACCAAATGCACTCTATTTCTAAGTAGATTTTTTAAAAATATTCTATGATGATAGATTAAAATTTATAGCATAAGATATATGTACACACAAACATGCATACTGAGTGTAAAGGTGTGTTTGTAAAAATTACATCATGAGAGAATGTAAGTAGAAACATAAAGAGACATTATATAAATTCAGAAATATAAATAGATACATCTCTCTAAAATTTTTGAAACATAATTCAAAGTCAATTATAATATGGAGAAATTAATATAGAGAATTTTCAGGACTTACTATCTTTGTCACACTAAAACAATTTTAAGGGGCCAGTTTATATCGGAATCTTAATGCAATAAATTGTTGTCAATAGATGAACTGAGAGCTTGAATATTTTTAAAGGAAGGATTTATCAGTAAAGAGTCACACTATCTTAAAAAAAAATGGCCTAGGTCTCAATTTTCTTACTTTGACTATTGTCCTTTTCTTTTAGATCATTTGTTTTATCATAAAAATTCTGTAACTAGATTAAGTCTGACAAACGCTGGACAGGGAAAGACATTCAAGGTTCACATTAAAGTGCATTGATTTCTCTGGCCTTCACTCCTGAGGGTACTCTACCATCACAGATCATCAAGTCATTATATGCTGCATTTTTTGGTCTTCCTTCCCATTTTTCTTCCTCTTGATTGTTTTCTTATCACGTATTGATTAACAATAGCAGACACTGAAGTCTGACTTACTGGTCAGGACAAAACAACCTATGTATCTTTTCTGAATCTGGTAGGTTTCCCAAATGTTTTTGAAATGGCCTAAGACCACCAATCTAATGTATTCCAGGTCTAGAATACAGGAAAAGTAATCTTTTCTTAGAGATTAAAAAGAGAAAACTAATATATCTCGCATGGTAATTATAGCATGTTAAGCAAAATTCGAGAAAAAATATTTAAATCTTTTGTTCTTTTTTTCTTTCACCTTTTTTATTCTCTCTCTCTCTCTTCCATACATTTAACCACATACTGTTACCTACTCAATATTCTCTAGCTTTTTCAAGTGCAATCTTCTCCCCAGAATATCAATCTGACCAAAGACAAAAAAATAAAATCACTTTGGAACAATAGCCTGTCAAAAAGTGATTTGTAATCCCTATACAGTGTCTTGTACATGTCTTCTAAATAGATACATATGAATACATTCTATGTTTGTGAAGAACAACATCTATTTTAACCCCAATTTTGCTCACTTTTTCTTTAAAAGATAACAGTTTAAACTATCTTTTCTTCATTCAAAATTTAAAAATAGATAATGAAATAAGTGTACTTTAACAATCACCTAAAAATACATAGGAAGCATTTCTATTTAAAACATAAGTATCATCAAAAAAAGAAACATAGTTGTCTTTAAAACTAGTAAGGTGGCATAGGATGGCAGTGTCTGATCTCTACCAACTTCACAGAAGGGCACTATCCCCAGCGATAATATTCAAGTACAAAACCAATTCCTACATACTCAGACATCGTCTCAAACTTCTGCACCAATCTTACTGTTCTACTAGGTCTGAAATCTTTGCTACTAACAGTCAGGAAATCAAAGATGAATTGCATTAAGGAAATTTGCTATCATGGACCTCTTCAAAATGGGAAGAAGTAACGATGTCAGTCTAGAAACTAAGGTTCATCTGATTCAAGCCATGGTTTTTGCAATTACTTGCTATGCATCAGAGAGCTGGACAATAGCTAAAGATAATAGAAGAAGAATTGATGCCGTTGAGTTGTGGTCCTGGAGAAGAGTCTTGAACATACCATGAACCATCAAAAAAACAAACAAGTCTGTCCTGGAAAGGATAAGATCAAGCTGCTTCTTCTTAGAGGCAAGGAGTTTTGATGTCCCATCTCACATACTTTGGGCATGTTGCCAGAAGGGGCCAATCCTTGGAGAAGGACATCATACTTGGAAAGGTAGAGGGACAGCGCAGGATAGGAAGACCCCAGATGAAACGGATTATCTCAGTGAGTGGGTTAAGTGGGGTAGGTGTGTCAGAGACAGCAAGATTGGTGCTTGATAGGGCACCAATTTTACATAGAGTTGCTATGAGTTGCAGGTGATTTGATGACAAATAACAAGTGACCACCACCACCACACAAATCTCACAGAACCATACTCACAGTTATGAGATTAATTAGCAAAGGTAAGCACTTGCAACTGAGGTTGGCAGCAGAGACAATACAGGCCAGACTGCTTCTCTAGTGTGAACACAGGCCCTTTGACCTTCAGCCTCACAGCTTAGGTCAATGTTACAAACTTCCCTTCATTTTGCCACTGATGTTATGTGCCCTCAGTCCTCCAGGAAGCTTGGGGAAAGTCCCTGGTTCTGGCTCTATAGGGAAGCAGTCACACGTCAGCTCTGTCTCACATCGATCTCTGGTTCTCTGCTGAGGATGCTACTCTCATTTAGATCCCAGAGCAACAGGAGCAGGAATCGCTGGCCCCAGAGGATGCACACTGCACTCCCTCCTCCCTCTTTCTTGCTGGTAGTAACAGTTCTGCCTCTGCTGCGAAATCCAATCCATTTAACTTAATGGGATGGAGAAACGTGGCCAATCTCATCATGATTTCTTTACATACACCCTATTCTCACTCATATGGTGAAAGTCAATCTCACGTCTAGGAAAACTATTTTATAAAAAAATAAATAAACTCTTGACACTACAGAGACAAAAGTATTCTCAGAAGCTACTGAGAACTTGTTTAATAGATAATTAATCTGTTATAATCATATAAAGTTGTCACTAGCTTACATTTAAGGATAATAAGGAAGACTCATCAACATCCTGCATTATGTAGATAACACAACCTTGCTACCAAAACTGAAAAGGATCTGAAGTGTTTTCTGCAAAAGGTCAAGGACCGTAATATTCAGTACAGATTGAAGCTCAACATTAAGATGACAAAGATTCTCACCACTGGGTCAACTGGCAGCACCATGATACATAGAGAAGGGTCTTAGGTTGTTAACAATTTCAGCTTGCTCAGCTCCACAATCAACACTGTTGGCACTAGCATTCAAGAAATCAAAAGGTTAATTTTATTGGAGAAATCTGTTTCAGTGACCTCCCCAAAGTACTAATGAGTAATGATGTCAGTCTAGAGACTAAGCTGTGCCTGATTCAGGCCATGGTCTTCACAATTACTTGTTATGCATCAAAGAGCTCTACAATGAGTATGGATGATAGAAACCAAATGCCTTTGAGTTGTGGTGCTGGAGAAGATTATTGAACATACCATGGACAACCAAGAGAACAAACAGATCTATACTGGAGAGGGGGAAACTAGGCTGCTCTCTGAAGGTAAGGATTTTGAAACTCTATCTCACATACTTTGGGCATGTGGCCAGGAAGGATCAATCTTTAGAGAAAGACATCATGCTTTGAAAGATGGAGGGCGCAGGAGAAGACAACCTCAGATGACCCAAGCCATGATCTTCACAATTAGTTGCTATGCATCAGAGATTTAGATAATGATGGATGATAGTATAATTGATGCCTTTGAGCAATGGTGCTGGAGAAGAGTATTGAATATATCATGGACTTCTAAGAGAACAAACAGGTCTGTCCTGGAGAGGGTGAAACTGAGCTGCACCTTGGAGGCAAGGATTTTAAAGCTCCATCTCACTTTGGGTATGTTGCCAGGAGGAACTAGTTCTTGGAGAAGGACATAATGATTGGAAGTGTGGAAGGACAGCACAAGAGCGTAAGACCCTGGATGAGCCAAATTGACTCAGTAACTGGGGTAATGGAGATAGGTGTATTGGAGACAGTGAAATTGGCTCAGAATAGGGTAGAGTTCAGAGCTGTCATACATAAGGTTGCTATGAGTTGCAGGTAACTGGATGACACAGAACAACAACATCAAACCAGAACTCTAAGGAAACATGCATGTTCCTTTCTCTGAAAAATCTGTTGTTGTTGTTGTTGTTATGTGCCATCAAGTCTTTACAGTATGGCCACTATCCTCCTCATATTGGCCCCACAGATGATGGTATTTAAAAGATTCTGATCAATGGATGATGCATGTGTCTACCACAGTTGAGGTAGCTGGAGATCATACCCCCAGAGGAGACTAAGGCAATGTATATAAAAGTCCTTTTCAAAGGTATTAACACCATAACTGATAATTTTAATCCAGCCAGAGGGATCTAAAAATAAATACCTGGCAATCTATCTTCAAACAGTATGTTTTTGTTTTTGTATTTTTTTGGGGGAAAAAAAAGGTATAGAGGCAGAATCAACCCACAGACGATTTTCAAGTGGGTTTTCAGGGGCTGTAAAGAACACATAATGAAATGACCTTTCGTTCACCTGTGGACCTGGTGTGAATGCCACATTTCGGTTTGCAGCACATAAAATGTTGTTGTTGTTGTTGTTCTTGTTCTTGTCGTTGTAAGTGACACCAAGTCAACAAGAACCCATAAGGACTCTGAAGAGCAAATCTGCACCCTGCCCTGTCCCATGTCATCCTCATCATCTCATATATTTGAGCCTTTTGCTACAATCTGTTCATAGGGTCGCTATGAGTCGCCTATGTCTTGACGGCACTTAACAACAATATTGCTACAATCACTATATCAACCTATCTCCTTGAGGAATTTGTTTCTTCCATTGGTCATCACTTTATAAAGCATTATATCTTTTTCCAAGTATTGGCCCCTCCTAACAACATGCCCAAAGTATGTGAGACAAAATTTAAACATCTTTGCCTTCAAGAAGCATCCTAGTTGCACTTTCTCCAAGATATATGTGCTTATTCTTTTGACAGTCCATGGTACATACAGTACTGTTCTCCAACAACACAATACCCTTTGTACCAACAGCCAGGAAATCAAAAGATGAATTACATTTGGGAAGTATGCTGTCAGGGACATCTCCAGAGTACTGAAGAACAATGATGTCAGTCTGAAGACTAAAGTGCACCTGATACAGGCCATGTTCTTTGCAATTATGTGCTATGTGTCAGAAACTTAGACAATAACTATAGATGATAGAAGGAGAATTAAGCTGTGGTGCTGGAGCAGAGTACTCAATATAACGTGGACTGTTAAGAAAACAAACATGTGTGTCCTGGAGAAAGTGAAACCAGGCTATTCCTTGGAGGCAAGGATTATGAAACTTTGTCTGACATACTTTGGGCATGTTACAAGGGACCAGTCCTTGGAGAGGGACATCATGTTTGGGATGGTGGAGGGACGTGCAGGAGGGAAAGATCCTTGATGAGATGGATTGACTCAGTGACTGGAGTAATGGGGGTAGTTGTGTCAGAGACAGTGTGGTTGGCTCACAATAGAGCTGTTGTACATAAGGTCACTATAAGTCACAGGTAACTTGATGACACATAACAACAATAATCATCCTTAGTCCATTGTCTTACTTACAGAGGCACAGCAAGTAATTAACATGGATTGGATCCAGCAAACCTTAGTCTTTAAAATGCCATCCTTTTTCCTTAGACTTTGAGAGGTCTTTGAAAGAATATTTTTTTTTCCAGTGTGATACATGTATTGATTTCTTGATCGCTGGTACTAACAGTGTTGATTGTGGATTCAGAAGTCTTAACACTATGTAAGACCGGTAAGATGAAATCACTGACAATTTAAATCCTTTCTCCATTCATCATGATGTTGCCTATTGGTCCAGTGATGAAGATATTTGTTTTCTTGATGGTTGTATGTAATCCATGTTGATCTTCTACAGCAAGCACTTTAAATCCTCACTTTCACTGAGCAAGGTTGTTTCATATACACATAATGCAGATTGTGTTGATTCTACCAATACTGATTCCATATTCTTCTTCATAAAGTTCAGCTTCCCAAATTATTTCTTCATATATTCAATGACATAAGATTATAGTGTGATGTCAGAAAATTGGCTTTTCTATCCATTGTGTTAGTCCTATTGGTGGCATGGTCTCTAGTTGCCTTAACTGTAGGCACACACTCTTGCAGATCATCAGCAACTGTGGGACCAATGTAAGAGAGTACGCTGCACATTGTGAGAGAAGGCAGTGGAGAGAAAAGTAAAGAGACTGTGGCACTGTTGTGAAGTGACTGTGGAATGGTGAAAGCAGAGAAACCCTGGAGATGGAGCCACAATTAAGCATTTTGATTGCTGGATGATTAAAGGAAAAGTTGACTTATAACTTCTCTGAAGTAAAGTTTACTATAATTGAGGAAACAAGAAGAGCATTTGTGTTACTGAGCTGAACCTGGGCTTTCACTGATTGAGGAATTGTACCTTGTTAATCTGGCCTGAGATTTTTGGAATAAACCTAGACTTACACTGTGTGATATTCTTTGCCTCCTCCACTCCTCAACATATTTCCATAATAAACCCCACAACTGTAAATTAACTCTGAGTCAAGTTTTAATAAACTTTGGACCTAATGTCTAGTATAAATAAGTGCAGAAGCATGTGACTATGTAGTTATTTGTATAGTGCTATGGATATTACTGATGGGGACAGTCCCCCTTTATATGTCAGATAAAAGTCAGACGGCCATTTTCATGTTCCTTTTGCAATAGTTTTTTGCAATTGAAAAATCTTATGTGTATGTTTACTCTGGAAAACATGAGGTCACGAAAGTCAAAATTGACTAAGTAGAAACAGTTTGAGATATTGGCTTTTAGGTTTTGGTTTACCATTTGCTTCAGAACTTTGAATAAAATATCCCTCTGTTTTAACCCTTTCTATGGTCTTGAGAAACAAGATATCCTTTTTTTATTTTTTCTCTTTTAATACTTTATAATTGCTTCAATGTATTAAAACAAATCAAAATTATTAAATAATCTTTCTCTATCCTTGACAAAACATAAGGAATTCTTTTTAAATTTTTTTTATTATTTTTGTGTGAGTGTACTGTCAAATCAGATCTGACTGGTACAGGAGGAGATTGTCCCTCGTTCCCCGGCAGAGCATCTGGTGGATTCGAACCGTGTATTTTTAAAACATATGCTGGAGAAGAGTATTGAATATGTCATGAATCATCAAGAGAACAAACAGATCTGTATTGGAGAGGGTAAAGCAAAGCTTCTCCTTGGAAGCAAGGATTTCTCCTTAGAAGCAAGAATTTTAAAGCTCTGTCTCACATACTTTGGACACATGGCCAGGAGAGACCAGTCCTTGAGAAGGATGTCATGCTTAGAAGAGTGGAGAGACAGCACAGGAGAGGAAGACCCAGATGAGATGAATTGATAATAGTAACTGAGGTAATGGGGTAGGTGTGTCAAAGTCAGTGAGACTGGTTCAGGATAGGGCGGGGTTTAGAGTTACTGTACAGAAGGTTGCTCTGAGTTGCAGGTGATTCAATGACACATAACAACAACAACATATTTAAAATGCTGAATAGAAAAGTAAAAATGAATTTAAAATAAGATCTAGATAAAATAGAGTAGTGGAATAAAAGCAGAAAGGAAGCAATACACAGCTGGGCTTACAATAAAACTCTTATTGGTTGCCAAATATGATCTTGTTATTCATTTCCTTTATGTTAAAATAAGAACAAGAAATCTGTTCTAAAATTTAGGACATTAAATAAATACAAGGGGCAAAAAAGAACTTCATTCATATTTACTATAAAGAGCCTGTCTTGATTCTTAATTGAGATGAAATTTCAGCATTTGTCCTCATATGAAATCAGTGATTACATAAAAGTTTCCTTTCCTTAACAATATTTCTACCAAAAATGCAAGTATATAAGAAAGGATGTTATTGGATATTTCATTGCATTTTCTCAATATAACCAATTAAAATTTGGGAAAATTAATTCTATTAGGGACAAGACAATTCTAGCCAAATAAACATTTACCTGATTATTTTGTTTCTCATTGTTGTTGTTATTAAGTGTCATCAAGTCATGCATGATTCATAACGACCCTATGAATGAAAGACCTGAATAAATGTATAACTTTCATCATTTCTCCCAGTTCATAGAGTTTCCGAAGAAGGCTATTTCAGAAGTGGATGCCACTCCTGCTTCCAAGCTTATTTTAAAAGGGGAGCTCCACCAAACTCTGTCCACTATAGGTAACCATTTTTGCATTTGATCCGTCAGTGTCACAGTGTTCAGCACCACAGCAACCTCGAGTTACCTCTGTACAGCAAATGAACAGACCAGTGCTATACCACCTAGAAGAATGTTTGACCAAAAACAATTAAAACTAGGCCTGAGGGCCACAGATTAAAACCACCCCCTTTTGACTTGATAGCATAACTTTCTACCTACCAGGCCCATAAAGCTTGAAAATAATTTTCACATTTACTTTCTTTTTATTATTTTTATATCTTTTTATTTTATACATTTTCTTTTTATATTTTTTATTATTTTATATTTCTTTTGAAATATGCTATTTTAATTAAAAGACTTTTTAAAAAATTAAATTTACCTTAACATAATTGGTAAAGGGGTTAATATATTAGTAGTATTTGTAGATATTGGATACTATAACAAAGCTTGACAAGTAGGTATTTCTTAAAACTTAACTGGAATTTAGAATATTAAACTCTAATAAGTCATCTTGCATTGTGAAGGGATTTGTTGTTAAGGTTGTTGTTACTTATGTGTGATTTTGTAATGTGATATATTAGTCAGATAGTTAACTGAAGTATGTATGTCTTTTAAATGTTCATACATGTCACTTTACACTGTCAAAAATATCACATTCTTTAATATTACCATCTAACTGATTAAAAATTTTAATTATCAGGAACCTATCAAGTTTACAATTAAAGATAAAAGATTTCCAAGATACTCATTTTCACCAAAATTTCAACCAGCCAGAAAGGCCAAAGAAGAAGAAAGCAAAGAATTTTCCAATTTCTGCTATTTGAAACTGACCAAACTTGCAAAAAACAATTTCTTTATAATTACTTGGAGTTGGAATGCAAAATAGTAGAGACAAAGAAGGATCATTAATTGGAAAATACACTTTGTAAAATAATGTTACATGATAGAATATTACGAGACTGAAATGTATTCATTGAAAATGCATTTCCAGTAACATAAGCAGCATCTACACACATAGCTTTCAGGGGATGGGATGTATAGCACTACGTTTGTGGAAAGAGGCAATGGAGAAGCTCAATATCACCAGTCGGAACAAGGCCAGGCACTAAACTCAGAAGAAATCATCAATTTTTTATTTGCAAGTTCAAAATGAAGAAAATTAAAATATATATCCATTAGAGTCAATGTACAACCTTGACTATATAGCTTGGGATTTTAGAGATCATCTCAGAAACACATTTGATACATTGAACATCAATGGCCGAAAACCATTGATTTTTCATTGATGACTACTGGGATGTCATCAAGGATATCATCCATGAATAAAAGAAAAGGGCATTTAAAAAAATACTGGATGTCAGAAGAGAATCTGAAAGTTTTCCTTGAACAAAGAATACTTGATGAAGTGAGAGATTTCAACAGGATATTTAAAAGAATGATTTGAAATACAAAGTATTATAACAAAACATGCAACTATTTGGCATTAGAAAACCAAAAGAGAAGTATGAATTCAGCATTCCCCAAGTTTATAAAATTGAATAAACTCAAGCTTCATTTTAACTGAATAAATTACTGAAATGACACAGAAAGTATTCAAAGAAGATGAAAGGGATACAGTCACTGAAAAAAAATTAGTCAACACTCAGCAATTTCAAGTAGTAGCATATGGGGGGAGGGAAATAATACTGGAGAAAGATGCCTAAACTCCATTGAAGGTACAGGAGATAAGCAATGCTATAGGAATTAACAGATTATCAGCTGAAATATCTCAACAAATCAATATAATGCTGAAGATGATCACTTATCTATGTTAAAAAATCTCAAAGACAACTCCCTGGCCAACTAACAAGATTCATATTCATACCTATTCCAAAGAAGGATGGTTAAGCAAAAGACAAAAATTACCAAACAATGTCCTGTATAACACACACAAGTAAAATTTTACCAAAGGCAGTTTTTAAAAACAGGGCAGAATACTATCTTCTGGAAACTGCCAGAAATTCATATTGGATTCATAAAAAATGTAGAATGAAAACATCACTGCTCGTATCAACTGAATGTTGCCTAACAACAGAGAAAGCCAGAAAATGGTTGTGTTTTCTTGATTAAGCAAAGGCTTGCAACTGGTTATTATTTCAACTCTGGATAACGTTATGAAGAAGGGAAATTCCAAAACATTTAACTGTGGTCGTGTAACAATGTGTTCATAGAATAAGAGGCAGGGGATCTGCTGAATATAGCTTGCATTAGGATTATGCTTTTCCATTATACTTATTCAATGTATATGCTGAGAAAACAATCTGAGAACTAAGCTATATTAAAAAACTGACATCAGGATATACATCCTTCTGGTATTCTCTGCATTCAATCAGTATAAATCTGACATCTGCAGTGACATCCCTGATGCCATGCCTCTTCTTTGAATTATAATTCTAATTATTATTTATTATATATAATTCAATCTATAAATTGCTAAAGAGTAATGATATCACTTTAAAGACTAAAGTGTGCCTGATCTAATCCATGTTCTTGTCAGTTCACATATTATTATCTATTATTTATTATATATAATACAATCTATAAATTGCTAAAGAGTAATGATATCACTTTAAAGACTAAAGTGTGCCTGATCTAATCCATGTTCTTGTCAGTTGTTTCCTGTGCATCTGACAGTTAGACAGTGAATAAAAAAGGCAGACAAGCAAACTATGCCTTTAAATTGTGGTTTTGGAGAAGAATATTGAATATTCCATGGACATAAAAAAAGATTGAATAAGTCTGTCTTAGAAGAAGTGCCACCAAGGCGCTCCTTAGAGGAAAGGACGGTGAGACTTCTTCTCACACACTTTGTTTTCAGAGGGTCCAGTCTTTGGAAGAAGACATGATGCTGAAAAAGGTGGAAAGCCAGGGAGAGAGAAAGACCCTCAACGAAGTTAATTAATACAGTGACTGCAACAGTGGACTTAAGCAAGACCATGAGGACGGCACAGGGCTCAGAGACATTGTTCATATGGTCACTATGAGCTATGAATGTGGTTTCCTTAGTGTAGTGGTTATCACGTTCACCTCACTATGAGCTCTGACTCATGGTTGATTCAATGGAGCCTAAGAACAATAATAAGAATGTTCAACCCATCTATCTATGCTCAACTGATTTTTGACAAGGAAATGAAATTAGTGAAGGGGGAAACGACAGCCTTTTTAACAAATGGTGTTGGCAAAATTGGAAAAATATCTGCAAAAGACTCAAGCAAGACCCACACCTCACTCCATACACAA
>NW_006399751.1:27899699-27905600 GCF_000299155.1 Elephantulus edwardii | reverse complement strand
ATATAATCTAAAATATCATTATCTTATGTGACTTAGACAAAGTACAATTCAGTATTTGTCTTTAGTAATTAAAAAAAAAATCATAAATTAGCCCCAAATAGAAACTCAGCTTGAACTTCTGGTAGTTCACTGGCACTGTGCTGTTTCAGCTATATTTGGATGTTCTTCAGCAATGTCTTGCTCACATGTGACATTATTGATATTGTTCTATTATTTCCACATTCTGTTGGATCACTTTTCTTGGGAACTGGAACAAATATGGATCACTTCCAGTCAGATGACCAGGAAGCTGTTCAAATTTACCTGCATATGCTGGTAAACACATGCAGAGTTGTATCTATTAGCTGAAACATGTCAATCAATATCCCATCTATTCCTGGATCCTTATCTGCTAGTATCATTAATAAAGCTAGAAATTTCTTGTTACCACTGACTTTTTCACATGATACTTCCTGAAATTTTTCAGTGTGGACCATTCTTTTTGGTACTTGATTGTGTGTATTCCTTCCATTTTCTTTTGATGCTTTCTAGAATATTCAATACTTTATCCATGTCATCTCTCAGTATTGCAATTCAAGGGTTGCATTTCAATTTCTTTCAGCTTGAGAAATAACAAGTGAGTCCTTCCCTTTTATTCTGATTTCATTTCTGTTCACATTTTGCTGTGATACTTTTATCTCTCAAGCTGCCCTTTGAAATCTAGTCAGCTCTTTTACATTGGTATCTCCTTTCTTTGTCTTGGCTTCATTACACACTAATGCAATTTTCCTAGTTTCTTCTCATGACCATTTTGTTTTTTTTCTTTCTTCTCTGTCTTTATAATGACCATTTGTTCTCTTAATTTAAAATATCCTTTATTTCATGCCAAAATTCCTTTAGTCTTTGATCACTGGTGATCAATGACTCAAACCTGTCTCAAGATGATTTTAATTCAGATGTGAGAGAGACAAAGTCATATTTTTCTTCTGTGGGTTTGTTTTAATCTTTTTCAGTCTCAATTTGAATTTGAACGTATTAACGGTTTGTTCCACAGCCAACACCTGACCTTGGCTCTGACTGCTGATATTGAGATTCTCCGATGATTCTTTCTGCAAATGTAGTCAATCTGATTCCTGTGCAGTCAGGATCAACTTTTGTGTTTCTTTAAAAAGCTATTTGCTGTGAATAAATAATTATGTGTACAAAATTCAATCATTCTATCTCTAGCTTCATTTCTGTAACCAAGTCTATGCTTTCCAACTACCATTCCTTCTTCCTTGTTTCCAACATCTGAATTCCAGTCACCAGTAATTATTAATGCATCTTGATTCCATGTTTGATAAATTTCAGACTACAAAAGTTGGTAGAAATCCTCATGTTTCTCCTCTTTAGCTTTAATTGTCAGTGCATATATTTGAATAATAGTGTGGTAACAGGTCTTCCTTGGATGTGTATGGATAGTATCCTGTCCCTCACAACACTGTATTTTAGGATGTTGCTGTGTACCATCAAGTCAGAATCAACCCATAGCTTACCCTCCAGTAAGTTTCAGAGGCAGTTAATCACATAGGAATATAGACCTTGAAAATTGTCCTTTTAATTATGAATGCAATACCATTCTTCCTCAGTTTTTCATTCCTGGCATAGAAAGTCATTTGATTGTGTGATTTTCAAAGTGGCCCCTGCCAGTCCATTTCAGTTCACTAAAGCTTTTTCTGAAATGACAGGCCTTTGAAAAACTTTCTGCACAACAGAGAAGCATGGATAGCTATATCTTTAGAGGTAGAACAGAGATGAGAAGTTGCTCAAATATGAGGAGTAATAGGTGAAAATAACCATTAATAGTTAGAATGTGAAATGGACAAAGTATGTATGCATAAAAACCGGAAGTTGTAAAGAATGAAATGGAACACATGCAGATTGACATTCTAGGCCTATCATTTCAGAAATGGATAGTCATTTCTGCTTCCTAGTCTGCCTTTATCTGGGAGCTCTGCTATAACCTGTCCACCATGAGTGACCCTTGTAGCATTTGTCACATGAGTAGCATACCTTCTAGCTTCCAGCATCACAGCCACTCACAAGATACACCAGTACAGCAGACTGACAGACAAGTGTTGTCTTAATAATAACTAAGAATAATTAAGCAAACCTATATGCAACCAGATATAAATTAATTAACAGCATACAAATCAATGCTCAATATCATAAACTTGCATACATTGTACCTCTAATCACAAACCGTAAAGGCCACCAGGCCTACATATATCATGGCACAAACATGCTTTTCTGGCCCCAATTGAGGCTCCAGGCAGAGTAGCAAGATAACGTCCTAGATGTGGGTATTTGGCCCAGACAGTAACTCAGCTGGGTCTTTGGTGCTGGTGATGGGTGAAAGACCCAAGGATCACTAGGCTGGAGGGCCTGCTGGCACAGGGCTTAGATGCAGCCGTCTTCCTGGATGCCTGAGAAGATCCACTCCAGGCCTACCCAGGCCTCGGAACCCAAGTGGCATCAGTTTATGGTGTGACTGTCTTCCTCAATATTGGCATTAACCTATGTAATGTTGTAGAGATTGAAAATCAATCCAAGACCTTTATCTTGCCACACTGCTATGTAAACTGTCGCTCAAATCACAATAATTTTTTTCCAAAAAAAAAAAAGTCAAGCACATTTTCACATTGATTTAGTCATCCTATTATCTAATTATATTTAAGGTCAAGAAAGAAAGGGCAGAGATTTTGGCATACAGACAAACTTTGAAAGCTAACATTGTGGAGAAACTCAATCCTCACATAATTATCTTATGTGACTTAGTCAAAGTACAATTCAGTATTTGTCTTTAGTAATTAAAAAAAAATCATAAATTAGTCCCAAATAGAAGCTATAGCCATATTACATCTTGCAATATAATTTTTTTCCTGCAATTAGTATCATTGTCTCATTGTTTTTTTTTTAAATTGGAGAAGACTATGCTAAACTGTAGCTTTAAGATTTCAAAGCGTTTTTTCCTAGCTGAAATTAGTGTTATAATTCAAATCACATCATTTTATCAATGATGACGTTAAATTTCAAAAACCACACAATGCTCCCAAGCTTCAGAAGAAGCAGCGGAAGCTCTCCCAGGTGAATGGAGCTTCTCCTGCAGAGTCTGCTGGCAAAAAGCCCCAGAAGGGGCTCTCAGGTGAGTTGCCACAGCTCACCCCACCCTAGAAAAAGGCAAAGCTGCCTTTAGCCAATGGGAGCCCCAGCCTCCTCTAAGGTGAGGCCAAGAAGAAGAAGAAGGAGGCACAGCTGAAGAAAGCAGGTAAACCCTAAATGTCCTGGCACCCAGCCCATTTCCATCCACCCCAGAGACTCCTATTTTTTTCATCAGAATTTTAATAAATATGTTATAATAGACACTAAAAAAAAAGCAACCACACAATGGTTCATATCACATCATGAATTAAAGTTTATAATCAGAAATTATATTTCCTGTTCATATTCACTATATCCCAATGCCATTCAAATATTAGTGGTAAATAAAATTTATCAAATTAGCAATTTGATACTCAAAAATGTTAATGATTCTTTACTTTAAAGATCTCCTCAATTAAGAAGACAGATCTTATGCTCTGTTGTCATCACACAAAGTGTAATTGGAGTCTGGGAAAATCTACACATGGACATCCATAACATAATCATTTCTAAAGCTAATCTTAAGGATGACAGAAGAATTGATTCCTTTGAGTTGTGGTGCTGGAGAAGAGTCTTGAACATACCATGGACTGCCAAGAAAACAAATAAGTCTGTCTTGGAGAGGGTGAAACCAATTCTCTCCTTGGAGGCTGGGATTTTGAAGCTCAATCTCACATACTTGGGCATGTGGCCAGGAGAGACCAGTCATTGGAGAAGGACATCATGCTCCGGAGGAAGAGTGGAGGAGAGGTAGACCCCAGATGAGATGGATTGATACAATAACTGGGGTAATGGGGTTGGTGTGTCAGAATTAGTGAGACTGGGTCAGGACAGAGAAGGGCTCAGGGCTGCTGTACACAAGGTCTTTATGGGTTTCAGGTAACTTGATGGCACATAACAACAACCACATATTATATTGGTTGGTTTTTTATTTAAACTTTTTTGTTTAGCATCAACAAGACCTCATGGAGGGCCTTTGTATTTAAAAGTCAATTGTTATATTTTGGAAGAACATTCTTCTAAGTGATACTTCACTCTTCTGTCAATTTGCTGTACTGAGATAACCTGGGGTTGTTGTGATGCTGAAACTTGTACCATTGGGGCATCAAATGCATAATGGTTACCCATGGTAGACAGTGTTTGCTGGAGCTCCCCAATTAAGACAGGCTTGGAAGCAGAAATGGCATCCACTTCCTAAACAACATGCCTCTGGGAACTATGAACTGTGAGAAATGACAATAGTTCTAGAAAGTCTTCAGGTATTTTGTTCATAGGGTCACTATGAGTTGTGCTTGACTTAACGTCAATCAACAACAACAAATGCAATTTACTTACAGGCTTATGTCAATAATTATTAAGTAGTGCTGCTTCTTCTAGAACATGTGTGTATAGTTCTTTTTTCCAAAACATTTCATTCATTCTCAATTATAAAATTATGAAAAGATTAGTAGCTGCTTTTATAAATGCTTGTATAAGACATTTCGTTTTAGTGATAATATTTACAAAGAAAACTACAATGTATCTTTATAAGTTAAAAAAAATTACTGGGAATTTCTTGATTAACTTACTTTATTTCCTAAATCACAGATTTTCTATTAAAACCTCCTTGTTTTAAAAAAAGTATTTCTTAAAACATTCTTAGGAATAAAATATAATTTTGATACTTAAAATAAACAATTATTAAAACAAAATACACTTTAAAATATGTAGAAAGTGATAGGCGTGTACATTATATATTAGAATCCTATATATTGCCAGTAAATATAGTAATTTTTACTTTACTGTATGAGAGTCTTCTTAATGAAGGATTTATATTTTTGTAAAACATTACACTATCAAGATTATATTTAACTTCTTTTACACCTTCTACTGAGACCATTTCTCCACACAGATAAGAGGTCAGACCATTAAATTATGTTTGCTGAAATGAATCAGGCAAGGCCATATGCCAATGTGATGAGAGAATTTTACTCTGTTCAAATTCTTAGTCATATTCTAATTACTATGGGAATTAAAGCCTCAGAGAAATGAAATGAAAACTTGTTATTCTTTTGTTGCTGTTAGGTTGATCTTGACTCATGGTGATCCCATGTGTGCAGAGAACTGTTGAATTGGGCTTCAAGCTGTGACCTCTCAAAAGCAGATCATTTGGGCTGCCTTCCTAGGAACTTCTAGTAGGTTTGAGCCATCAGCCTTTTGGCTGGTAATTGAGCACTTACCCATTTGTGGCCATGCAGGTACTCTCAAAATTAAACTTAAATAATATATACAACTTTTAATAGCAACAAATTGTTTACTTGTGATAAAAGTTTGTGACTTTCATTTCTGTTAACTATTAATATTTGGTTAATTGGGTAAAAATGTATACACACACACAAACATGCACATACGTGTTAATAATTTTGTTAAGTGCTATCAAGTTGACTACAACTCATAACAACCCTGGGAGTTCTGGTAGATTAGTGGAGATGAATCATGTTGCCAGTATAGAAGTATAGGGTTTGAATCCACCAACTGCTCTGTAAGAGAAAGATGAATAATTAACTCTCATATGATTTACTACCTCTGAAAATCCTCTAGAGTGTCAGTATTGGTCAGTCTCAACTTGAAGGTACACAACAACAGAGCAACTCTATGAAAAACAAATCAATCTCTCGTGTGTGTGTGTGTGTGTGTGTGTGTGTGTAAAGCAAGGAGACATTGTATGGTCCAAAATCAGGAAAAGTGAATGCCAGGGATGCA
>NW_006399751.1:27870949-27898826 GCF_000299155.1 Elephantulus edwardii | reverse complement strand
TGACTGAGATACTTCACTCAGCATAATGTCCTCCAGAGTTACCAATTTTGAATAATATTGCATGAGTTCCTTGTTTTTAAATACAGTGTAGTATTCCATTGTGTGAATATACCACAGCTTAGAGAAGAGTATTTACCCTACCATGGACTGGTAATAAAACAAATAGGTCTGTCCTGGAGAGGGTAAGACCAAGTTCTTCTTTGGAGACAAGGACTTTTAAAATTCATCTCACATCCTTTGGCATGTTGCCAAGAGGGACCAGTCCATAGAGAATGACAGCATGATTGGAAAGGTGGAGTGACAGCAAAAAAGAGGAAGACCCTGGGCAAGATAGATTGACTCAATGACTGGTGTAATGGGGGTAGGTGTATTGGGGACAATGAAATTGGCTCAAGGGTTCAGAGCTGTTGTACATAGGGTTGGTATGAGTTGCAAGTGACTCAACAGCACATAACAACAACAACTTATATGTTATATAATGTATATGTAGTATATGTGCTAAAAATGCAAGTACTTTTGGAGAGTAAAATGCAAGTAGGATTGCTTCAGATTCTAAGTTTATATTGGTTTAAGAACTTATCAGTACAATTTACTAGTGTATAGTCTGGTGTCCAAGCGGCAAGAAGCTGAAGCACCCTGAAGGCCCAGTGTTCAAGGCAACCAAGTGCTCCACGGGAGAAGGATGGACAATCTCCTCCTATGCAATGAAGTGCCTCTGAACACCGATACAAGGGTCAACTATGGGTCAGTTCCGACTCAATGGTACACAACAACAACAACATATGTAATATCTTAAGAAAGCATTTTAAAGAAAGTTCTGAAACCTGAAAATTAAATCTATAGGTCTGATAATCCTAATTCATAGAGGAGGATACTAAATCTTAGAACAGGAAGTGAGTCAACTCACATAAAATCCCCAGTGTTCACAAAAGCTGTACCCAAGTTCTCCACAAAAAATACCAAAAATTCTCACTGGAGAGCTGTTCATTCAAGGCATAATGCTTAAGAAATAAGATTTATGTTGCTTTCCAAATAAACCAACTAGTATTACCAAGTTCAAATAATAACCATAATCCTATATTTTTCTTTTTAAAAAACATTTCAATATTTACATTACTCTTTCAGATTGTTAACATTATATATCATTGATTTTTTTAAAGTAAATTTATAAAGCAAATATTATCCTATGGTCATATTTCTAAAATAGTACAAAAGGCTTGATTATAATTTGCTTTCTTTAAACATTTCCTTGAATATTTAGAAAGTATACATTTTCCACACACTATTTCTCAGTTCCTCTTTATGCACCCATGGACAGTCTTTTCAATACACAGCTGAGACAGTTGAATTGGCTTGTGATTGTAACAAATAGACAAGAAAATGCATGACCCATGTGCATTCTACTAAGCGAACACAATGCACGTGCTTCTCTGCCAGCTTTAGATTAACCACTGATTTGATGTACCAACTGCTCCAATTCTTATAAATAGGTTTTCTTCTATTTAGTGCTTACTAAACTCCTTGTCAACAAGATAACTCCCTAGACTGACTAAAAGTCCCCTTAGACCCTTTCAGCACTGGAGGATTATTTACTTACCAATAATGTTTAAAAGCCTCAGACAACTCAATTTTGATATATTTTCCAAGAAAGTAATTATTCAAGACCCCAAGCACTTAAGCACTAGCATTATTACAGTATTAATGTTCAGAGAGAGATGAGAATCATATCAGGATTTTTAATGGCAATTTAGAAGATGGGGTGCCTAAACCAGTCATTCATTTGTTACAAAGAGAGCAAATTCAAAGCAGCAGTAATCCGCTTGATCAAAATACATTTTCAGCCCCAAAGGGCTGTTTGTGGTTCCTTGTGACTGATCCCGCAAAAGGAAACAATAGGCCGAAGACAAAGATCTGTTCCAAAATGGATCTTACACATTGTCTATATCTCCAAGATTCTACTTGTTGGAAGTTGTTAACTTAAGATATAATGTGTACATCTTACAAACACAGTTCATAAAATATAGGGGGAAAAAAACCCAGAGACATAATAGGTAACTCTTTACAACATAGTACAATTAAATCAATGTTTCTTTTATTATATAAATATCCAGTGACCCTTAGAAAGCTAACATTATTTGATAAAAAAATTCAGCTTATCCATAATTTGAAATTTTTCTTTGTCACTAATTAGGAGTATTTTATATGGATCACACAGAAATATAATTAAGTAAAATACTACACAATCTTAATTTTCTTCCATTCTCTTGGCTCTTTATTCAAGTTCAAAGAAAGAACCTAACTACATGTTGTCATTATTGTCATTGTTACATGCCATCAAGCAACTTTAAAAACAAGAGATCTGAGCTGTACTCTATACTGTGCCATCTTCATTATCTCTGCTACATCTCAGTCTCATTGGTCAGTCATTGTGTCAATCCATCTAGCTGAGGGTTTTACTCTTAAACTCGTTGTCCAACTTTCCAAGCATGATGTCTTTTTCTCTCTGAATAATATGCCCAAAGTATGGTATGTTAGATAAAGTTTCACTATCCTTGCTTCCAAAGAGTACTCTGGTTGCAATTTCTCTAAAACATATTTGTTCTTTTGGCAGTTCAAAAGATATTCCATACTCTTGTCCACTACCACAACGCAAAGGCATAGATTCTTCTTCTGTCACCTTTAGTAATTGTCCAACTTTCAGATGTATAAGAAGTAATTGAAAAGACCAGGAGCACCTTAGTCTTTAAACTGACATCATTGTTCTTCAGCACTTTGGAGGAGTCCTTGACAGCAGATTTTTCCAATACAACACATCCTTTGATTTCCTGACTGTTAGTACAAAAACTGTCTATTATTGATCCAAGTAAGATGAAATTGTTGACTATTTCTATCTTTCTCTATCATGATTTTGCCTCAGGACAAAAATGTGAAAATTTTTGTTTTCTTAATTTTAGAATGTAGTCTATACCAAAGGCTGTAGTCTCTGATTTTCTGCAGCAAGCATCATTTTCACTTTTATCAGGCAAGACTGTATCATCTGAGTAATGCAGGTTGTTGATAAGTCTCCCTACATCCCTTATGCCATATTTTTCTTAATAAAATCAAGTTTCTCAACTGATTTGCTAAACACAGATGCTAAATAGGTACAGAGAAAGGCTAGAGCTCCGAAACACAATTTTCTTGATTTTAAACCATGCAGTGTTTCTGTACTTTGCACAGCAGCATCTTAGTCATCATTCATTTACTCAAAACATGCACTGGGCCAAAAACTCACTTCTGAAAGCTTCTGCACACTACTTAACTTTGTGCCATGAAGGAAATGAGAGGCTATAGGGCTTAACTAGAAATATGAGGCAACATAAGGTATTTTAAAATACTACTCCAACAGCTGCAAGAAAGATGCTTTGTGAGAGCAAAAGGATTTTCTGGAAAGTATTGTTAAATGTCAATTGTCTAGAGCTCTGTGACATTTAGCAAAGAAATATGATGCCTTTAGTTGAAAGTGCATGGGCCTGAATTTAGGCAGACCATAGTTTAACACTGTCTGGTACATTTGCTATAAGATTTAAATGGCTTTTATATAAAGCTTCTTAGAACAATGTTTGGCAAACAGTATATGTTCAAAGAAAAACATAATTCCTTTCTTCTCTGAAAAATAAAAACAAAGTATGAGTTTATCTGAAAATGAAAGAAAAAATTTAATCAGTTGATGTTCTAACTTTTGAATACTGCTTGATGCTGATAATATCCTTTGTGAATAGTTGTGCCCTATAAAAGTAACAGCATGTAGCAAACAATCTCAGCCTCCAAGTGAGTAATTCTAGTCCAAATGCTTGCCAGTACAAATTAACTGGGCTTGAGAAATGTAAAAGAGAATATTTAAAGAAGATAATAATGCTGAGTCTCAGTATTAATTTTGAGACACATAGGCGATTCATAGTAATTGATAGTAAAAAATAATGAGCAAGAAAGTACTTTTGTATCAGAATTAGACTCTCTACATTAACCAGCTGTCTAAGTATATTTGTTAAATCCCATTCATTTTTCAATGTTGCATTTGTCTCTTAATAAAAAGTTTGTATTTCCTAATTAGGTACATAATATCTAAGCTCTGGTTATCCCTTCAGGAGACAGTTTATTCTACATGTTTAGCATTTCAAGAAAATCTATCAATACTTTTAAGGAAACATAAATATTAATGGTTAAAAATAGAAATAAAAATTCCATGCAGTAAAAATCTGAAGGAAGTAAACTTTGTCCCATAATTTATTACTTAAGTGAATGGAAACTTTTAAAAAATCAGTTTTTAATGAATAATGTCATTTTCATATAATTAAGAATTTAATTCACTTTTGGTTTGTGGCCATTTCACATGCTTGTTTATAATTACTCTGCCTTGCAAGAATTAAAAATGAAGCTTATTTAAATGGTTCCAATCTTTTAAACTTGATTCTTAAACTTGGTTACCTATTTATAATCACTAGGAGACCTTTTTAAAAATACTTACATTTCCCCTCAGATCCATTGATTTTAAAAATGGTTGGGAGTACAGCTGGGGTATAAAAACAGTAATGAAATCTGCCCAGGCTGGAGAAGCAGGCAGCTTGCATCCACTCCCTTTCACACTGGATTATTTAGACCATCAAGTCATTCACATGGGCTTTTGAAACAGCCATGTGACATGACTCCTCATCAACCTATTACTCATCATTTCCAGACTAGCCCACAAATCACACTTTGAGTATTATATCTTCATTCTCATTATATTAACAAATAAATTCATTAATCACTAAAATAGGAGTTGATTTCTTATTTACCACACAAGTATGAAAATTACTTTTTTAAAAAATTAAGTGGAAAAAATAAAAATACATCTCTACAAGACTAAGAAATTACATAAATGTATGTAAACTCACTGCCATCAAGTTGATTCTAAATCATAGTGACCGTGTAGGAAACAGTAGATAGCCCATGAGGTTTCCAAGTCAGTAAATTTTAACTGGAGCCAACTTCCTATTATCTTTGCCAGAATTACCCAACTTGAGCCCAACACCCCACCCCCAGGGCTCCTAAATGTGTCCGTAGTCTGTATGTATATGTTAATATGTGTGTGTGGTAGTGTTATTGTTATATGCCGTTGAGTCACTTGTGACTCATAGCAACCCTACATACAACAGCCCTGAGCCCTACTCTTCCTGTGACAACCTTATTGTATTTGACACACCTTACTCTGCCTCCAGGAGCCAGGCAAGCCAGGCTTGGCCTAGGGTTTAAGGCAACAGAGGGCTTCAAGCCCGGAAGGGGAAGAGGAGAGAGATGGCGGCCATGTTCTCCCAAGTTTGCTCCGTCCAGGGTTGCTATGACCCGGTTGCCAGAGAGAGCGTGGTGCACTTAACAATAATATCAACATAGAGAGAGAGATCAGCTGGCCCAGTGGACAGAACGTGATGCTACCAAGCCAAAGGTGGGTCACTTTTAATCCGCGGCCCTCACTCGGGCCTGTCTTTCATTGATTTAATTCAGACATTCCTCTAGGTTGTATAGCCCTGGTATACAAGTTGCTGTACCACAGTCACTTTTGGTTGCTGTGAGGCTGAACACTGTGACACTGATGTGTCAAATGCGTTAATGGTTGGCTACCCAATGCAGACAGAGAGTGTGGTGGAGCTCCCCAATTAAAATACGCTTGGAAGGAAGAGTGGCATCCACTTCCATAATAGCTTGCCTCCGGAGACCCTATGAACCTGGAGAGAGGATGAAAGGCATCCAAGCATAGAGGACTCTCCTTCATTGGGTCGCTATGAGTCACCTGTGACTCGGCAGCACTTAACAGCAACAACAACCCTCATTAACCCAGTCACTGAATCAATTCATCTCATCAAGGGTCTTTCTTTCTTGCACTGTCCCTCCACCCTTCCAAACATCATGTCCTTCTTTAAAGACTGGTCCCTCCTTGCAACACACCAAAGTATGTCAGACAATGCTTCAGAATCCTTGCCTCCAAGGAGAAGCCTGATTTCATCCTCTTTATGATGAACCTGTTTGTTCTTCTAGCAGTCATTCGTATATTCAACACTCTTCTCCAGTACCAGAGCTCAAAGGCATCAATTCTCTTCCTATCATCCTTAGTCATTGTCTAGCTTTCTGACACACGGCAAATAATTGTGGAGACTATGGCCTGGATCAAGCAAACTTTAGTCTCCAAACTGACATCATTGATCTTCAGTACTCTGGAGAGGGCTCTGACAGCAGACTTTCCCAATGCAATCTGTCTTTTGATTTCCTGGCCACTGGTACCAAGAGTGTTGATTGTGGAGCCAAGCAAACTAAAGCTGTGAACAATCTGAATTCCTTCACCATCTATGATGTTGCTGTCAGCCCACCCAGTGGTGAGATCTTTGTTTTCTTGATGTTGAGCTTAATTCATATTGAAGGCTGCAGTCCTTGACTTTCTTCAACAAGAGCTTCAGATCCTCCTTAGTTTCCAGCAAGCTGGAATAATGCAGCATAATGCAGGTTGGTGATGAATCTTCCTTCTATCCTGATGCCACATTTCTCATCATAGAGCCCAGCCTCCCTGATAATCTGTTTTAGATTTAGATTGAAAAGATATGGGGATAGGACACATCCCTGGTATACACCCTTTCTGATTTTGAACCATGCAATTTTTTCTTGTTCTGTTCTAATGACTGTCTCCTGGTCCAAGTATAGGTTTCACTTAAGCACAGTCAAGTGTTCTGGGATTCCCATTCTTCTCAGAGTTAGTCACCGTTTGTTGTGATCCACACAGTCAAATGCTTTTGCTTAGCCAATAAAACACAGACATTCCTCTGGAACTCTTTGCTTTCACCCAAAATCTATCTAACATTAACTATAATGTCCCTAGTATCACAGCCTCTTCTAAATCCAGCCTGTACATCTGCCTCTGTTGATGTGTTCCAGTCATTTTTGGATAATTTTCAGCAGAATCTTGCTTGCGTGTGCTATTAATGATATTGTTTTATAATTTCCACACTCTCTCGGGTCACCTTTCTTTGAAATGAAAACAAATATGGGTCTTTTCCAATTAGTTGACCAGATAATTCTCCATATTTCTTGGCACAACTTGGTGAGCTCATCCAGGGCAGCATATGTTTGTTGAAATATGTCAAATGATACACCATCAATTACTGGGGCTTTGTTTTTGTCAATTCTTTCTGAATATATGTGTATGCACACACACACACATACACATTTAAAAAAGAGAGACAGACAGAGAGATGTTAAAAAAACCAGAGTAATTATTTTAATTCCTGATCACTAAGGAGCTCTGGTGGCCTAGTGTCAAGAAGTTGTGCTGCAATCCTGAAGGCACACAGAATCCACCAGCCACTCTGCAGGAGAAAGATGGGCAGTTTCCTTCTGTGCTATAAACTCCCTCCAGAAACCTGCCAGAGGGTCAGCTGTGGGATGATTCCAACTCCATGGTACACAACAACCACAGTATTTTAATCCCTGATTACCTTCTTTTTTATTTTTTTCTTCTTCTCAGATTTTATTCTTTCATTATTTTCCTTCATTTGAGGCTATGAAATTATTTTCAACCAATTGTCACATCATACGTTGCTGTTGTTGTGAACCATCGAGTCAGAACTAACCCATAGCTGACTCCCCCACCCCCACCCCAGTGAGTTTTCAGAGGCATTTAATTGCACAGGAGGAGATTGCCCATCCTTCTTTCATGGAGCAGCTGGCAGATTTGAATGACAGGCCTTTGGGACTCCAGCACAGGTTCTTGTCACTAGGCCAACAGAGCTACCTATCATACAGTAAGAGCTCATCTTATTGAAGAATGTCACTGGTTATAAGTTGCCATTCACTGACTCAAATTCACAGAGATCTCATGTGCATCAGAGTAGAGCTGTGCTTCATAAACTTTCAATGGCTGATTTTTCAGAAAGAGAAGGTGGCTCTGGAGGAGTCAAATCTGCACCATTTTGGTTAGCAACCAAACACATTAATCATGGCACAGCCCAGTGACTCTTCCATAACCCTAATGCCAGTTTCTAATTCTTCTTTCCATTTCATTTTGCATTTACATATAAAAGTTTTCCTTTTTCTTCTGCTGCTTGGTGAACACACATAGCTTCATATAGTCAAGTAAGCACATCAACTCACCTCATTGCTGGCCATTGGAATCAACTTGGCTGACCCTTCAGCAGTTTCTCAGACTGTAAGTGGCACAGGAGACTACTCATCTTTCTCCCACAGAACAATTGGTGGATTTGAACCACTTGCCATTTTCTTAAAATCTTGAAGCCCACTGAAAAAAATATGTTGTGTAGGGAAGGCTCTCTCCTTTCTATGAACTAGCACTGAAAGACACAATTTCTCCCCTGAGCAGTTCAGAATCATATAAATAAAACATGTCAAGGGTTGGAAAACATTACGAAAAATATTTTTTAAAAAGTTATAATTTTGAGTGAGTGATAACACGAGCGTTACAAAGACGGAATTGAAAGATTAGAGGAGCACATTCTAACTTATTTACACTTTGCTCCATAATCTTTCTAACCATACATTATTTGCATTTTTTAAGAAGAACATATTATGATAATTTAGTAATTAATCATATTGTAAAGATATTAATGCCTAACTAGCATTATGCACTCAATTTCAATATTAACAAGTAGTAATATGTAAAGTGGAAAAATCCTCCAGGAATTGTTTATAAATATTTTTAAATCTCGGTTTAATATGCTATTTCCTGCTTTTAATTTGCCTGAAATTTATAACTAGAAAATAGGAATATGGGTACATGGCTATGTCACAATACTCTCCATCATTTGTACTGGAAATTACATAGTTATTTACTAAAATAAAGTATATTATTTATATGTGTATTTATAAGTAATAAATATTTAGAATTTCAAAGCTAAAAGAGAAACCAAGTGTTATTAGAGATACTCAGAGAAGACCAGTGTTTCTTCCTCATAGAATATCCTAATGAATTTAAATATTAAGAAATTAACAGTATCTTCACTCTGCTTCAAGACATCAAGGCCTGTGTGGCATGACTGTCCCAAGAGCATCTTCTAGCCACTACTTCCCCAGCATCTGCTAAAGGCTGTAGCCAAGTCCAGGCACACTCACAGCCTGGCCAGCGGCAGAACCACTGCCTGCTAGGTTGAAGAGCTGCAGTTTTATACCACAATCCCCCCAAGAGACTACTGCTCCCACTACCTAGAGACCACCCAGCTACTGCCCCTGCCGTCCAGCACCAGAAGCATCAATATCACAGGCGCTTTGTGTGGAACACTACTAGCTAGATAAATCACATGGTATTTCTTAAACTCAAGTGGAAGAGGCTGAGTAGAGCCACAGTTTCAGGAGGGCAACAGTAATCCTGCTCCTGGTCGACTGTTGTTTCCTAGAGGAGCACACCAATATAGAGGTCCTTCACAAAACATTTCCATACCCTGGGTCATTATATAGTTACAATAACCTAGCATCTACTAAGAAAATAATCATGAAATGTCAAGAAAACAGCAGTCTGCCTCAGTCATCATGAAAAAAACAAAATAAACCTTCTCTTAAAAGGCAGACCCAATGAATACCCCAGATAGAGAAAACCAGAAGAAATATGTTAATGTGGAATTATTTAAACAGCTACAGAAGAAGATGCAAATGATGGAAGAAACAGTGGAAGTCATTAATATAACAAATATCCCAAAGATAGCGATCCAAAAGAAACATACAGATGAGGAGCAACTTAAACAGCTATAGAAGAAAATGCAAAAACTGAAAGAAAAAGTTGATGGCATAGATAAAGAGGTACAAGAATTTAAAAAAAAAATCATCACAAAACAGAGTACAACCAACACAGTACTGAAAATAACAGAAAAGCATGGAAATGTAATCCAGAATATTAAGACAGAAATGGCAGAAGGATCCAACACACTAGTGGGACAAAAAAAGTAGAACTGAAGAGATGGAACAGAGGGTCAGTGAGATGGAAGAAAAGAACTTCACTGGAAACATACTAAATGACAACTCAAAGAAGAGATATAAAGAAAATGAAGAAAACTTAAGAATCATGTGGGATGACACCAAAAGGAACAATATACGTATGATTGGAAGTCCACCAGAACACAGGAGTGACAGGGAAGTCACAGAAAAAAATGTGGAAGAAGTACTAGAAGAAAACTTCCCTGGTATTTTGAAGAATGAGAAAATCCACATTCAAGAAGCACGGTGAACACTAAATAGAATAGACTCAAAAAGAAAAACATCAAGACATATCATATTCAAATTCTCTCAATCAAAAGGATAGGATACTAAAAGCAGCATGAGAAAAATAGTCACCTACAAAGGGGAAACAATTAGATTAAATTCTGATCTCTCAGCAGAAACCATGTGAGCTAGGAGACAATAGAATGACATATACAAAAAGTTGAAAGAAAACAATTGCCAAGCAAGGATCCTGTACCCAGCAAAGCTCTCCATCAAATATGAAGGAGAAATTAGATCCTTTGCAAAAAAGGAACATAAAGAACTTGTGAAAACAAGACCAAAACGACAAGAAATTTTAAATGAAGTCCTTCACACAGAGACACCAAAACAATGTGAATGGACCATACCCACCAGAAACAATAGAAAAAGAAACATGGCTAAAAGGCAATAATAAACCTGGCCTGACAATAATCATACTTGACGTGAATGGGCTGAATGTGCCAATCAAGAGAAAAAAAGTAGGAGAATGGATAAAAAAGAAAAGACCATCAACATGTTGCCTACAAAAGACACATCTGAAAAATGGAGAGAAAGACAGACTCAAAAGGAAATACTGGAAAATTATATACCAAGCAAATCACAACCACAAAAAAGCAGGAGTGGCAATACAAATTTCTGGTAAAATAGGCTTCAGAATGACAACCACCTTTGACAAGCACTGTGGCAATTGGACAATTAAAACAGACATTCCGGGGGTGGGGGGGGGAAGAAGAATGAACTGGGGAGGAGGGTGGAGAAAACAGTGCAACAATGAATGAATGAAAACCCAAAATCTCTGTAAATGTTCATTAAAACTAATAAAATTTAATAATAATAAAAAAATAATGACAACCACCATAAAAGATAAGGAAGGGCATTACATACTGATTAAAGGCAATAGATCAAGAAGACAACCTTGATCAACATTATGAACCAAATGATAAATCTGAAAAATACGTAAAACAACAAATGGTTGACAGAATTGAGGAAAGAAATAGCACCACAATGTAATAGGAGTCTTCAACATACCACTATCATCAATGATAGGTCAATGCAAAAGAAACTTAACAAAAATGCAGAAGAACTAAACTATATAATCAATCAACTTGATCTTTTGGATGTATTCAGAGTACTGTACTCAACTAAAACTCAATTCACTTTCTTCTCTAGTGCAAATGGTACATTCTCCAGAATTGATCATATATTAGGATACAAAGTAAGCTACAATATATTTTTAAAAATTGAAAGAATATAAAATATCTTCTCAAACCACAATGCTATTAAACTAGAGATTAACCACAAGAGAATAAAGCTTACAAAACCACCCATGTGGAAAGTGAGTAACTATCTCTATACTATTGGGTTATTAAAGAAAGTTTACAGAATACTATAGGACCTCCACAAGAAAAAGACTGATAACACAATTAGAAAATGGGCAAAAAAAGATTGAATTTTCATGGAGGAAGATATTTGGATGGCCAACAGACACATGAAGACATGCTCAAAATCACTGGCAATATGAGAGATGCAAATCAAAACCACAATGAGATAACCTCTTACTCCAGCTGCAGCGGCAAAGTTTAACAGGACAGCAAGTAATAAATGTTGGAGAGGATGTGATGAGATAGAACTCTTATACACCGGTGGTGACTATAAAATGGTACATCACTCTGGAAGGCAGTTTGGCACTTCCTCAGAAAGCTGAACACAGAAATTACATTTAACCCAGCTACTCCACTGCTTAGAATATAACCCAAGAAAATGAGAACTGAGACACAACAGAGACTTGTACACCAATGTTCATAGCAGCATTATTCATCATCACAAAAACAAGGAAGCAACCCTAATGTCCAACCACAATCAAATGGATTGAGAAATTATGGTACATTCACATGTGGGATACTATACACCCAGGAGAAATGATTTTGTAAATCACTACCTAACTTAGGAGGGACTGGAGAGCATTACACCAAGTGAACTAATTCAGTCGCACAAGGACAAATACTGAATAAGACCATTATTGTAGAATGTGTATGAGGATCCAAAGGGAGTAGTGTGTGAGCAGATTTGTGAGGATGGGTGGGGGTGGGGGGTGAGGAGCGTGGTTAATCATAGGGTCACACAATTTAATGGGTGGAGGGAGGGGTGAGTAAAGGAAATGGGAAAGATCCAATGTGAAAAATAATGTATATGATGAAAGTAAATCAGTACAAAATAAAAATTTTATTTAAAAAAATACAAGAAATTAATAGTAATATTTTGGAACTTAATTTTTTTTAGTACCTGTTGGTACAAAGTAAAACACTGTTTCTACTTTAGATGGATAATATAGGATCTGCCTCTCTATAGTGTTTTACTTATGCTTAATTGTCTAATTATAAATATATCCTAAGGTTGTGTTGGTTGCTTAGTGGTAAGGACTTGTGCTGCCAACCCAGAAGTATGCAGTTCAAACCCACTAGCTGTTCCATGGGAGGAAAATTGACAATCTCCTCTCTCATCTCATTTACAGGCCTTGAAAACCCGTTGGAGGGTCAACAAGGTTGGTTCCAACTCTAATGCACATAACAACAACAAATATATATATGAGATAGGCTTTTATTAGGGTCTTAAAAAGAATTATTCCTGAACTCAAACCCATTAACATTTTTAAAATCAACTAAAAATTACTAACATCCAAATTCTGATTTTCCCAATTGGGAACAAAAAAAATAGTGATTATAAAACTTTAAGTAAGCTGGTCTTCTCTGAGTATTGAGAAATTTAAACAAGAAAGCAGTGATTTGTTTCATTTGTTGTGCCGTACTACTTTGCCATCACCTACACTGAAAATTAAGGCTATATTTATTAAAATAAAACATTATTTATGCATGTATATGGAAGTTGTATAGACTTAGAATTGTTATAGTTTATAAAATTATAAATTACCTGATTACTTTGTGATATTTAAACTACGTTTTGTTATTCAGGGGTTTTATCTTTGGAAAATATGAGCTTTGCATATGTAGTAAGATGTGTTAAGACTGGCCTTTCAAAATGAATATCAAGTATTAAATCATAGGAAATGCTTTTATAAGAAGTTGTTTATCATTTCTTATTTTGTTGTAAATATCAACTCCCATGTAAATACTATGAGAGTTGCAGTTTTAATGTTTAGAGTTGTCATTAGAATCACAAACACATCAAGCACTATTACACCTGGGATCTCTTGAAATTGGAACCTGAGAGTCTTTCCAACTTGAAATGAATTACAAGAAATGAAGTAAATTACAAATATGTCCCATGTCTACACTTAGAAAGCTCATGAATTACTATACCAGAAAAGCCCCAAGCTCTAGCTATTCCTGTAAACCACATCTACTTTGTTGTTATGCATAGAACTATTTATAATATCAAAATAATATATTTGGGATTTATTTTCTGTAATTCCAGTCTTTGTAATAGTTATAATTTGCTTCTCAAACTACCCATGAGAAAAAACACACATTAACGCTATCATAATGAAGTCACTGAAGGACTAGTGTTGCCTAGGAACATCAAAGAATTTTAGCATGGATTGAGGATTTATTATCCCATGAGCAATTCAAATCAGCAGCAACTGGGTTCTTTTCCTTTGATTAGATGCTATGTATCAATCTGGCATCTCTAATACTTCCCAGTTAAACTGATAAATGAATTCAATTTTAAAGTATATTATTCAGACTCTGCTATTTAATTTGGTGATATAATTGTACTCTTATAAAAATGGAAAATTCAAACTACAGGGATGTAAATACAATATTACAAGCCCTTGTTTTTCTATTGCAAACCCTTCTATTATAGTCTAAATTTTGCTCATTTTCTTTTTTCTAGTTTTCCTTGTCACCTTTCCTCTTTATCAGGGAAAACATACAATTTATACATTACTCAAAGGCTCCTGGTGTAAGCATTTACTCAAAGGACCATTTCTGATCACTAACATATTATGCACCATAGCGATTTATGTTTACAGTTGTAGAAATAAATGGCTCAGGTTTCAGCTTATCAGGAAGAAAAGATAAGTCTGCAAACTCAGAATTTTATTATGTACAGCATTACTTTTTAAAGTGACATCTTAATGAGAAAAATGAAGGGAACAAAAACATATCAACCATTTGTTTTGTCAGCTAACCTTTACAGTTGTGTACCAAATCATTTTTCTCAGATTAGCTCAACATATTAGTCAATTTTAGAGAAATATGTCTCATCTTATGTTCCATTTAAAATCTATTTTTTGAGGTCAGACCTGGAATGTGTCACTAGTCTGACTAATTGCCCCCACCCTCTCCTTTGTGTTTTACATAGCATTATTATTATGAAGGATTGTTAGGGAATTGCAAAGGGAAATTAGTGTTCCTTATTTTATTTCAAATACCAGATTAATTAATAGAATAAAATAACAATTTCTTTTCATTGTTTGCAAATTTACTATATAAGCATACTAATATTATTCTAGGCAAAGTCTAAAAATTAAGAAATTCATTTCACAGATGTGAATGAGGTGTCTAACAAGAAACTGTCCTAAAAATCCAAAAGTTGTATCAGATTCAATTTTAGTTCAAGTGTATCTAATTTCACAGTTGAGATTTTCATTTGATCAGTTAACAAATTTTTATTAAGCAGCTTACTGTGCGCTAAGTACTGTTCTAAATGTTGATACTTGAACTGTAGTCAATATGACAAAAATCCCTTCCCTCTTAGTATTTTCTGCCTAGTAAAGGAGATAAGTAATGAATAAAACAAATTTTTTAAAAATTCTGAACAATAATAAGTTCTTCAAAGAAAAATCATAGAAATAATAGTGTTGATATTTATTTAGGAAAGCTCCTCCTTTTAGGAAGGAAAAAAAACTATTCTGAAGAGCTACATTTGAGAAGATACTTAAATGAATTAAGAAAATGAACCACATAAATAAGCAAAGAAAAGGAGTGCAAGTACACAAATCCTGAATTGGAAGTAAACCTGGTGTTTTCATTAAAGATGACTAGACAATGAATGAAGAGGAAGAATGTGAAATTACAGAGCAAAGAGCTACATGTGAGTGAAAATATGCAACGCCTATCAGTTAGAATTGTGATTCTGCTATTACAGTAAGGGAACACTAACTTTGAGTAAGTGATTTATGTTGAGTTGTAAGATATTATTTAAACTCAGAGTGGAGATGCTGGAAAGGCAGTTTAATCAACAAGACTAGAATTCATAGGAAAGTCCAGAGGTATAAATATGAGTCAATGTATTCATGGAAACCAAATAAAGAGCTGTTGTAAATTACGTGGAGTGTGAATGTACCTTGAGAGGGAATGGAGGCTGTAAAGAGTAAAAGCACCATGGCAGATCCATCTGACCTCTGTAAATTGACAAAGAGGAAAAGTCCCCCACAGTAATATCCAAAATACAAAACTTAGTCCCTTTAGGTCAGACAAGGTCTCCATATCCCTCTACCTACTTCTACTAATTGCAACACTATGCATACTGTTCTATTCATTTATTCACTCACTACCACGGAGTTGGAATTGACTCATAATTTACCCTCAAGCAGGTTTTCAGAGCCTGAACATTATACAGGAGAACATTGCCCATCATTTTCCCATGAAATAGTTTACATATCCAAACTGCTTGTCCTCAGGTGACAGGGTAACTCCTTACCCGTTAGGCCACCAGAGCTCCCTATAGCGCTATTGTTGTTATTCCACTACTGGGTCCAAAAATAATTTCGATGCCACACAGATATCATAGAACTATACTCATGTTTATAGGGCTTACTAAAGTTAACAAATTACAATTCCAGTGGGCAATAGGATGCAAGTTCTCAGTAAGGTCAGCTTCTCAAGCCCAAATGGTGCAGTAATCTCTGGGCCGGCAGGATGTGCAGATGTGCATGGTTCCCTCTCTTCTCTGCTAAACTTATGCAATTTAAATTTGCAGGTGAGGGGGGACTGTCCAATTCCGTAATGGTTAGTTTATACACACCCTATTTCAGGCTCCCATGGAGTCATTTGGTAAAAGACAAAACTGATGGCTAGGGAACACATTTTGAACAATAAACCGATGATACCACAAAGGTCACTAGATGAGTCCAAAGGAAGAGAAGGAAAAATGAAAAGACATGGCAAGTGAAGCATGAGTAAAACCAGACAGAATAGTCACCTAAGTCAAAGAAAGAAAAATATTCAAGATAGAAATCAACTTTACCAATGATACTGATAAAAAAGGGGATCTGAGATTTGGCCATTGATTTGAGAATTTGACCAAAAATAATGATCTGAACAAGAGTGGTTCTAGGAGAAGTGAGATGAATATCCTATTGGAGTATGTTCAGGAGAGAGCTGAGGAAGGAAGGAGAAGAGTGAACAGAGACAACCCTTCTTGAAAGTAGTTCTTCTGCAAAGAGGATAAGAATAATGACAGATGCCTAGAGAGGGATGTAAAATCAAGGATACTTACTTGAAAAAAGGAAAATATACTGGCACATAGATAAAAGTATTCCAGTAGAAGAAAAGAAATTCAATAAAAAAGAGATAATGGTAGAACCAAAATCTTTAAATAATTGGAAGTATTGATCCTAATAAAAGTAGACAGTACCAAGTGGTCAGTTAAAGTCAAGGCTACACCTGACAGCAGAACCTATTGATAGCTGACCCTCCAGCAGTGTTTTGGAAGCTGTACGAACAAGAGAAGAAATTATCTATCTTTCTCCCACAGAGCAGCTACTTGATTCAAACTGGCATAAAGGCATCACCTTTGGATTAGTAGTGCAGCTCCTTATGGACTACACCACCTGAGCTCCCTATAACAATTGGTGATGCACTGTATGTATTCTGATACCACTTACATGGGGTTGTTGTTGATAGGTACTGTGGAGTTGGAACCAACCCATAGCAGACCTTCCAGAGGCAGTTTAATCACATGGAAGGAAATTATGTATCTTTCTGTCCCTAAGCCACATGGATTCGAGCCATATGCCTTCAGGATTGCAGAGCAGCTTCTTACCACTTGGCCACAAGAACTCTCTGGTAGCCTAGTAACACATTGCGGTGCATGACAATGCATTGCAAAGCATTGCAAAGCATCGCAATGCATCAGAAGTTCTAGAATCTCTTTCTTGAGATCTTTAGTGGAGGCATGCAATACAAGTGTATCAATGGCTCAGCAGTAGAATTCTCATCTCCCATGAGATGCAGGAGGCCCAGGTTTTATTTGAGCAAGTGGTAACATAGCATATATAGTTACAGGTTTAGGCATGTCGTGATTTTTGCTGATACCATTAAAAAATAAGGTATAGGCTTGGATCCACAATCAATACCCTATGCTACCAGCAGTCAAGAAATCAAAAGACATATTGCATTGGATAAATCTGCTATCAAGGATCTAAGGTGGTAAGGAGCTTTGGTATCTTTTTAAAGACTAAGATACATACATGATTCAAGCCATAGTTTTTCAATTACTTGTTATGCATCTGAAAGTTGGACAGTGACAGTGATCAGGGTTGACAGAAGAACTGATGACTTTGAGCTGTGAAGTCTTATAACAGTACTGAACATCCCATGGACTACCAAATATACAAATTATATTATCTGTATTGGAGACAATGCAACCAGGTTACTTGTTGGAGGCAAGGATGGTGAAACTTCATCCCACGTATTTTGGACATGTTGTTTGGAGGAATTGGTCTTTGGAAAAGGAAATCATGCTCAGAAAGACGGAGGGTCAACAAAAGAGGACAATCCTCAACAAGATGGATTGACATAGTGACTGTAAAAATGGGCTCAATTATATAAGAGATAGTGAAGATGACAGGATAGGGAAAGGCTCAGACACATTGTTCACAGGATCTTTATGAGCTGTAGTCAACTCAAATGCACCTAACAGCATAGGCAGTTCCAGTTATAAAGAAGGTCTGATTCTAAGTATGTCTGTAAGTTGAAATTGGAAGTCAGTCAGAACAGGTACAAATGGTTCTTACTTAGTCTTACTTTGCCGTCAAGAGAGGATCCCTGGTGGTAACTGGTCAGTGTGCTTAGCTGTTAATCAAAAGTTTTGTGGTTCAACCTTATCACCTTACCAGCCACTTGCAGGATGAAGAGGAAGCAATCTGTTTCCACTATAGATGTATCACCTTGGGAAACCTATGGGGTAGTTCAGCTGTGAGTCTGAATCTGCTCAACCTCAGTGAGGCTTCATATTGGTAATGCCATGTCACTCTATTCCTAAAGAATGCTGGTGCCATGGTGTGTTAGCTGCTGCACACTGGCACTTTGAATCCACCAGCTGTTCCAAAGAAGAAAGATGGGTCGTCTTCTTCCACAAAGATTTAAAGTCATGGAAACCTAATGGAGCGTTGATATGAGTCAGAATTGACTTGACAAAAATGAGACTGACTCATTCTTATCAGCACTTCTCACTTTGTACATTTAGTTGCCTAAATTATATTAATCAAATTGTCTTACTATTTTCATCCCCAGCGTCTGCTTCAGAAAATGAAGGAAGGTTCAACACATGGGTTTTGAGTGAATGAGGGAGTGAAATTACTTCATGTTTTTATAAGAATGTTGTTCTAAGTGAATAGAAAAACCACAAATGTACTTTGTTAAAAATAGTATAGTTAGAAATGATGGTATAATGAGAAGGTGATGATATGATTTTGGGAGTCAGGATAAACTTTAATGCCTGAGCTGCACAAATCAGCAGATCTTTTATGAAAGTTGCAAAATGTGATAAGTGACAGTTCCACTATCTCCTCCGACTTTCCCCTCCAGTGTCCTAAAAGTGTCAGTGTAAATGAATCTATAGATCTTTTCAGGCAATTGCTGTTTCAAAACTATGATGACTAGACAATATGTCAACATGTTTAAACTTTATCCTCCCTATTTGATTGCAGATCATGAAATTGGTGTTTGTGTGAGTATGTGTTTCGTGAGTGGAATCTAACGTCCTTTATATTACAGAAGCGCCTGCTCCAGAGCTCCTCTTTGGCTCCAATCTCCATCTTACTCCATTTTATAGAAAGAAAATATAAGCATATGAAAATGCAAGTACAGTAAACTAAGAATGAAAATAAATCTTGTTTAACAATATTTGATTGGGATGCCCTCCAATTATGCTTTACCTTGGATAAATAGTAACTTAAAGTTATTAACTTTTTAGGTAATATAAGTCAATTTTATAACATAAACAAAATTGATTTTTATATTCATGCATATAACAGTATTCAGTATATGTATATATATTCATATATTCAATAACAATTATAATAAGAAACTAAAACATCTGGCATAGGTACTATTTTAAAGTTGAAGGAATATTTTTTTAAGAAAGATTAAGCCTGCAATTGAAGATACAATCCCCAAAGCTGACAGACAGAATTCTACGAGCTTCAGTGCAGCACTTGGAATGAAAACTGCTGAGCCAAGACCTGATATCAAAGAATATAAGGCATGTCAGAAAACTGGCTATGTTGAAAATAATGCTGTGTGTGGAAGGGCTTTAGGAAGTCTGCTAACATTCTAAAGTTAAAACGAAAGAGTTGATTACTTGTACCTATTTAGCTTAAATTTTATGTGCTTTACTCTTTTCTGTTTTGAAATAACTAGATATTACATTTCTTTTTAATTTTACACGAGTTTATTTTCAAAATTCTAATAGTGTTTTAGAGAACATATTCTTTCCATTTCCCTCACCTCCCCACCCATCAAATTGTACAACCCCATGATTAATTCCCCTTCCCCCTGCACATCCTCATTACTGCTTCCAATCTCTTGCACCCCTCTTAAACCCTTATACCCACACTAATGGTGTTTACAATATTTATCCTTGTGGGACTGAATAAGTTCATTCAGCATAATGCTCTCCAGTCCCTCCCAAGTCAGGTAATAATATACAAAATCATTGCTTCTGCATGCTGCATAGTATTCCATTGTGTGAATGTACCCTAATTTGTCAATCCATTCATTTGTGGTGGAACATTTTGGCCGTTTCTATGTCCTTGTGATGGTGAATAATGCTGCTATGAACATTGGTGTACAAAGCTCCGTTTCTGCCTGAGTTCTCATTATCTCAAGGTATATTGCAAGTAGTGGAATAGCTGGGTCATATGGAATTTCTATGTTCAGCTTTTTGAGAAAGCGCCAAACTGCCTTCCAGAATGATTGTATCATTTTATAATCTCACCAACAAGGTATAAAGAGACTGCCAAATACAACCAGAAATGCCTAATCTGAAGAGGATAAGATTGATATGTGGGCCTTCTAAAGATTAAATCCATGTGTGCATCAAAAACATTTTCCAACAGGGTGAAAAGAAAACCTACAGACTGGGAAAAAACATTTGGCAATACAGTCTCGGACAAAAGTCTTAGAACAAAAGTTTACAGAATACTTCTGAGCCTCCACAAGAAAGAGACTGTTAACCCAACTGGGCAAAAGACATTGAAAGAATTTTCACAGAAGACGATATTAGAATGGCAAACAGACACATAAGAAATGCTCCAATTCGCTGACAATAAGAGAGACGCAAATCAAAACCACACTAAGGTACCATCTAACTCCAGTGGCAAAGTTTAACAGGTTAGCAAGTAATAAATGTTGGAGAGGATGCTGTGAGAAAGGAACTCTTAGATATTTTATTTCTTGACACTGCTATTTCTTTGGAGTTCATCTTGTTGATTCGTAATGTGAATGAAAACAAGTGTCTGAATTTGCATTACTGTTGCTGCTTCTCTCGCAGACAATTCTCGCATTCCACTTAAAACTTAGGCAAAGAGAATTTGTCTTATCTAATACAAAATCCTTAAGAAGGATCTTATTTCAATGCATACAACTAGCAACAACAAACTCAAATACTTACAGAGGCCATGCAGGTAATATAAAGGAGTGAAGCCAGTCAGCAAAATGACAGGGAACATTGGGAGCTAATATGAATTGCAGATCTCATGTCCCATATAAAAGAATTCCTTTTTTTTCTAATTATCATGCTGTACACCACTTGTACCTCATTTTAAATACATACCTCATTTTAAATACATAATTTTGTAAAATAGTTTTCTCTAAAATAAGAAAGGCTTATAAAAAAGATTATCAAGAACCAAACAGGATAAACTTTTGCTTAGGGCTATTTGTTAGTTCTAATCAGAATGGCACAGAATAGGACAAGGGTCAGGTCCATTGTTAATAAGGTCACTATGAGTCAGAGTCAACTTAATGACACCTAACTGCAAAAACAAGCAGAATATCCATCAGCAAAATTAGTCGGGCAGCTCAAGTGACTCAGCAGAGTTACATATTCTTATTGCAACATACTTTTCTGGACTTTTTCCCTAATATACTTTGCAACTAGGAAGTCAAACACTTAAATACAGAAATGAGCATTTAGTGAGTACTGAGTATCTCTTTTTTTTTTTTCCTCATATGTGCCATGCAGTCAGATCCGACTGGCACAGGAGGAAACTGTCCCTCCTTCTCCAGCAAAGCATCTGGTGGATTCAAACAGCACCTTTGGAATTGCAATGCAACATCTTGCCACTAGATCATCAGAGCTCCCTGAGTCCTTAGTATTTTTAAGGTTTTACATTATAATTATTTTCTATATTATCTCATTTAATCCTCAGAATAAGGTTATTGTTGTTGTTGCTGTTGTTGTTGTTGTTGTTGTTGTTGTTATGTACCATCGAGTCACCTGCAACTAATAGAAATTCGATGGACAACAGCCCTAAACCCTGCCCTATCCTGTGCCAATCCCACTGTCTCCAACACACCAACCTCCATTCCCCCAGTCACTGAATCAGTCCACCTTAGGAGAGGGTCTTCCTCTCCTGCGCTGTCCCTCCACCCTCCCAAGCATGATGTCCTTCTCCAAGGATTGGTCCCTCCTTGCAACATGTACAAAGTATGTCAGATGAAGCTTCAGAATCTTTGCTTCCAAGGAGCAGCCTGGTTTAACCCTCTCTAGGATGAACCTGCTTTTTCTTAGCAGTCCATGGTATATTCAATACTATTCTCCAGCACCACAGCTCAAAGGCATCAATTCTCCTTCTATCATCCCTAGTCATTGTCCAACTCTGATGCGTAGCAAGTGATTGCAAAGACCCTGGCCTGTATCAGACGCACCTTAGTCTCTTGAGCGATACCATTGCTCTTCAGTACTTTGGAGAGGTCCCTAATAGCCAACTTTCCCATCACAATAATGTCTCTTAATTTCCTTGCTTCTTGTGTCAAGATTGTTGACTGTGGAGCCAAGCAAACTAAAGCTGCAAACAATCTCAATCTCTTCACCATCCATTCTGCCAACTGGCAGATGCTGCCAACTGGCCCAGTGGTGAGAATCTTTGTTTTCTTGACATTGAGCCTCAATCCATACTGGAGGCTGCACTCCTTGACCCTCTGCAGCAAGCGCTTCAGGTCCTCCTCAGTTTCAGCAAGCAGGGTTGTGTCATCTGCATAACGCAGATTGTTGATGAGTCCTCCTCTGATCCTATGTTGGTGGATTTAAATTGTTTGCCTTTGGGTTGGCAGTGCAACCAACTCCTTACCACAAGGCCACCAGAATTCTACTACTCAGAGCTAATTTAGTACCGGAACTTGTGTATTTCTGTCATGACATTATCAAAATCTACCCACAAAACTGTATCTGGCTATTGTGATTATCATAACTCTCACGTTTCATTGGAAAGGTGTATAGCTGTATCCTAAACCATCCATATCTCTCCTAGTAGTTTATACTAGCATTGCTTTACTTGGTAATTTTTCTATGGAAACAGTGAAATACATATGATTATTTTAGGATATATCAAGAGAGCCCATTTTTCAACTACATTGACAGAAAGCTAAATTGTTTTTATGAAAAATGAGAAATAATTTTACTGATAGAAATACCATAATTATGCTTTCTTGTGGAAAATAACTAAAAGCAACATTTGGCATCATAGAACAGTCTGTCATGAGAAATTTGCATTAAAATGTTATTCTAGACAAGCGGTATTTGTCAATTTCATCCAAATATCAAACATAGAAATAATCCTCAAATCAATTAAATTCTTCTGGCTTAAAAAATAATTGCAGAAGTTGCCAATTCAGAATAATATCCCATAGCAATTATGGCTGAAAGCATTTGGCCAGTGCACATTTCAACTCGGCTAAAAGCTGGTCAGTCCTTTTATTGCATATGGCTTGACCTCAATCATTCATGTAGGTATGAATGTAATTATTTAGAGATGACTCTTAAACATGGGTTCTGTTTCACACTAGAAAAATTAGCATGTTAACATACTTAAAATTTGTTTTACCCTTTCTTTCTTAAAATTATTCCAAAGTTGAAGAAGTATATTTAAGTGAAAATTGAAGAGTCTGAACAATGAGAGTAAGAATCTCTGGTGAGTAGGGTGGTCAAAATTCTCAACTGCTAACCAAAAAATGTGTGGATTGAACTCATCAGCTGCTCTGAGGAAGAAAGATGGAACAGGCTGCTCCTCTAAAGATTACAACCTTGTAAACTCAGCGGGAGAGTACTAATCTGTCCTATATGATTGCTGTGAGTAGGAATTGACTCAATGGTGGTGAGTTTTGGTTTTGGATTAGTGACTAGTTGAACGTTGAGGGAAGGAATGGGAAATGGAGAGCATAAATATTCATCTCAAACTTTCATTCATTCATTTAGCAAACATTGACTGAGGCTTTACTATGTGTTGGTGAGTATGCCAAGCCTCTCATGGTATAAAAATCATTAAGACATGATTCCATTCAAGGTTCTGTAGATTAAAATATGTTCAATGAACTACAAGACAATATAAGACATAATTTTTAATGCTTTCATTGACTCAAATGACAAGAGTTTCGTATATAGACCATATGAACTATACATGATTTTAAAATACAGAAATGGAAAATTATCTCCAAATAACCTAAATAAATGGCATGTATGCTGTAAAATTATATCATTTGTTTCCTATTCACCTCTATACCACTTAACTATATACAATACTTAAGACACTTACATAAGCACCTACATACACATTTTAAAAACCTAGACCTTCACCTTATCCTTTTCTGCAAGAAGCTATCCTTTATGCCAATTCAGATTCTGAATAAAAAACCTAAAAACATAATGTAGAGATACTTCAGCTAAAGATAAGAGTAGCATGTATTTCCCCTATAGACTCCCACTACTTAAACGGTACTTTAAATGAACCTCTCTCCCACTCTCTTTGTTCTCCAGTTATCAAGCTTTACTACAGTGACAGTAGTCGACAGTAGCTCACTTCACTGAGCCTTTCTCATTTGCTACAAGTTACTAAGGCATTTATTGTGCAAGTATAAATAGTTCACTGCAATGAAACCTAGTTGCTATTATGGGCAGCAATCCCACATAAAACTGATTTATACAAAGATATAGACTGATGTTTCTGTAGTAAGGTTGTGGTATTCAGTCCCTAGGGTGGTCCCAGGGATCCTCCCCTTTTGAATTCACATCCTTGTTTAATTCTGACATAGTGGATAGAACTGAGTTGTGAATCACTAGGACACTGTGGAAATTGCAGTGTTACTTCTAAGTGATCATAAAAGCCTTGTTCTCTTCTGGAGCATGCCATTTTGAGGGTGGGGAGCAAGGGAAACAATTTGGTGTATGTTGAAGAAACTCAAAAAGTCTTATGAAATAGGTGAAGGGAAGGACAATTTGAAAGAACAATTAGTCATTATATATACGGCAATTAACAATCTGGATCAGGACAAGCATTACACAACGAATTGAGGAAAGGGTAGGAAAGAAAATGTGTATATATGAATGAAGGAATTAATGAGTGAATGAATGAATGAATGAAAGGAAAAACCTAATCTCTGTGTAAATTTTCACTAAAAGAACAATAACAAATATTTTTTAATTTAAAAAATTCTATGAAGAGGTCCCAGGGAAACAAATTGAAGCCTCTTGTCAATTAGCAGCTCCAACTTGCCTCTGTGTGAGCTGTTTTGGGAGATCTTCCAGCCACCATGTCTTTGATGCTTGCAGCCCTAGTTAACAAGTAACTGCAATCTCAGAAAAAAGTGCCTGAACCATCCTTCAAAACAACTGACACCTGGGAACATGTAACTCTTGTGTTGTTAACCTACTCACCTGGGGGTAATTGCTCCAGAAACAGTGGGTAACTGTGCAAAGTGCTCTGCATTCTTAGCTCATAGCCTCAGAAGGAGAAACCTGAGCCTCTGGTTTCCTTCCATTTCTTCACTGTATCGCATAGTAAGGCTGAACTAGTATTTGACAACACACACAAACAACAGAGGATGCACTTACAGAGTCTCTATTAGATACAATGGTGGTAGTAATGTTCAGTGTCATGTTTTGTTTCTTTTTAAGTAGTAAATCCTTTCTTGCTTGGGCACAAATGGTCTGAATGAATGATAATTTTTTCTCTTTCTGAAAAGGTATAATATTAAATCCATTCCACACAAATTGGAATAGAATGAGAAGAGGGTTTGTTTGGTTTTTACCTACAAAAGGGAAGAATATTTTTTTAGGAAAGAATATTTTTAATAGCTTAGATATTTTACTAACTAAATTTTTAGTGCATAACAAAAACTGTCCAATTCATCCACCTGTATATAAATATTATACGTGATGAGATGAAATTTTAGCTTTAAAAAATTCAACTTGACATTTTAATGTTGTTGTTGTTAGTAAACATCAAATTGACTTTGACTCATAGCGACCCTAAGAACAACAGATCTGAACCTTGCCCTATTCTGTGCCTTTCTCATCATCTCTAACATGTTCAAGCCCACTACTGTAGATACTATGTCAATCCACTTTGTTGAGAGTCTTCCTCTCATTCTCTGACTTTTCCTACCATTGTTATGTGCTGTCAAGTTGTTTGAGACTCATAGTGACGCCATGTACAATAGCTCTAAACCCTGCTCTATCCTGTGCCTACCTTATTGTCTCTGAAACACCTACCCCCATTACCCTAGTCACTGAATTAATCCATCTCATTGAGGGTCTTCTTCTCTTGTGCTGTCCCTTCACCGTCCCAAACATGATGTCCCTCTCCAAGGACTGGTCCCTCCTTGCCCAAAGTATGTCAGACAAAGTTTCAGAATCCTTGCCTCCAAGGAGCAGCCGAGTTTCACCCTCTCTAGGATAAACCTGATTGTTCTCCTAGCCATCCATGGTGTATATTCAACACACTTCTCTAGCACCACACCTCAAGAGCATCAATTTTTCTTCTATCAATTCCTAGTCATTGTTTAGCTTTCTGATACATAGCAAGTAATTGTGAAGACTATGGCCTGGATCGGATGCACTTATCACCAGACTGACATCACTCTCTTCAGTACTCTGGAGAGGTCCCTACCAAAAGATTTTTCGCAATGCAATCCGTCTTTTGATTTCCTGGCTGCTGGTACCAAGAGTGTTGATTGTGGTGCCAAGCAAACTAAAGCTGTTAACAATCTCTTCATCATCCATCATGATGCTGCCAGTCAGCCTAGTGGTGAGAATCTTTGTTTTCTTGTTGTTGACCTTCAATCTCTATTGAAGACTGCAGTCCTTGACCTTCTATAGCAAGCACTTCACGTCCCCCTCAGTTTCAGGAAGCAGGGTTGTGTCATTTGCATACTACAGGTTGGTGATTAGTCTTCCTCCAATCCTAATGCTACACTCCTCCTCATAGAGCCCAGCCTTCCAGATGACTTGTTCTGCAAATAGATTGAAAAGGTATGGGGATAGGACACATGCTTGACATACATCCTTCCAAATCTGGAACCATGCAGTGTTTCCTTGCTCTATTCTGATGACTGCCTCCTGGTCAAAGTATAGGTTTCGTATAAGCACAGTCAAGTGTTCTAGGATTCCCATTCTCCTCAGAGTCAGCCACACTTTTTTGTGACCCACACAGTCAAATGCCTTTGCAAAAATCAATGGAAATACATAAAGTATTTCTGGTTCTTTTTGCTTTCAGCCAAGATCCATCCAACATTGGCTATAATATCTCTAGTACCACAGCCTCTTCTAAACCCAGCCTGCACCTCTAGCTGTTCTCTGTTGATGTACTGTTTCTAGTCATTTTTGGATAATTTTTAGCAGAATCTTGCTTGTGATAGTAATGATATTGTTTAATAATTTCCCCACTTTCTCAAGTCATCTTTCTTTGGAATGGGAACAAATATGAATCTCTTCCAGTCAGTTAGCCAGGTAGTTGTACTCCAGACAACTTCTTGGTACAACCTGGTGAGTACATCCAGGGCAGCTTCTGTTTGCTGAAATATGTCAACTAGTATGCCAATTCATGTGGCCTTGATTTTTACAAATTCTTTCAGAGCAGCTTGAACTTCTTCCTTCATCACCACAGGCTCTTGCTCATACACTGTTTCATGAAATCCTTCTGCATCAGTCAATTCCTTCTGGTACAGTGACTCTATATACTCCTTCCATCTTCTTTTAATGTTTCCTGGATCATTTACTATTCTGCCCAAAGGATCCTTAAGTATTGCAACTCAGGACTTGGTTTTGTCCTTCAGTTCCTTGAGCTTAAAAAATTCCAAGTGGGGAGCTCTGGTGGCCTAGTGGCAAGGAGCTGCAATTACAATCCCAGAGGTGCACGGTTCAAATCCACCACATGCTTTGC
>NW_006399751.1:27864659-27866339 GCF_000299155.1 Elephantulus edwardii | reverse complement strand
AGTCTTCCAAGTATCCTGAAAAATCTACAACCAGGAGAAGATAAAATAGATGAATGGGACCTTCTAAGAATCTTTAATATATTTTTAAATCCCTCATATGCACTGTTTCCTCTTTTCAATCGGTGCTTTGCATTCCATTTTACCTTTGTTCACGTTTTTCTTCTGACTACATCTGTGTCACATATATCCTTCCATGAAAAGGTTCTTTTAATGTTAATTATAAATATTACCTCTTCTCTGTAGCCTTCACCAAAATAATCTGTTACTCACTCATTGGATGTCCCTTAGTACATTAAAAATAGCAAAACTAAAGTGCTAAAGTATAATTTATTACTTTGTGTCATAGTTTACATCATGTATTTTAATCTCATCTATCTGAACATGAACTTCCTGGAGAAATGTATCTTATCTTGTCTGAGTCACTTTAATACTCTTATAGTCTTGGCAAGGTAAATGACTTTTGCTGGTGCTGTTGTTGCTGTTGTTGTTAGGTAACTTCAAGTTAATGAACTCTATAAAGAAATCTGAATCTTGTCCTATCCTGTGCCATCCTTATCATCTTTGACATACTTGAGCCCATTGTTATAGTCACTGGGTCAACCCTTCTGGTTGAGAATCTTTCTTTGACTGACCACCCAACTTTTCAAGCATGCCATCATGTCCTTTTTGAAGGAATATCAGCCTCTCCTCAGGATACCTTCAAATTTGTGAGACAAAGATCAGTCGTCATGGCCTCTAAGAAGCACTAGGCTACACCTTCTCTGACACAGCCCTGTTTGTTATTTTAGCAGTCCCTGACATATTCCATATTCGCATCCAACAGCACAGCTCAAAGGCATCAATTCTTCATAACAAGTGACTGTAAAGAACAAATCTTGAATGAGGTGCACTTTAGTCTTCAAACTGAAATCACTGCTTCTCAGTATTTGGAGTGGTCCCTGAGAGCAGGTTTTCATGATGTACTGTATATCCTGGTCTCTTGACTACTAGTGCCAAGGACTTTGATTGTATATCCAAGGTAGAAGAAATCAATGACAATTTTAATCTTTTCTCCATCTATTATGATGTTGTGTATTGACCGAGTGGTGAGGGTTTTGGTTATCTTGATGTTGAGATGTAGCCTCTATTGAAGGGTATAGTCTTTCATCTGCTAAAACAAGCACGTCAACCCTCCTTACTCTCAGTAAGCAAGGTTGTTTCACCTGCAAATTGCAGGTTTGACTATCAGCTGGGCCCTGCACCATGATATTCATATGCTTCATTTGCTGTTAAAGGTGTAACACTTATCTGTCAGTTTGTTGTACTGGGGAAATTACTTACATGTTACTAATTAAAAAACAACAGAAACTAAAATTTGATCTTGAGTCTATCCCATCTGAATTTAAAAACCATCTCAGGAACAGATTTGAGGCCTTGAACACTAATGAACCATGTGAGCTGTTGGAGGATATCAAGAAAATCATTCATGAAGAATGCAAAAGGTCATTTCAAAGACAGAGGAGGAACAAAAGACCAATGGATGTCAGAAGAGACTCGAGATATTGTGCTAGAGCATAGAAAAATCAAAGCAAAGGGAAGGAAGCAACAAGTTGAGGAGCAGAACAGAAGATTTCCAAGGGCAACTCAGGAAGACTAAGCAAATATTATAAAGAAATGTGCAAAGAGCTGGAATTAGAAAAT
>NW_006399751.1:27862547-27864374 GCF_000299155.1 Elephantulus edwardii | reverse complement strand
TAATAGTTTATATATTTCAACAAACAGACATAGCCCTGGACATGCTCACCTCACTGTGCCAAGAAATCTGGAGGACAAATACCTAGCCAACTGCCTGGAAGACATCCATATTTATTCCCATTCCAAAAACAGGTGATCCAACAGAATGTGGACTGAAGATTAAGCAAAAATTACTGGAAAAGAACATGAACAGAGAACTCCCAATGTATAAGCCTGGATTAGGAAGGGACAGTGGCACTAGGGACATTATATTCAATGTGAGAGAGATTTTAGCTGAAAGTGAGTATGAGAGGAATGTCTTCTGTATTTCATTGACTATGCAAAGGCATTTGACTGTGTGGATTGTAACACAGTGTGTTATGTGGCTAACCTTGACAAGAAAGAGAATTCTAGAACACATGATTGTGCTCAGGTGAAACCTATACTTGGACCAGGAGACAGTCTTCAAAACAGAGCAAGGAAACACTGGATGGTTCAAAACAGGAAAGGTGTACACCAGGAATGCATCCTATTTCCATACGTTTTCAATCCATATGCACAACAGATCACCCAGAAGATTAGACTATTTGAGGAGAAGTGTGGCATCAAGGTTGGAGGAAGACTCATCAACAACATTGCTTGCCAAAACTGAGGAGGACCTGAAGCATTTGGTACAAAATGTCAAGGATTGTAGTCTTCTGTATGGATTCAAGCTCAGCATCAAGAAGACGAAGATTCTCATCACTTAATGTTAGTCATAATTTGTTGTTATAGGGTATGACTTTTATATATGCCATTTTATTTTTTACAACTTCCAATTTTCCTAGCTTCATACTTCAGATAGTCCATATTGCAATTAGGAATGAATGTCTACAGCCATCTCTCCTCATTTTGAGCTGTGCCACTTTAAGAAATGAAGGTCCTTCCTTGCCTCTAAGCTCTATTCCTTTGATGTTATTAAGATAGCTACTATGTTGAGAAGGTGGCTCTTCCTCAGTCATATTTTGCATGGCTTCTAATCTGAAAATTTCACCTTCCGGCACCATGTCACACAATGTTCTGCTGCTACTCAGAGTTCTCAAATACCAATAGCATAGCTTCCAGTATCACAGCTGCATACAAGCCATCACAGTACAGCAAAATCACAGACAAGTGATGGCAAGCCTCTTCAGGAAATACAAATAACACTATTTTTCATCTTACTTCAAACCAAATTAACTGTCATGTTAACCAATTTTGTTAACTTATAACTTTGTGCTTACGTGTTTATGAATTTCTGTGATAAAACTTAGACACATCAAAGTTCTCTACATTCTTCTTTTCAAAATTACACTTTAAATTATTTAGGAAAATGTCTCATTTCCTGACTTCAAATAATAGAATTAAGGTTTTGTTTCAACTGGGAAGTTTTGGCATGTTTCTCTCCATATATGTATAAGTACAAATTCTAATTCAGATGGCCCAGCCACTGCATACTCATATCGTGAATTCATTAAAAAACAGCTTACAGTCTAAACACACACATGCGCACATGATGTTGTTCTTGTTGCTATGTGCCACTGAGTCTTTTGCTACTCATAGTGACCCTATGTACAAGAGCCGTAAATGTCAATCTATCCTGTGCCAAACTCGCCGTCTCAAACATATTCATTCCCACCACTCCACTCAAAAAATCGATCCATCTCATCGAGGGTCTTCCTCTCCTGCACCGTCCCTCCACTCCCCCAAACATGATGTCCCTCTCCAAGGACCAGTCAGTCCCTCCTTGCAACATGCCCAAAGTATGTCAGATGAAGCTTCAGAATCCTTGACTCCAGGAAACATTCTGGCTTCACCCTCTCCAGAACA
>NW_006399751.1:27861146-27862447 GCF_000299155.1 Elephantulus edwardii | reverse complement strand
TGTTTCATGAAATCCTTCTGCATCAGTCAATTCCTTCTGGTACAGTGACTCTATATACTCCTTCCATCTTCTTTTAATGTTTCCTGGATCATTTACTATTCTGCCCAAAGGATCCTTAAGTATTGCAACTCAGGACTTGGTTTTGTCCTTCAGTTCCTTGAGCTTAAAAAATTCCAAGTGGGGAGCTCTGGTGGCCTAGTGGCAAGGAGCTGCAATTACAATCCCAGAGGTGCACGGTTCAAATCCACCACATGCTTTGCGGAGGAAGGAGGGACAATCTCCTCCTGTACCAGTCAGATCTGATTTGACGGTACACGCACACACACACACACACACAAAAATTCCAAGTGAGTTCGGCCCTTTTAATTTTCTGACTCCAGCTCTTTGCACATTTCACTGTAATACTTTACTTTGTCTTCCTAGCATAGTAGCATTTTAACAGCCAAGTTTATCTCTAACTAAACCTCTGAAAAATATTATTTCATGTAGTCCTGAAATATAGCTTAAATATAGCCATAACTACTTTTGGAAACCTTTGAGAGTAAAAAGATCTAACTTTTATAGACTTCTGTGTAATTCTCGGGGATTTTGTTTTCATAATAATTAAGAACAAATTTTGTTACCAATCTTATTTACTTTCTTTTCACTTGATCTCTTAAATGCATCTAGTCACTTCCAACATTTCCCCATCATCTCTTTTTCCAGCTCCAAAGGTACTGAAAATGTAAATTGTTCTTCTTTTAAAAAGCTCTAATGAAGGGACCTCTGGTGGTCTAGTGCAAGAAACTGCAATCCCAGAGGTACGAGGTTCAAAGCCACCAGATGCTCCACTGGAGAAGGAAGGGCAATCTCCTCCTGTACCAGTCAGATCCAATTTGATGGTACACACACACACAAAATAAATATTTTTAAAAAGCTCTAATAATTTCTAATAGTCTACAAGCTAAAAATATCATCATATGCAAAATTCACTACAGTCTAATAATGAATTAGCTTTTCATGATTATATCCTATTCTTTAACATTATACATATAATAAATTTAAAACTTTTTAAATTATTTATAAAAAATATTTGTTGTGAGGCTGCCATGGCGGCGGGTACCGGGGCCAGGCCGGCGCCGCGCTGGCTCAGGACGCTGGCGGAGCCGCTGAGCGCGGCGCAGCTGCGGCGGCTGGAAGAGCACCGCTACAATGTGGCCTGTGCGTCGCTGCTCGAACCGCCGCTGCAGCTCTTCTGGACCTGGCTGCTGCAGTGGATCCCGCTCTGGATGGCCCCCAACACCATCACCCTCCTTGGCCTC
>NW_006399751.1:27858846-27860550 GCF_000299155.1 Elephantulus edwardii | reverse complement strand
AGAACTGGCTTTGACAAGCACTCTGGCAATTGGACAATTAAAACAGACATGGGGGGGAAGAAGAACGAACTAGGGATGAGGGTGGAGAAAACAGTGCAACAATGAATGAATGAAAACCCAAAATCTCTGTAAATGTTCATTAAAACTAATAAAATTTAATTAAAAAAATTCATTTCTTACTTCTTCCAAAAAAAGGAAAAATTATCTAAGTTTAGCTAATTAATTAAGCAACTAATAGATTAAAAAGGTAAGCAAGTAATTACTCAGTATAAAAATTCAATTTCTCTTTTTAAATTATATCTATTTGTATGGCATTATATCCTAATAATTCAGGTCCAAGTTTCTGTATTGCCATAATTAAAATATAAGAATGGTCAAATATCTCATATAATATTCTCATCTATTTTATATAAAATTTTAGGTAAAAATCCTATCATGACTGAATAACTAATTCTAGATTAGTCATTTGGCTCTAAACAATTATAAAATTGAGCAAAATATATAGGATATCAGATGTTCAGTTCATAATGATAGCAAAGAACTCGTCTCTAAGAGAAGGAATTCTCTGAAGTAAATTGGCTCCACAGTCACTTAGAGCTTTGGTTAACAGGAGCTTTCCAAAACACTCTTACACAAAGAGGTGGAGCCCAGACAAAGCCCAACAGTCTTCTTTTTTGAGAAAATTACAAAGCTCCTTGTAAAATTTATATAGACATGCAAACAATTCAAAATAGCAAAAAAAAATCTTTAAAAGTAAAAACAAAGTTGAAAAATTCATATTACCTGATCTCGAAACTTACAGTAGCATAACAACAGCTGGGACACTGCAATGTTGACTTTAAAATGAACAAGTCAATGAATAAAGAATCCACAAATCAACACACAGTAACCTAGCCAATTGTTGTTTATGAAGGCATGAAAGTAATTCAACATCCATGGAGGGGAGGAGTCCAGTTGCAAGTCTGCCCCTCGTGACACATGTAGATTAATTTGAGAAGACTCATAATAGCTAAATAGAAAGTATTATATTGAATTGCAAGGAAGTGCTCACATATTATGATTTTAACATTTCTCTTATCGTATTATATATGTATATTTTTCTCTAATCTGTAATGTCTGTTCAATGTCTTAAGTGTCTTTTTCGTTATACTAGTTTATTTACAAAATTCTAAAACACGTCTTTTGATGACTAAGTTTTCTTTTGTGTGTATGTGTGAAATCTCATTTATCATCTTACACAATGTGTACTTTCTTTACCTTATTAAGAAATCTTTGATTCTAAATGTATGAAGAAATTCTCTGTTCCCTTCTATTGTGTAGAGGCTGAAATACAAATAACTTCTCAGGCATCTTAAATGGGTGGCAATTTAAGGATATCAAGGATTTATGAAAGATTGTTGAGAGCATTAACTCCCACTCCCAGAACAGACCGAATATGAAAGTGCAAAAACTAAAGAAACAAATGTGATTTTTTTTTTTTTACTTTGAGCTATGGCAATGTAGTTCATAGAAAATTGAGCTGCTAATCCAAACATGATCCTCTCTGGATGTTCTAACCCACCTTCAGCTCTGTGAGTGGAAGTTGGGCAATCTTCTCCCACGTAATTGACAAGTCTCTGAAAACTTGTTGGAGGGCTGGCAGTGAGATGGTTCTGAGACGAGTGAGTTTGAAGGTTTTATAGCAAGAAAAAATATAAATCACAT
>NW_006399751.1:27854537-27857132 GCF_000299155.1 Elephantulus edwardii | reverse complement strand
GCATCTGATCCCCACTGGACCCTCATCATTTCCTTCACCTGCTCCCCCCACCGACCAAACTGTGCAGCTCTGCAACTGCATCCTGGCCCATCCTCATCCTTCTGCCCCCAACCCTCACCTCCTTGTACCCCCAATATGTTTTTCCCAATAAAAGAAAAAAAAACATGAACAGACAATATAAAATATTAAAAATTCATTTTTAAAAATAAGTTTGACCCACATGGCATTCTTTTAGCAAAGAAAAAATATGTTAAGGATTGTTAGAATGTTTTCATGCACTTTGTATTTTTAACTAATAATTTAATGACAATCATTTTAGGTGCACAACTTACCAGAAATTTAAGCAACATTAAATAAAATACGAACTCATTTATATATCCTAACCATCTTGTTTCCATGCTTTTTCTATGTTGAAAGTAATAAAAGGTAAATACGCAAGAGTTGTCTGCTGTTGCTGAATTCTGTCCAGTTGGAACATATTCATAGCTGACCTTCCAGTGGGTTTTCAGAGTCGGTGAGGAGACTGTCCATATTTCTCTCAGCTGGTAGATTCAAATCGCATCCCTAAGGAATGAAAGCAGAATTCCTTCCCTATAAGCCATCAATGTTGTCTACTAAAAGTTCAGAAATGCTTGTGTTAATAGAGAATTCAATACAGGCCGATCTGTTTCAAATGTGTAGGTAAATTGCACCAGGTGAAAAAATCTTGACCATTGGGAGCTGCTCCTCTAACTCAGAGGCATGCTTCTCTTGCGGTTTGAATCCAAGAGTTGCTTCATGATAGAAAGATAGGCAACCTTCTCTAGTGCAATCCTGGAAATCTAACCAAGGGTCAGCCAAGAGTCAGTTCCAAATTAACAGTAATGAGTGAGTTGAGTTAGTGCAAGACTATGACTGAAGCCTTGTCAATGACTTAACCCTTTCAAGCCTGAATTAATGTATGCTTTGAACTTGTTGTTACCATGTGTTTTCTGTAAAGGAAGATATTTGGAGTTATTTTTCTGAAATGATTTTGATATAATGGGGTCATTGTTATTGTTTGCCATTGAGCCTGAACTGACCCATAGCTGACCCCCTAGTCGGTTTTCAGATGTGGTAAATCACACGGAAGTGTACCTCTCTTTCCTCCGCCGGGCAGCTAGCTGGTTTGAACTGTGTGTCTTTGGAATTGCAACGTTGTTTCTTACCACTAAGCCACGACTGAGTAGAGAGCATAAGCCCACTGGTCTCTGATGCCAACTAGTGTGATGGGACATGTTGCTTCACCGTCACACAGTATTACAGGGCCCCCATCTCTGCCAGATTTCCTCACTTAAACGTGGGTTAGCAACTTTCCACTACATCCAAGAGTTATAAAATGTAGATGGGTATTATACGTACTATAGATCACAAAAGGGTTAAAAAACTGCACATGCAGCTGAAGATGATTGTGATGAAGAAGTTGTTGATTAAAACATTTAAAAATAAGGACAAAGTTTCATCACAATAAAGGGCAAGTAGAACTTGCCAGGAAATCAACATGAGTAACTCAGGAACTGTCTGTATGTTCCCCATGAGTGCACACCAGTAAGTCACATTGGCTTTAAGAGCGTTACAAAAATGCAGTATCATGTCACTTTCAATCCTCTTATGTGTAACACAATTTCTAACTTGTAGCACACATTTCTTTATATGTGTATTTTGAAAACTCTATGCGTTTACAGAGGAAAACAGCTCTTTTTCCTTTTTTTCTTAGAACTAATACCACAGAATAATCTTTGAAAAATACTATAGACTTAAAAAGGCATACCTCAGAAATATTGTGGGTTAGATTCCAGACAGAGCCATAAAGTGAATATCACAATAAAGCTGTTGTTGCTCCTTGCCGTCAAGTCAGAACAAACTCATAGCTGACCCTTCAGCTGGTTTTCAGAGGGGGTAAATCACACAGGAGGAAATTTTCATCTTTCCCTCTCAAAGCAGGTGGTGAGTGTGAAACACTTGCACCATTGCAACACCTTACCTCCATACCTCCAGAGCTCCCCCAATAAAGTTAGTCACAACTATCTTTGGTTTCCCAGTGTGTATAAATACTATGTTTCTACTATTTTTATAGTCTGCCAAGTGTGCAAAAGATTATGAAAAACTTGGAATACTGTGAGAATTGCCAAAATGTGGCACAGAGATACAAAGTGAGCAAATACTTTGGGGGAGGGAGGAGAGGAAGTCATTGATGGTTTTGCATGGCACAAGGCTGCACAAACTTCCAATTTTCAAAAATTATGCTATCTATGAAGTGCAATAAAATAAAGCCCAATAAAACCATTATGCCTGTATTCAAGCAGCGATGTCTTTCAAGACCAGGGATACTAAGTATCAGAGACAGGGAAACATGCTTTGAAGTAATTGCTTTTCCAAATCACAGCTGAAACCAATTGCTGTTGCTGTTAGACACTATCTGGTCAACTACGACTCATAATAACACTGTAAAGAGCAGATCAAAACCTTGCCCTAGGATCTGAAATCTTGGTGGGGTGCCTGAAGCCAGGCTTCCTACTGTAAGGCCAGATCAATAGCATTACTGGCCTTACCCTGTTCCTGCTGCTGTCCCCAGTT
>NW_006399751.1:27828486-27853802 GCF_000299155.1 Elephantulus edwardii | reverse complement strand
ACCTTGCCCTATCCTGAGCTGCCCTCATTATCTCCCAACCCATTGCTGTAGTCACTGTGTCAACCCATCTCATTAAAGGCCTTCCTCTCTTTCACTGGGTCGACCTTTCCCAGCATCAGCACCTCCTGACCACATGCCCAAAGTGTGAGATAAAGTTTCACTGTCCCTCCCTTTAAGAAGCACCCTGGTTGTACTTCCTCTACAACAAATGTGTTCTTTTGCCACTTCCTAGTAAATTCAATATCCTTCACTAATATTACAATTCAAAAGCATTGATTCTTCTTTGGTCATCCTTATTCATTAGGCAACTTTAAGATGCATGGGAAACAACTGAAAATATCGTGGTTTATATCAGACACACCATAGTCTTTAAACGTATATCCTTGCTCCTTAACTTTTAAAAGAGTTTTTTGGCTCAAAGTAAAATGAGGTCACTGACAATTTCAACTTTTTCCCAATCTATCTTCATTTTGACATAACATCACAAGTACTACAAATTCTTCATTTTCAAATAAATTTAATATTTTCTTCCAAAATCAAAATTCTCTATTTAGGTACCTTACCTGGTTAATTGCATTACCATTTATCCAGTTATTTGAGACACAAACCTGGTAATTCTTTTAGACTCTATCCTCATCATCATATATAGTTTTCAATTCGTTAATAATTTTTTCTAAGTGGAATTAATTTTTCCTACGTCTTTATTCATCTTCCACTGCTTTCGTTCATACTCATCTCTAAGGTACTTAAAAATTCTCCTACTTGGCATCTTGTTCTGCTCCAGTCAAACCTCTCTTGACTTTCAAAGGGGAAAAAATTCCTTTTTTTTTTTTATGGTACCAACAATGGGATTTATTAGGGAAGGAAATTGGAGAGTAGGAGATGCAAAGAATTTCACACCCAAAATTAGTCCAGCTTTTAGCTCAGCAATTCCAAGGCACAACTCCTCACTTAGTTCAGACTCGGGTTTCAATTCAGCAAGCAGCTTTTCCTTTTATCATCAAAGGCACGGCAAAACCCAACAGTGGCCAGCACAAATTCAAGGAGGCTCAGGGCATACCTTGCTACCGTTAGCCCACAGCAATGCTACAGTCTCTCCACCACGATGGTCTCACTCTCACCGGGGTCTTGTCACTGCAAGCCTTGCTCTTGGCCTCAAGTCTTGCTGCAAGTCTTGCACGCTTCAAGTCTTGCTGCTCAGTGTGAGAAGTGCTCCTTTGCTTATCCTAATCTGCAGCTGATGTTGATTTGCAAGATTATGTGTCTGTAGTTAAGGTTGCTGGAGACCAGAGGCTAAATGGCTAAAAAGAGGGCAATTTTTAGTCTAACACCACAACATCAGTGTACAAATCTCCATTTATGTGTCAGTCCTATTTTCCTCAGGGTATGTTTACTAGGCGTAAAATAATTGGGTCATACCCAATTTCTGTCTTCAGCTTTTTTTTTTACTTATTATTTTTTTGTGCTGAAACTGAGGAGGACCTCATGCACTTACTGCAGAGGGTCAAGGACTGCAGCCTTCAATATGGACTGAGGCTCAATGCCAAGAAGACAAAAATTCTCACCACTGGACCAATTGGTAGCATCAGGATGGATGGCGAAGAGATTGAGATTGTTCACAGCTTCAGTTTGCTCGGCTCCACGATCAATACTCTTGGCACCAGTAGCCAGGAAATAAAAAAACGTATTGCGACGGGAAAGTCTGCGGTTAGGGACCTCTCCAAAATACTCAAGAGCAACAGTGTCTCTCTGGAGACTAAGGTCCGCCTGATACAGGCCATGGTTTTCGCAATCACTTGTTATGCATTAGAGAGTTGGACAATGACTAGGGAGGATAGAAGGAAAATTGACGCCTTTGAGCTGTGGTGCTGGAGAAGAGTATTGAATGTACCATGGACTGCCAAGAAAACAAACAGATTCATCGTAGAGAGGATTAAATCAGGCTGCTCGTTGGAGGCAAGGATTCTGGGGCTTCGTCTGACACACTTTGGACATGTTTTAAGGAGAGACAGGTCTTTAGAGAGGGACATCATGCTGGGTAGAGCAGAGGGACAGCGCAGGAGGGGAAGACCCTCTATGAGGTGGATTGATTCAGTGACTGGGGTAATCGGGAGGCAATGAGATTGGCACAGGATAGAGCAGGGTTTAGGGCTGTTGTACATAGGGTCGCTATGAGTCGCAAATGACTCGACGGCGCATAACAACAACAACAACCATCAAATCAGATCTGACTGGTGCAGGAGGAAACTGCCCCTCCTTCTCCAGCGGAGCATCTGGCAGATTCAGAGCACCTCCACGATTGCAGTGCAGCTTCTTGCCACTAGGCCACCAGAGCTCCCTTATCTTCAGCTTTTTTGAGGAAATGCCATATTGCCTTCCAAACTTGATGTAAAGATTTTAAGCACTTCCTTATTTCCTATGAGCTCCGATGGCCTCCTGTGGACTAGGAGGAGCTGCTTAGCCAAATGTGGCACCTCTCCGGCAGTTCGAATCGGCCAGCAACTCCACAGGAGAAAGTAGAACAATCTCCTACCATGAAATTTGTTGTTGTTGTTGTTGTTGTTGTTGTTGTTGTTGTTGTTGTTGTTGTTATGTGCCGTAGAGTCGCTTGTGACTCATAGCGACCCCATGTACTATCCTATGCCAATCGCACTGCCTCTGACACACCCATCCCAATTACACCAGTCACTGAATCCACCTCATAGAGGGTCTTCCCCTTCTGCGCTGTCCCTCCACCCTCCCAAGCATGATGTCCCTCTCCAAGGACCTGTCTCTCCTTACAACATGTCCAAAGTATGTCAGACGAAGCCTCAGAATCCTTGCCTCCAAGGAGCAGCCTGGTTTAACCCTCTTCAGGATGAACCTGTACAATTTACAGCCTCCAAAAACCTACCAGAAGGTCAACCACATTCCAGCTTCACAGCAGTTAGTTTTAATTTTGAATTATTTCCTATAAAATATATTTAGCATACAAAGCCCTTCTATCTTGCCTTCAAGCCTAGTAACTCTATCTTACCATTGTCATTTCTCCTGCCCAACACTAGTTTAGCCTAACCACAGTTACTTGGCTAGTAGCTGCCTTCTAGGAAACCGTGAGTGGTAAAATAACAATGTGCCTGACTGCCAGCTGAAGGTGCTGGCAGTTCAAATCCACCCAAAAGCAGGCAATCTGCTTCTGAAAGGTCAAAGCCTTGAAAACATTATAGAGAGTTCAACCCTTCTACAGAGAAGTTCAACACTTTTGAAGTAGCAACAAAAAAAAAACAAAACAAAACAAAAATCTTCATACCTGGCCCAATAAGGAATATTACAAAGTGTGTAGAAAAGGTTGACATTTTCAGTTATTTCATTTCACTTAGATTCACAATCAACATCCACAGAAGCGGCAGTCAAGAAATCAGTATATGTATTGCTATGGGTAAATCTGCTGCCAAGGAAGTCTTCAAAATGTTAACTAGCAAGGATGACACTGTAAAGACTAGGATGTGCCTATGTCTATGGTACTTTTTATTGCTTCATATACACGTTAAAGTTGGATGATGAACAAGCAAGAACTAAGAAAAGCTGATGCCTTTGAGTTGTGGTGTTAGTGAACAGTATAAAATATATCCTGTGCTGCCAAAAGAACAAACAAGTCTATCTTCGAAGAAGTGCAACCAGGAAGCTCATTAAAGATAAAGATGGTGAGATTCCAGCTCACATACGTTGGGTATATTATCAGGAAGGACCATTCTCTGGAAAAGAACATCATGCTTGGGTAAATAGAGTGTCAGAGAAAAAGAGGAAGTCCTTGGACCAGAGGGATTGACAGAGGAAGTGCAACAACAGGTTTAAGGACAGGCGAGAATGTGAGGATGGGTTAGGATTGAGCAGCAGTTTGTTCTGTGAAGTTTCTGTGGGTTAGAGTCAACTCAATGGCTCCTAACAGAAGATCATGTAACATCAAAAGCTTGTGAAGTTTCAATGGGTTAGAGTCAACTCAATGGCTCCTAACAGAAAATCATGTAACATCACAAGCATCTTTCTAGCCACAATTTCCATTAAGTCTCTCTCTGAAAGTGTATATCATTTTCTAACAATATTAAGCATTTCTAAATACCTGTGGGCATAATTTTGTCTCAAGTTGTGAATTTTACAAGTTGGCTTTTATTCCTGCAGTTATCCTTTTCCTTCTAGTATTTAGTCTTGAGGATTCAATATAAATGTTCCCACAAGCAACTGAACTTATCAAGGCAGACTTAAAAATTGCCTCTTCTGTATTCCCATTGTCCCTTAAAGACTTATTAGAGTGTTTATAATACTGCTGTTATTGTTTATGATTTTATCACCAACAGTAGATACTGAACCCTTCAAACATTTAGAACCTTATCCACTTTTGTATCCCCAATATCTACCATAGTCTGACAATTATGTAAATAACAAAAAACAAATCTGTTGCCAGCAAGTCATTTCTAACTTATTGCAGCCCTATGTGTTAGAGAATAAGGCTGACAGAGTTTTCTTGTCTAAATCTTTATAGAACATATAAGTAAGACAAGCCTTTCTTCCAAGGGGTTGTTGGGTAGATTTGAACTGCCCACCTGTAGATTAACAACAAATCATTAACCCACCTGTTAAAAGAGAAATATCATTAAATGTCACCACCCTTCTGCCAGTTTGTCCTACTGTGGTGACTTGCATGTTGCTGTGCTGCTGGAATTTTTGCCTCTGAAGTTGCATCAGCAGGTTTACTAATGGTGGATAGGTGTAGTCAAACCTTCCAGACTGAGACACGTTAGGAGGAGGGATTGGAATCTAGCTCTTCAAAAACTGGCCAATAAACACCTTGGAATAACAATGGAACATCATTGGACATAATGCCAGAAGGTGAGCCCCTCAAGCTGGAAGCATGTAAAATATGACTGGGGAAAGGTTTCCTTATCAAAGTAGTTGTTGTTGTGTCTGATCAAGTCGGAAATGACTCATAGCTGACCTTCGCATGGGTTTGCAGAGGCAGTAAATCACACAGGAGGAGAATGCCCATCTTTTTCCCAAAGAGACACTGTTGAATTCAATCCAGAAGCCTTTGAGATGGCAATGCAACTCCTTACCACTAAGCCATCAGAGCTTCCTCATCAAAGTAGACTTTTCCTTAATGATACAGATGAAGTAAAGCTTTTGGAACCCTCATTGTGGTTGTAGGAAGATTCAACATGAAAAACCATTGCAAACCTCTATTAATAATTGGGACATAGGATGTATGAAGTATGAATCTAGGAAAATTTAAATTTGTGGTAAATGTAATAGAAAACATAAAGATTGATATCATAAGCACATTGTTGTTGTTAAGTGCTAGCAAGTTAAGAGTGACTCATAGAGATCGTATAAACAACAGATCTATCCTGTGCCATCCTCGTCATCTCTGACACACTTGAGCCCATTGCTACAGTCACTATGTCAATCCATAACTGACCTTCCACCTTTCCAAGCATGATATCCCTTCCAAGGAATAGCCTGTCCTGGCAACATGTCCAAAAGTTGAAAGACAAAGCTTTACCACCAAGAAGCACTCTGACTGCACCATTTCTAAGATAAACTTCATTCTTTTGTTAGTCCTTGGAATAGTCACTACTCTTCTCTACCACCACAACTCAAAGACATCAATTCTTCTTCTGTTGTCCTTATTTCATTGTCCAGCTCTCAGGTGCACAGTTATTGTGTTGTTATTGTTTTGTACTGTCAAGTTGGAACCAACCCATAGCTGACCCTACAGCAGGTTTTCAGAGGCAGTTAATCAAAAGATTATCCATCTTTCTCCCATGGAGAAGCTGTTGAATTCAAACAGGCACAAACATGTGCCTTCAGGATTCAAGCTCAGCTTCTTACCACTAGGCCACCAGAAAAGACTATGACAAAGTATTAGTCTTCAAACTGACATCACTGTTCTTCCGTATTTTAGAGAGATCCTTGACAGGAGACCTGCCCAATGCAATACATATCCTGATCTCTTGATTGCTATTCTAAGCATAAATGAGTTAAAAAGGATTGATATTGATTATTTGAATAAAATAATTCTGTAGCCTGCTTTATAGTAATGACAAATTGAAGATGAATGCATTGTATTGACTCTACACTTGATCTTAGCCAAAAGGCCGAGAAGTGATCATTGTATTGACTCTTTGACAGAAAAGCCCTCTGCCATCACCTGGCTCAGAATAGCCCAGGTCAGATTGACATCCCATCTATAGTTTTGAGCCTGCCCAACCTACTCCCTTCCTTCAGGACAGATAAGAGTGTACTGTGACTGATAAAATATAATCTATATATTTGACTATGCTCAGCATCCTATAGACTTTTTTTCCTCAAGCTACAACACATAAGTTCTACATCATCAATCAATTCTCACTCTTATATGGAACAAACGACAATAGAATCACAATTCCCCTTATTCTTTTCTTGACCTTCTGAGAGATGAGATTGTGGGGGAAATGTGGTAATATTTTATTAGAAAATCTGCTCTTTCAGAAATTCAATTTCTTCTAACTGCTGAGATGGTTTTGATGAAGAGTGGTACATTCAAAATAACTAAAACTAAATTCAAGAGCTTTAGACGATGACTCCACTACTTTCATGACTTTAAGAAAGTTACTTAACATCACTAAACTTGTTCTTCATCTACCAAAATGGGCTGAAAGTACCTTCAAAAACTTCTTATGAAGAGCAAGGTACATGATCAAATAATGTTAATTTCATTTATGGTAGACAAGACAATATTGCTTATATACACTACAGGAGTTCTGGTGGTCTGGTGGTAAGAAGCTGCCCTGTAATCCCAAAGGCATGCAGTTTGAATCCACAAGCTGAAACACACGAGAAGGATGGTCAATCTTCTTCAGTAAAATTTACTGCCTTTGAAAACACACTGGAGGATCAGCTGTGAGTCTGTTCCAACTCAATGGCACACAACAAAAACAACATCCACATCCAACATGCCTTCAGAAACTCTATGAACTTTGATAAATGTTGATAGTTATAGAGTGGCTTCAGGCCTTTCAGTCATAGTGTTGCTATGAGTCATGCTCAACTCAAAGGCAATGAATAACAACATACTATAAATATATACTTAATCATGCTATTGTTAATATTACTCTCCAAATAAAATGTATGAGGATGATGTATTACTTAAGCTATAAAATAAGCAAAAATAACCAAGGAATAATGTAATTGCTTTAGAATACAGCAGGAGCAATGAGAAGTATCATAACTTAAATATTCATTAAAGAAAACCTTAATATGTCAACAAGTGAAGATATGAAAAATAAGCCTATTCTTTAGATACAGAAGAAAATTATCACACAAAAAAAATTAATTGGTAACCAAGTCTGTCTTAGGAGAAATAATGAGGTAGCGTACTTTATTGTTTGGAATCATTCTGATTTATCTTAAAAATGTGCATGAACATTTTGCTTCTTGATAAAAGCTTCTGTAAAATAATGTTGAAAGAATGTGTATACAGGGACAAGTAGGGACTTAGGTTCATTTTTTGCTATCAATTTTTATAAATATTATAACATATATTGACTATACTTTTGACCACATGTTTATGTATCTTTTCATATTGTTAGTATTCAGTTATCTTGGAGCATAATTCACTTTGAGGAACTATTTTTTAATACTTTTGATAAACTTGAGCAATATTCATTGATGTACTGGAGAACTCTGAAAATAAATTGAAGTGTACTTCTTAAAAACTTCTTGTTATTGTTGTTGTGAGGTGTCATTGAGTAAAGTATGATTTATAATGACTCCATGAACAACAGATCTGAAACCTGTGCTATCATGTGCCAACCTCATCATCTGACATACTTGAAACCATTGCTGTAATCACTGTGTCAGCTCACCAATTATGAGTTTTCCTCTCTTTCACCAACTCTCCACCTTTCCAAGCATTATGTGTCTTTCCAAGGAATCACCTCTCTTAGCAACATGCTCATAGTACATGAGACAAAGCTTGGTCATCTTTGCCTCCAAGGAGCATTCTGGCTGTACTTTCTATAAGATTTATTTGTTTGTCCTTCTTGTAGTCCTTGGGATTTTCAGTACTGTTCTCCCACACCACACCTCAAAGACACCAATTCTTCTATCACCTTCTTTTTTGTCTAGCTCTCAGATGCATAACAAGTTACTGAAAAGAACATGGCCTGAATTAAGAGCACTTTGGTCTTCAAATTGATATTAATAATTTAGAGTTCCATGACTGAGGACTTTCCCAGTACAACATATCTCCTAATCTCCTGACTGCTGGTCCAATCAAGTAAGATGAAGTCGAATAAGAGGGCAATCTGGCTGCAACATCCATCACCCCATGGATTTCCAGGGTTAATTCAGCTGATCTTGTTGGCTAGGTTGGTATCCCCTTTCTCGGTTACCGATCCACGTGCTTCCTTCCCAAAGATGCACACTTGGTTGAAGAGGACGGCAGCCCCAATAGAAGGAAGAACATCCTTTGGTCAAGAGTGGCTGAGCTTCCTGCTAAAATCTCCAAACAAACTCTCAAGATTCAAGTAAGAGGAAGTTATCGACAGTTTCATTCTTCTGTTCATCTACTATGATGTTGCCTTCAGGTCCAGTAATGAGAGAATGTTTGTTTTCTTGACATTGAGATGTAATCCATATTGAACTCTGTAGTCTTTGATCTTCTGCAGCAAGTGCTTCAAGTCCTTCTCACATTCAGCAAACAAAATTGTGTCATCTGCATAAAGGAAGTTGATGCTACATTCTTCTTCACAGAGTCCAGCTTCTCAAATAATTTGCTCAACACAAAAATTTAGTAACTATGAAGAAAGAATACAACTCCCCATACCTCTCTTAATTTTAAACCCTGTAGTGTTCCCTTGCTTTGTTCACATAAGAGCCTCTTGGCCTAGGTATAGTTTTTGGTTTTGGGTTTGGGATTGGGTTTTTTATTAATTTTTTTAATTATTTTTGTGTGTGTGTATGTACCAACAAATTGGATCTTACTGGTACAGGAGGAAATTGTCCCTCCTTCTTCAGCAGAACATCTGGTGTATTTGAACTGCTCACCTCTGGGATTGCAGTACAGCTTCTCGGCAGTAGGCCACCAGAGCTCGTTTAGGTATAGTTTTTAATGGTAAGTTTTTAGATAAGTGTTCTGGGATTTCCATTCTTCTCAATGTCAGATAATTTGTTCTTAAAAATTAGTGTCTATAATTTTAAACATTATTCTACATTTTTCGTCTTCCTGTCTATTACATTCTGTGGTCTTAGAGTGTTCAATCATAGTACCCAGGTAATATCTAGTCCTTATGGCCTCAGGGTAGTGGAAGCTATGGTTCCCACATAGCCATTAGTCTTCTGGACTAAATTGTTTCCTTAGGTCTTATTTTCTTTCTTTGTTTGTTTTTTATTGGGTCTTTTAATGCAGCCTTGGGGGGGGGATTTTCAACTCTGTTGTGCTGCCTTGCTCAGCATTTCTTAAGCTCAAGGAACTGAAGAACAAATTCAAACCTCGAGTTGCTATAATCAAGGATGCTTTAGGCAGAATATTAAATGATCCAGGAAGTATTAAAAGAATATGGAAAGAATATGTTGAGTCAATGTATAGAAAGGAATTGGCAGACACAGAAGAATTTCATGAAACATATATGAGCAAGAGCCCATGGTGATGAAGGAAGAAGTTCAAGCTTCTTTGAAGGAAAGAGCAAAAAATAAGGCCCCAGGAATAGATGGTATACCAATTGACATATTTTACCTAACAGATGCTTCCCTGGATGTGCTCACCAAGTTATGTCAAGAAATCTGGAGAACAACCACTTGGCCAACTAACTTGAAGAGATCTATATTTGTTCCCATTCCAAAGAAAGGTGACCCAACAGAGTGTGGAAACTATAGAATATCATTGATTTCACATGCAAGCAAGATTCTACTAAAGATTATCCAAAAATGACTGGAAGAGCACATCAGCAGAGAACTGCCAGAAGTCCAGGCTGGGTTTAGAAGGGGTTGTAGTACTAGGGATATTGTAGCTAATGTTAGATGCATATTGGCTGAAAGCGGGGAGTACCGGAGGAATGTCTATCTGTGCTTCATTAATTATGCAAAGGCATTTGACTGTGTGGATCATAACAAACTGTGGCTGACTCTGACAAGAATGAGAATACCAGAACACTTGATCATGCTAATGTGAAACCTATACTTGGATCAAGAGGCAATTGTCAGAACAGAGCAAGGAAACACTGCATGACTCAAAATTGGGAAGGGTGTACACCAGGCATGTGTCCTGTCTCCATAACTTTAACCTGTATGCAGAAGAGATCATCCGGGAGACTGGGCTCTATGAGGAGAAATGTGAGGTCAAGATTGGTGGAAGCTCTAGCAACAATCTGCGTTATGCAGATGACACCACCCTGCTTGCTGAAACTGAGGAAGACCGGAAGCACTTGTTGCAGAGGGTCAAGGACTGCAGCCTTCAATATGGATTGAGGTTCAATGTCAAGAAGACGAAGATTCTCACCACTGGACCAATTAGCAGCATCAGCATGGATGGTGAAGAGATTGAGATTGTTGACAGCTTTATTCTGCTTGGCTCCACAATCAACACTCTTGGCACCAGTAGACAGGAAATTAAAAGACACATTGCGATGGGAAAGTCTGCTGTTAGAGACCTCTCTAAAGTGCTGAAGAGCAATGGTGTCTCTCTGGAGACTAAGGTACGTCTGATACAGGCCATGGTCTTTTCAATCACTTATTATGCATCAGAGAGTTGGACAGTGACTAGGAAGGATAGAAGGAGAATTGATGCCTTTGAGCTGTGGTGTTGGAGAAGAGTATTGAGGGTACCGTGGACGGCTAGGAAAACAAACAGATTCATCCTTGAGAGGGTTAAACTGGCCTGCTCCTTGGAGGCAAGGATTCTGAGTCTTCATCTGATGTACTTTGGTCATGTTGTAAGGAGAGACCGGTCCTTGGAAAAGGACATCATGCTTGGGAGGGTGGAGGGCAAGCGCAGGAAGGGAAGGCCCTCTGTGAGGTGGATTGATTCAGTGATTGGGGTAATTGGGATGGGAGTGTCAGTGACAGTGAGATTGGCACAGAACAGAACAGAGTTTAGGAGTGTTGTACATAGGGTCACTATGAGTCGCAAGCAACTCGATGGCACACAACAACAACAACTTTTAATGCAAGTTTACAGAAGAGTTGGATTTTAGTTGTTGTTAGGAGCCGTCAAGATGACTACAACTGTTAGTGTATACAATTGATAGGGAGCAGTAAAGGAAACACTGACAAAGTAACCTGATCAGAACTTATTCTGGACAATGATGTGGCAGTGGCAATAAAACACAGGAAAAACAGATTCATCCATAAAAAGTAGCCAAAGAACTGTCTGCCCAAGAACCATCATAAATTAATCAGAAGCTATGCACCTCCATAAACTAAGCAAAAACTGCGTTAACCTGACTCCCTGCTAGAGAGAGTGTTTAACTTCTTGTGTTGGATAGAGACAAGACCTCATCTGTTCATTCTGTTATGAACCTCTAATAAACTTCAGCTTCCTTCACTTGCTCTGGCTCACTATTTTGTGTGTGTATGTGTGTGTGTGTCTGTGTGTATGTGTGTGTGTGTCTCCCTTCCATCAAAATCTCATACTGGAATCAGAACTTTCTAGTTCTTACTCAAAAAAACTCTGAACTTTGGATATCATCCCCCATGGCAACCCTATCAACAGAAATTTTGCCTTATCCTGTCCCATCCTCACAATCTCTTTCATGTTCAAGCCCAAGTTAAATGTTATAGTCACTGTATCAGTCCATCTTGTTGAAGGTTTTCTTCTCTTTCATTGATCTTTACCTATCACTGAACAATTACTTTTTCCAATAACCAGTCCCCTCCTGATAATATGCCCAAAGTATGTGAGACAAAGTTTCACCATCCTTGCTTCTAAGGAATACTCTGGTTGTGCTCCTTCTAAGCCAGATCTGTTGGATTCTTCCATTTATTGCTTACAAATGGAATATTCTGTACTCTTGGCTCACACTACAGTTCAAAGGCATTTATTCTTCTTTGGTCATCCTTATTCATTGTCCAACTCTCAGATGCATGAGAAGCAACTAAAAAGACCACAGCTTGGATCAGGCTAGTTTTTGTCTTTAAACTAATATTGTTGTACATTAGCACTTTACAGAGGTTCTTGGCAGCAGATTTTTCCAGTGCAACGTATTTTTTGATTTCTTGGCTGCTGCAACCATGAGTATTAATTGTGTCCAGGTAAGATTAAATCATATACAACTTCAATCTTTATCTATCATGTTGTTACCTATTAGTCAAGTGTTGTTATTGTTGTTGTTGAATGCCTTTAAGTCGAGCACAACTCATAGCGACCCTAGAGGGGCCTGAAGTCCCTCTACAAACTATCGACGTTTATCAAGGTTCATAGGGTTTCCTGAGGCATGTTATGTAGGAAGAGGATGCCACTCCTGCTTCCTAACCTGTCACAGTATGTTGTTATGTGCCATTGAGTTACCTGCGATGTATAGTGACCCTATGTACAACAGCTCTGAACCCTTCCCTGTCCTGAGCCAGTCTCACTAACTCTGACCCACCAACCCTGATCGCCCTAGTTACTGTATCAATCCATTTCATCAGGGTCTCCCTCTCCTGTGCTGTCCGTCCACCTTTATGAGCATGATGTCCTTCTCTAAGGACTGATCTTTGCTGGCCACATGCCCAAAGTAAGTGACGCAGAGCTTCAAAATCCTAGTCTCCAAGGAGAAACTTGGTTTCACCCTCTCCAAGGCAGGCCTATCTGTTTTCTTGACAGTCCACTGTATGTACAAGACTCTTCTCCAGCACCACAACTCAAAGGCATCTATTCTTCTTCTGTCATCATTAGTCATTGTCCAATTCTCTGAAGCATAATTGAGAAAACCATGGCCTGGATTAGGCACACCTTTGTATCTAGACTGACATCGTTGCTCTTCAGCACTCTGGAGAGGCCCATAGCAGCAGATTTTCACAATGCAAATCATCTTTTGATTTCCTGACTGCTGGGGTTAAGAGTGCTGATTGTGGATTCGAGCAAGCTGTAATTGCTAACAACCTCAATTTCTTCTCCATCTAATCTGGTGCTGCCAATTGCCCAGTGGTGGGAATCTTTGTCTTCTTGATGTTGAGCTTCGATCCATATTGAAGACTACAGGCCTTGACCTTTTGCTTCAGGACTGGTCAAGTGATAAAGACAAATTTTCTTGATGTTAAATGTGATCCATATTGAAGGCTGTAGGCTTTCATCTTCTTGAGTAAGTGCTCTAAGTCACCTTCACTTTTGGCAAGTAAGATTATATCATTTGCATAATGCAGGGTGTTGATGAGTCTTTCTCTAATTCTGATGCCATATTCTTCATATAGACCAGCTTCTTGAATTTATTCAGGGTGCAGATTGAATAGGTATGGGGAAGGGATACAGCCCTGACACACATTTTTTTTTTCCTGATTTTAAGCTATACAGTGTTTCCTTGTTCTATTCAAACAACTGCTTCTGGGTCTATGAATAGAGCTCTCTCAATATTATCCATAATTGTTATAATCCACACAGTCAAATGCTTTAGAGTAATTGCTAAAATACAAATAACTTTTCCTGATAGTCTCTACTTTTTACCAAGATCCATATGATATGCCTGGTGCCACGGCTTCTTCTAAATTTAACTTAAATTTCTGGCAATCCCTCTTGATAGCGATCTAGATTGTTGGGGTTTTATTTTTAACAATCTCCAGAAAGATATTACTTGCATGTGATATTAATATAGATCACTTGGTAATTTCCACAAGCTACTGAATCACCTTTAAAAAAAAAAAATAAGGAAAAATATGGATCTTTCCCAGTCACTTAGCCAGGTACACGTCTTCCAAATTTCTTGGCATAGGTGAGCATGACCAAGACTACACTCGTTTGTTAAAACACTTTAATTGATGTTCCACCAATTTCTGGGGACTTGGCTTACTGCTAATGCCTTCAGTGAAGCTTGAACGTCCTCCTTAATTCCTTTGGGTTTTGATGATATGCTAAATCCTAGTGTAATTCATTAGTCATTGTTGTTGTTATGTACCATCAAGTCAAAACTAACTCATGGGACCCATAGCTTGTTGATTTGACTTGGCCCCATATGGAGCTAGAGCTGAGTAACAAGACTAACAGGTCTGCAAAGTCAGGTGAAATTGGGCTCCTGAGCTTGTAGCTGATGCCCCTTTGAACCTAGCCGCAGATGGCTGAGGATGAGTTGACCAGAATCAACTAGATGAAGAGAAGACGATTCATGCTGGGAGCTAGGGTAGATTAGATGCTCAAAGTTTCCAAATTGAACAGATGCTCCTTCAGCAAAAGAGACAAACTTGTTCCCTCACAAGTGATAGGATGGTATTAATAAGTTCAGGATTACTAAAGCATATGGTATAGATGTAAAACTGATATCCCGCACTTCCTGCCTGAAGATCTGGTCGAACCTTCTAATTGAAATTAGTCTGGTCCTCAAATCCTGCTGTAACTTCTCCACAGCCATCAGAGTACCTAAACTGTCAGTTTACCAGGAGAGGAGATGCATCTTTCATTAAATTAGCATTTATCTTTTCTCAGTCATTTGTGAACTGTCCCTCAGGTTATATGTTAACTAGAAACTGAGAATCTTAAAGTTGTACTTTTCTCAATCACATGTGAACTGTACCTTAAACTGTCTGCTTACCAGGAATATAAATGTATCTTTCCTGGATTAACATTTATATCTTTGGAACTGTTATTCTTAGTCATATGTTAAGTAGATTCACACCTACCTAAATTTGTTTACTAGTGACTGTAAACTGTTCTCTTTGAATGTAAAAATTCTCAAGCTTTGAAGTAGCGATGTTGTTGTGATGTTGTTGGTGATGTGTCCTTGCCAGCTGACTCAAAGCCCTGAGCCCTGCTATATCTTTAACCAATTTCGTGGTGTTCTGCACACCTACCCCAAGTACCCCATTCACTGAGCAAATCAGCAACTGGCTATCTAAAAGGGTAACACTGGGCATGAGGCTTGAAGTAGCAGACTTACATGCTTTCACAAAAGTAGATGGTGAGGTGATTGTAAGGGAGGGGAGCCCACAATATACAGGAATGAAACTTAATGCAAATGAAAGACTGTATGGAACATAATGTACATGCATGAAACACAATATTCATTTTTAAAAAAGGAGAAAAAAAACTTGTCTCATGACTGACTGTCCAGTGGGTTTTCAGTGGCAGTAAATAGCAATAGTGGAGATTGTCCATCTTTTTCCCATTGAGCAACTGATGGATTTGAATGTCATTCCTTTGAGTTGGCAGCACATCTCCTCACTACTAAATCCCCAGAGCATCCTTCATTAGCTATTAGAGAGACACCAATAAACCCAAAGGGAGATATTTTTTCCCAGTAACAGTGTTGTTGTTGTTGTTGTAACCATGTGCTATCAAGTAAAAACAAACTCAAACCTAGTCCTCCAGCAAGTTTTCAGAGGGAGTAAATCACACTGGAGGAGGTTGCCTGTCATTCTCCTGTGGAGCAACTGTTAACTTTGAACTGCAGGCCTTTGAGTAAGTGATTGGGTGGTATTAATAAATTCAGAATTCTCTATATAAGTATCAGTTATAAAACTATAGTTATTTTTCTGCAGCCTGCAAAACTAGTTGCTTAGCCTCTGAATTCTCTGTTGCCTGTCTTTTCTCATGTAGTTTGATCTGTCTGTTTACCAGAAGAGGAAATGCATCTATCCTAGATCCTGGTGAAGCTGGTTCTCCTGTCATATGTAAATTGTATCTTAATCTTCCTGTTTACCAGGAAGAGAACTGGGGCCTTCCTGAATTGTTGTTGCTGTTGTTATGTGCCATCAAGTCGCTTGTGACTCATAGCGACCCTATGTACAACAGCCCTAAACGCTGCTCTAGCCTGTGCCAATCGTGCTGCCTCTGACACACCCATCCCAATTACCCCAGTCGCTGAATCAATCCATCTCATAGAGGGTCTTCCCTTCCACCCTGTGCTGTCCCTCCACCCTCCCAAGCATAATGTCCCTCTCCAAGGACCTGTCCCTTCTTACAACATGTCCAAAGTATGTAAGAGGAAGTCCCAGAATCCTTGCCTCCAAGGAGCAGCCTGGTTTAACCCTCTCCAGGATGAATCTGTTTGTTTTCTTGGCAGTCCAGGGTACATTCAACACTCCTTTCCAGCACCACAGCTCAAAGGCATCAATTGTCCTTCTGCCCTCCTTAGTCATTGTCCAACTCTCTGATGCATAACAAGTGATTGCAAAGACCATGGCCTGTATCAAACACACCTTAGTCTCCAAAGAGACACCATTGCTCTTCAGGACTTTGGAGAGGTCCCTAACAGCAGACTTTCCCATCGCAATATGTTTTTTGATTTCCTGTCTACTGGTGCCAAGAGTGTTGACTATGGAACCAAGCAAACTAAAGTTGTTAACAATCTCAATCTCTTCACCATCCATCCTGATGCTGCCAATTGGCCCAGCGGTGAGAATCTTTGTCTTCCTGAATTACTGATACTTAAGTGGGAACTGTCCTTTTCAGATGTGGAAATTATCTTTTCTTACTAAAAAAACTGCATTGTTAAATGAACTAGAATTTCATCCTAGTATACACGGCCATGACCACGCCCAGACGGGAAGACAGTCTTTAAGGCTGAGACCCACTGTCCTTCACAGATCTGTAATAAAGTGTATTTATGGATATTGCAATCCGTTTGTCTTATTGGCAGTTGACTACAGAAAAAACCCCTTGTTTTCAGTAACATAAGCAGTGTAACTCCTTACTGCTAGGCCACCAGTGGTGCTTCCCATTAACAATAGTAAGGCTCGATAGGACAGTAAACAACAAAGACTGGTAATATGGTGATATTGGAGCTCTCTTATACATTGCTGGTGGGTGTGTAAAACAGTGCAACCACTACAGAAAGCAATCTAGCACTTCCCTAACAGGCTGGAAAACATAAGTAACACTTAATCCAGCAATCTCACTACTAAGTATATAACCTAAGAAAAAGCTACAATACAAACTGATAGCTCAACATTCATGTTTTTACAGCATTTATTCACCTTCACAGAGAAAAGTAATCAACCCACCTGTCAAACTACAGGTGAATGTTTAAAGAAGCTATGATACAATTATGCAATGGATATTATGCAACACTAAAAAAATTATAACTTATTCACAAAATACTATGTTGTTGTTGTTGTTATTGCTGCTGCTGCTGTTAGGTGCCACCGAGTCGAATATTACTCACAGAAAACAAAAGATCTGAACCCAGTCCTGTCCTGCACCATCCTCACACTTCCTGACACACAAGAGCCCACTGCAGAAGTCACCTTATCAATCCACTTGATTGAGAGTCTTCCTCTCCTTTTCTGACCCTTCACCATTCCTAGTGTCATGTCTTTCCCTAAGGAATAGCACCTCCTAGCATATGTCCAAAGTATGTGAGACGAAGCCTCTTCTTTCTCGCCTCCAAAGAGAGCTCCAGCTGTACCATATCCAAGACATATCTATTCATTTTGTTGGCCATCTGTAAAAAGAAAGAAAAAAAAGAAAAGAAACAAAGAGCCTCAGTGCTCTTTTCCAACACCACAGCTCGAAGGTATCATCTCTTTTTCTGTCATCCTTATTCATTGTCCAGGTCTCAGATGCATAGCTAGTAATTGGAAAGACCATGACCTGAATCAAACACACCTTAATCCTCAAACTGACATCACTACTCCTCAATAATTTGGAAATGTTCCTAACTGCAGATTTTTTCCATTGCAATGTGTCTCCTTATTTCCTGACTGCTTGTACCAAGGGTGTTAATTGTGGATCCAAGCAAGATGAAGCTGTTGACAATATCAGTCTCCTCTCCACCCATCATGACATGGCCTATTGATCCAGTGGTAAGAATTTTTGTTTTCTTGATATTGAGACACAATCCATACTGATGGCTGCATTCCTTAATCTTCTGCAACAAATCCTCCTCACTTTCAGCAAGCAAGGTTGTGTCATCTGCATAACACCGGTTATTTATGAGTCTCCCTCTAACCCTGATGCCACACTCCTCTTCATAGAGTCCAGCTTCTTGGATAATTTGCTCAGCATATAGATTAAACAGGTATAGAGACAGACTTCATCCCTGACACACTCCCTTCCCAATTCCAAACTATACAATGCTCCCCTGCTCTGTTCACACAACAGCCTCCTGGTCTAGGTATAGGTTCCTCTTGAGCTCAGTCAAGTGCTCTGGGATTCCCATTCTTCTCAATGTCAGCCACAACTTGTCATGATCCACACAGTCAAACGCCTTTGCATAGTAAATAAAGTACAAAAAGACATTCTTCTGGTATTCCTTACTTTCAGCCAAGATCCATACGACATCAGTAGTGATATCCCTGGCCACAGCCTCTTCTAAATCCTACTTTAACTTCTGGCCATTCCCTATCTATGTACTGCTCCAGCCATTTTTGAATGATCTTCAGCAGTATTTTGCTAGCATGTGGTATCAATGATATTGTTCAATAATTTCCACATTTGGTTGGATCATCTTTCTTGGAAATAGGAACAAATATAGACATCTTCTAATCCATTGACCAGACAGCCATCCTCAAAATTTCCTGGCATAGACCTGTGAGTGTATCTAAGGCTGCATCTTTTAATAAAAACAAGTCAATTGGTATCCCATCAATTCCTGGGGCCTTGTTTCCAATGTCTTCAATGCAGCTTCCTCTTTCTTTACCATTGTCTCCTGTTCATATGGTACTTCCTGAAATTTTTCCATATCAATTAATTCTTTCTGGTACAGTGACTCTGTGTATTCCCTCCATCTTCTTCTGATCCTTTCTGGGTCATTCAATACATTGCCCATATCATCTTTCAACATTGTGACAAGAGGCCTAAATTTGTTTTTCATTTCTTTCAGCTTGAGAAATGCAGAGCAAGTTCTTCCCTTTTTATTCTCCAATTTCAGCTCTCTGCACATTACATTATAATACTTTGCTTCATCCTCTCAAGCTGCTCTTTGAAATTGTCTGTTCAGCTCTTTCACTTCAACATGTTTTCCTTTGGATTTGGCTTCCTGACATTCCAGTGCAATCTTTAGAGTCTCTTCATACATTTGTTTTTGTTTTTTCTTTCTCCTCTCTTTTTGTAATGACCCTTTGCTTTCTTTATAGATGATATCCTTGATATCATCCCACAACTCATCTGGTCTTCTATCATTGGTGCTCAATGCCTCAAACCTATTCTTAAGATGATCATGAAATTCCAATGGAATTGATTCAAGATGGTAACTATATTCCTGTGGACTTATTTTTCTTTTGCCTCAGTTTGAACTTGCATATGAGTAATTGATGACTTGACCCACTGTCTGCCCCTGGCCTAGTTTTGACTGCTGATACTGAGCTTCTCCAGTGATTTCTTCCACAAATGTAAGTCAATCTGATTCCTATGCAGCCCATTGGGTGAAATCTATGTGTAAAGTCCTCTTTTGTGTCTTTTAGAAAAAGTATTTGCAGTGGATAAATCATTGTAAATTGAAAATCCAATCATTCTATTTCCAGCCTCATTTCTATCACCAGTCACTAATTATCATTAGCACATCCTGATTTCCTTTTTGGTCAATTTCAGAATGCAAAATTTGGTAAAAATTTTCAATTTCTTCCTCTTTGGCACTAGATGTAGGAGCATATGCCTGCATAATAGTCGTGCTGTCGGATCTTCCCTATAAGTGTATGGATATTATCCTATCATTCACATCATTGTATTTCAGGATAGAACTTAAAATTGACTTTTTTACTATGAATGTAACAATGTTCTTCTTCTGATTTTCATTTCCTGCATAATATATCATATGATTATCTGATTCAAAGTGGCCATGGCTGGTCCATTTCATCTCACCGATGCCAAGTATGTCAATATTCATGGATTCTTTTTCATTTTTAACAATATCCAACATGGACTAATCTAGGGGAAATTAAGCTGAGTGACATAGGTCAGTCACAAAAGGACAATTATTGTATGAGACCACTATTTTAAAAAAAATCAACGGGGAAGTTTTACATACAGATAGAATTCTTGGATATTACTAGGGATTAGGGATAAGGGCAAGGGTGTAAAAACAAATAAGTTCAATTAAAGAAGGGAGGGATCAAACACTGTAGTTACACTTCTTTGTTGTAATTTGTACTATAAAACAAGATGGGTATGAATCATTGAATTAGTTCTTTGGGGCAAATCTGCTGTCAAGGACATGTTTAAAATGCTAAAAGCAAGGATGCCAGTTTAGACCCAAACCATCTCTCTTTCTCATTAACCTTCAGTCAGAACCAACTCTTAGAAGACCATCCAAGGGTTTTCTGAAGCTATAAATCACACAAGAATGGCGTATCTTTTTTTCTTGTGAAACATTTGGAGGACTCGAATTGCCAGAACTAAGCAGCCTGTAGATTAGCAGCGCAACTCCCTAGGACTAAGGCACTGGAGCTCCCTGTCACAAGACATGGGATTATCTTGCATGTGAAAACTACGACAATGAAGAGAGAAGACCAAAAAAAAGTGATGTCTCTGAATTGTAAAAGAATTCTTTCTAGAAAAGAATAAGGAATATACCATGGGCTGCTGCTTCGGTGTGAAATAAAACCTGGTAGAAATAGCTTCGGTGAGATGGATTGATTCAGCGACTGAGGTAATACAATAAGATTGGCACGGGATAGAGCAGGATAGAGTGGGGTTTAGGGCTGTTGAACTTGGGGTTGCTATGCATCACAGGTGTCTCGACAGGCAAATAACAACAACAGAAATAGCTTTGTGCTTGAGCTCATCCAAAATGCTCTGGCAATTCAGATAGCTAATTCACAAAATACCTCCACCCTGTTAATTCTGAGTTCCACCCATCTTGCTTGCAAATCTTCTTTGATTATGTATACATAGTATTAACATCTTAAATGTAAAGTAGGCCCTAAGAACAAAGTCTTTTGTGGTCTACTTTATTTATATTTCCATGCCCTACCAATCTGGGCAAAATTGGTTTCACCTGATTTCAGTTCCCCTTGGGTACACCTATCTTGTATTTCCCCTTTTCTGTGTTATGTTCATACCCTAAGTATTCTGTTTTCTGATAAGATGAAGACTTTGGATTGCTAACCATATCAAAGACATCCAGAAATCATGTGTATGCATGCCCTTTTTTTAACACCTGGATGCTAATGAACTTCAATAGTGTAACCTGGATACAGCACTGCAAACTGTAACCTTCTGGAATTTTGAGATTAGCTGGCCTGCTGGTTTTAGGATTCTCCCACTCTTTATCTACCTTTTTTCCCTTATACAGAATTCCAGAACTTTCTTGACTTTTAGTGACTGCAATCGTTGCTGGATTTTTGACCCTAAAACACTGCCAAAAGAACAAATCCGTCTTGAAAGAAGTGCAGCCAGAGTTCCTCAGGAACAAAGATGGTGAGACTGCATCTCACATGCTTTGAGCATGTCATCAGGAGGCACTAGTCCCGGGAGCAGGACATCAAGCCTGAAAACGCAGAGGATCAGCAAAAGAGAGGAGGATCCTTACTGAGATAGGCTGCTACAGTGAGTGCCACGGCGGGCTTATGCACAAGTGGAGATTGTGGGGATGGCACAGGATCTGACAGGATTTCATTCTATGGTACATGGATGGGATTGCTGTGAGTTGGAGCTGACTCCACGGCACTTATAAGGACATGTTAATTCTACAAAAAAATCCCGCCATGGGGTAGGGGGGTTGGGGGGGTGCAATTTGCCTTGTAAAAAGCTCTGAAGAATTTCTTTATAGCACGCTTAACAATGTGATATGCACGTTTACAATTTCAGCAGTTTTTATTCTTTTAATGATTGTTTCAGTACTGATTATATCAAGATAAAGAAACCACATTAAAAGAATTGCAATGATAAAAAGAACCTAAGCCATTTCTTCTACAAAAGGTTTTTACTGCCATCTCTTGGATTATCTGAGCATTGTGTTTAAAAAAAAAATAAACAAATGAGGCCGTCAGCCTTTACTTTGCTAAAACTTAATAAGAAAGGTAAGCAATTGAACAAAAAACTATAATTTGTATTATTATTGTCTGGTTGTCTAAAAAATAAGAAAATCATTTCAAAAATAAAGATTGTCCAAACTACAGGCCAAAAATATAGAGCATGTATTACCCTAATCTTTAACTTTATATTTTTATTTTAAACACCCTTTGAACATATCCACTTTTAGATTTTTCCGTTATCATGTATTGTTATGACTGTAACACCAGTCACCTCTCTCTTTGAAATATTAGCTAATAAGACACCAAGGCTGATTCCAGCATCCTGAAGCTAGTCAGCAGTGTGAATTCTTGAAAAATACATTAGCATGATTTCTCAGTAGAATTAAATGGGCGTCTCATGGCTGAGGCTAATAAGAAAAAGAGAAGAATTAATTATTGGTACAAAACTGGAGTACAGATAAATGATTCTTATTTTATGGAAGTTAGTATTAAGAACCAATGCTTTAATCTTCTCTCTCATCCTTGCTTTTTATGGCAAATGTTCATACTTTATTTCTATTTTATGAATTATTTTCTAAAAGGGATGGGAAAATATTTGAGAAGATTCAATTTCTATATACACATACATGTGTGTGTATCTGCAATTCTCCTTTGTTGTTGTTGTTGTTGTTGTTGTGTACCATCTAGTGGGAACCCTCCAGTTAGTTTTTACATACAGTTAAGCACATGGGAGGAAACTGCCCATTTTTCTCCCAAGGAACAGCTGGCAGTTTTGACTGTATACCTTTGTGTTGGCAGCACAACTCCTTACCACAGAGCCACCAGAGTTCCCCAAGAATGTCTAAAGTGTAGGAAAACTGTAAAAAGTAAAATAATAGCATATTCAAACAAAAATTCCACTTAAATGGAATTCTATAAAAAGCTGGAAATAAATACATGAAAAATCATAAGTGGTTCTACTTTTCAAAGAAAATATTGTTTCTTTTAAAAAATTATCATTCTATTTCTTTCTGATTTTTTGACAATATACACAGAAAAACATGTACAGATTTAATTGCTTTTGCATGTACCAGTTAGTGGGACTGATTACATTCTTTGCATCATGCAGCCATTCTCATGCTCCTTTTCTGCATTCTTCTCCCCTATTAACAAAAATTTACTCTTTCTTAAGGTTTTAATTGCTTGTTGTTCTTTTGTTCCAGTACATTTTTGTTCTATTCCATTGAGGGGAGTACGATTCGCAGCAACCCTATGAACAACAGACCTGAATCCTGTCTTACCCTGTGCCATCCTCACCGTCTCTGACATATTTGAGTCCATTGCTGCAGTCACTGTGTCAGTTCATCTCATCGAAGGTCTTCCTGTTTCACTTCCTTCACTTCTTCAAACATGATGTCCCTTTCTAAGGGAGAGTGCTTCCTAACGACATGCCCAAAGTATGTGAAACTTCACTGTCCTTACATCCAACGAGCCCTCTGGACACACTGTCTCCAAGACTTTGTTTTCTTCTTCTTCCTCTTTTGGTTGTTGTTGATTGCCTCCAAGTTGAGCACGACTCACCCTATAAACAAAAGGCCTGAAGCCCCTCCACAATCATCGACATTTATCAAAGTTTATAGAGTTTCCGGATACATGTTATTTAGCAAGCGGATACACTCCTGCTTCTTTCGCTAGTCTATAGTATATTTAGTACTTTTCTCCAGCATCACAACTCAAAAGGATCAATTGTTTCTCTTACTTATTTACTGTTCAGTTCTCAGATCCACAGCTGGTCAAAGACAATAGCCTGAATCAGGCATGCCTTTGTCTTCAAACTGACATCATTACTCCTCAATACTCTGGAAAGATCCTTGGCAGCAGACTTTTCCAATGCAATGTGTCTTTCATTTCCTCATTACTGGTACTAAGGGTATTGATTGTGGATCCAAGTAAAATGAAATCAATGACAACCTCAATCCTTTGTCAATCTATCAGGATGTCCATCTACCTATCAACTCAATGGTGAGGAATTTCATCTTCTTGATGGTGAGAGGCAATCCATATTGAAGGCTGTAGTCTTTGATCTTCTGTAGCAAATTATTTAAGGCCTCCTCACTTTCAGCAACCAAGGTTGTGCCATCTGCATAATGCAGAGTTCTGACAAGTCTTTCTCCTGTCCTGATGCCACATTCTTATCAAATAATTTACTCAGCATACAGATTGAGTAGGTATGGAAAAAGGATACAACTCTGATATATTCCTTTCTTAATTTTTAACCATGCACTATTCCCTTGCTCTGTTCATACAGCTGTTTCTTGCTGTTGGTACAGATTTTATATGAGCATAATTAAATGTTCTGGGATTCCCATTCTTCTCAATGTAACCATCATTTATTATGCTCCACACAGTTAAATGCCTTTGCATAGTCAATAAACACAAATAGACATTCTTCTGGTATTCTATGCTTTCTGCTAAGATCCATCTGGCATTAGTAATGATATTTCTGGTGCCACAGCCTCTTATAAATCCAACCTGAACTTCTAGGAGTTCTCTGTCAATGTACTGTTCTAGCCGGTTTTGGGCAAACTTCAGTAATATTTTGCTTTATAAGTGATATTAATAGCTTTGTTTGAAAATTTCCATATTCTATTGGGTTATCTTTCCTGGGAATATAAACAAACATGGATCCCTTCCAATTGGCCAGGTAACTGCTTTCCAAATTTCCTGACACAAACTGATGAACACTTTCAGAGCAACATCTATTAGTTGAAACATACAAATTAGTGTTCTGCTGATTCTCAGCCTTTATGTTTTTGCTAAAGCCTTCAATAAAGCTTGAACTTCTTTCTTCATTACCTTGTTCATGTGTTGTTACTTCCTGAAATGTCTCAGTGTTGACCAATTCTTTTTGATACAGTGACTTTGTGTATTCCCTCCACTTTCTTTTAATGCTTCCTGCATCATTCAATATTTTACTCACAGAATCCTTTAGTATTCCTTTAGTATTGTAATAACTTGAGGCTTAAATTTGCTTTTCCATTCTTCTAACTTGAGAAAAGCCAAATGAGTTCTTCCCTTTTTTATTCTCTGACTCAGCTCTTTGCACATTCTGTTACATAGATACTTAAGAGTGCTTACACAAGAAGGCATTTTTTACTTGCTAAGGTAAAACTTACACTCTTGGTACCAGCAGTCAGGAAATCAAAAAGTGTATCGCGATGGGAAAGTCTGCTGTTAGGGACCTCTCAAAGGTACTCAGGAGCAACAGTGTCTCTCTGGAGACT
>NW_006399751.1:27816739-27817301 GCF_000299155.1 Elephantulus edwardii | reverse complement strand
ATTAAATTCTTCTGTGTCAGCCAATTCTTTTTGGTACAAAAACTCTGTATGCTCCTTCCATCTTCTTTTGATGCTTCATGGATAATTCAAACCTTTGCCTATAGGATCCTTAAGTATTAGAACTCAAGGCTTGAATTTGTTCTTCAGTTCCTTCAGCTACCTCTGTACTAGTGAGTAGATTACTCACAACAGTTTTTCTAACCATTGGCTTTAACTTTCACCACCCAGCTAGGCAGGACTATACAAACTTTTTTTGTGTTGTGACCCTGCCAAGGGGATTTGGTCATTTACATAAAAAGTAAACAGGACCTTTAGGTATGACTATGCAAATAAGATATCTGTTGTTGTTGTTGTTGTTATGTGCCGTAGAGTCGCTTGCGACTCATAGCGACCCTATGTAAAACAGCCCTAAACCGTGCTCTATCCTGTGCCAATCTCACTGCCTCTGACACATCCATCCCGAGTGCCCCAGTCACTGAATCAATCCTCCTCATAGAGGGTCTTCCCCTCCTGCGCTGTCCCTCCACTCTGCCCAGCATGATGTCCCTCTCCAAAGACCTGT
>NW_006399751.1:27809980-27816639 GCF_000299155.1 Elephantulus edwardii | reverse complement strand
AAACGACTCGACGGCACATAACAACAACAACACAAGATAAAGCTTGGTTTTTTGTTTTAATGTTTTCTTGTGATTTAAGTAATAATTTACAAATTGATTTTTTTTTGTTTTGCAAATTGTTTTTCTAATCAACACTTCACACATTGTGAACATATTGTGTTTCATGTTATTGATTTCAATCCTGGCCTAGTGGCAAGAAGCTGTGCTGCAATCCTGAAGGCACATGGTTTGAATCCCACCTGCTGCACTGTGGGGAAAGGTTGGGCAATCTTTTCCTATGGGATTAAGTGCCTCTGAAAACCCACAGGAAGGTCAGCTATGGTTCGGTTCCAGTGTCGATGATACATAACGAGGCAACAACATTGTAATAACTGCCTTCCTACTTCTCCCCTCTCTCATGTTTTCATTGCACTGCTGTTGAGCTTTGTTGTTATTGTTTTTGCTATGTGCCTTCAAGTCACCTGTGACTCACAGTGACCCTATGAACAACAGCTCTGAACCTTGCTGAGCCAACCTCATTGTCTTTGGCACATTTACCCTCATTACCCACGTTACTGTGTCAATCCATTTCATCCAGGGTCTTTCTCTCCTGCACTGACCCTTCACTCTTCCCAAAATGATGTCCTTCTCTGCCAGGGACATCTGCAGAATTCTGAAGAGCAATTATGTAAATCTAGAGACTAAGGTGTGCCTGATCCAGGCTGTGATCTTTGCAATTACTTGCAAAGTACATTGTCAGAGCTGGACAATGACTAAGGATGACAGAAGAAGAATCAATGCCGTTGACCTTTAGCCCTGAGGAAATATTGTCATTATGAGCATGCATGAAGGATTGTTCTAAAGAGTACCTTTCTTTCTTTTTTTTTTTTTACTCTTTTTTGATCTTGGATTTATTGATGAAATATTACAGAAATATAACAAATTAAGTACATATATATTGAAAATTATATTCATACAGTTCCTTGGGTTTGTGAATATCTTTTTGTTTGTTTATTAATTTTAATGAACATTTACAGAGATTTTGGATTTCCATTCATTCATTGTTGCACTTTTCTCCCCACTCCCCCTCCACCTCCCAGTTCAGTTCACTCTTCTCTTTGAAAAGTAAAAGAAAAATTCCTTCATTGATATATAATCCCCCACCCCCACCCCGGGTACACCCCACTATGAAACCTTCATTCCAGAATGAATACCTTTCTTACAGGTGTTATCATTCGTCTTACAGCTACTGTTTGGCTGAAACGTAGGCATAAAGTTATTTTGGTTCCAAGATTAAAGGGTGATGAAAACTCATAGTCTCAGGCTTCCCTCTATCTCTATCAAATCAGTAAGCCTGGTATTTTTTTAATAATTTTTAATTTTGTTGCACATTATTCTCCCAACTCTGTTAGAAATCATCTAATTTAATATTTATCAGAGTGGTCAGCAGTTATAGCCAAGGTCCATCTAGTCTTTTGGTTCAAGTTATGGAGAATGAAGCTCACGTGGTCAATTAATTCTTTGGACTTTCATTTTTACACTCTTCCAAGGAACTCTAGTGGCCTAATACTAAGAAGCTGCACTGCCAACCCGAAGGCATGCAGTTTGAATCCACCAGGCACTCTGGGGGAGAAAGGCGGACAATCTCCTCTTCTGTGAATATACTGCCTCTGAAAACCCTCTGGAGGGTCAGAAGTGAATCACTTCCAGCTCAATGGTCCATAACAACAACAATCTTTGCTGTGGATGGAGAGAAGCCAATAGCTACACCTTATGGCAACACAAAATAGTCTCTTGGTCTAGGTATAGGTTTCACACGAGCCCAATTAAGTGTTCTGGAATTCCCATTCTTCTCAAGGTTAGCCATAATTTATTATGATCTACACAGTCAAATGTCTTTGCATAGTCAATAAAGCACAAATAGACAATCTTCTGGTATTCTTTGATTTCACCCAGTATCCATTTGGCATTAAAAATTACATTCCTGATGCCACAACCTATATCCAGCTTGAAATTTTGCAGTTCTCTATGTACTGTTCTAATAATTATTGAATGATCTTCAACAATATTTTGCTTGCATGTGATTTTAATAATATTGTTCAATAATTTCTACATTCTATTGGATCACCTTTCTTGCGAATGGAAACAAATATGTATCTTTTCCAGTCAGTCAGCCCAACAGCTGTTCTCCGAATTTCTTGGTATAAACTGGTGAGCATGTCCAGGGCTGGCTGCATCTGTCATTTGAAACATGTATGGGTATTCCATTGATTCCTGGGGCCTAATTTTTTGCCAATGCCTTCATTTCAGCTTGAACTTCTTCCTTAAGTACCATTGGCTCTTGCTTATTTGTTACTTCCTGAAATCACATTTCAGCATCAGCCAATGCTTTTTATTACGGTAACTCTGTGAACTCCCTCCATTTTCTTTTGATATTTCCTGGATCGTTCAAGACTTTGCTAATAGCATCACGAAGTATTTTAACTCGAGGCTTGAGTTTGCTTTTCAGTTCCTTCAGTTTGAGAAAAGATGAATGAGTTCTTTTCTTTTTATTCTCCAATTCTAGGTCTCTGCGCATTCCATTACGGTAGTTTGTTTTGTCTTCCTGAGCTGCCTTTTGAAATCTTCTGTTCAGCTCTTTTACGTCATTGTATCTTCCCTTTGATTTGGTTTCTTGGTGCTCTAGTGTAATTTTCAGGGTCTTTTCTGACATCCATTTTTGGTTTTTTCTAATCCTCTGTCTTTTTAATCCTTATGCTCTCTTCATGGATAATACCCTTAATGTCATCCCACAACTCATCTATCTATATTATCCTCCTATCCTTGGCATCCCTTTTTCCTCTGTTGTTTCAGGTGAATAGAGAAGAATTATTGTGTCTTTAATGACTTTTTTTAATGACTTTTTACAAACTTTTAAAACCCTTGGCCCCATATATCAACCCAGAAGGAAGAAAAAGACAATAAACATATTATTAGACTCCTTACCTGAGAAGTTCCATGAAACTTAAACCTTAAACCTCTAAATCAAGAGGGACATATATAATCAGTTTTGGCATCTACCCTTTTTCTTTTTGTCACTGTTGTAAATATATCTGTCATTTAACTCTTGTCAATTCAACTCTTACATCTGAATCACTTGTTAATAACAATGATAAATCACTGTATAACCTACTTAAATCAAGATGATATTTCCACCACTTTTACCTCCCACTCTTTCCCCCTCTCCTCTCTCTCAGGTAACCAGCAATACGTTTTGTTCTCTAGATATTTGTCTTTGTCTATGTTTCTTAATATTTGCCCTTTAGTGACTGACTTATTTCATTCAGCTAGCATCATCCAGCTCCATCCATATTGTATTAAGGTTTCATTTCTCCTTCTGATGAACCAGTACTCTATTGTATGTATGTACCACATGTCACATATCAAATCACTTATTGATCAATAATAGTCACTGTATGACTATTATGAATATTACAATGAATATTAGCGCACACGTCTAATGATTCATTTTATTTCAAGTCTTTTAGATATATACCTGTGAGTGGAATTTCCAAGGCCTATGTTACTTCTCTTTTCAGGTTTTTTAAGAATGTATATCCTGCAAGAACCTAATAACCAAATGTATATTTGTTATTGTTGTTATTATGTACTGTGAAGTCAAAGTCTACTCATAACTCTCTAATGAATTTTCAGAAGTAGTAAATCACACAAGTTGAGATTGTCCATAGTGGCTTTGAACCTCTTGCCCTTGGGATGGCAGCTCAATTCCTTGCCACTAAGCCACCAGAGCTCCTGAATATGTGTGTTTTCACATTTTGCAAAACCACAATGACTTACCATATTCTTTCACTCCCAGTAGAGTGGCTTAATGTGGGAGGAAGCCCAAAGCCAGAAAACAGCAAATGTTGGTAAATACATGGGGAAGTTGAAACTCTTATCAATTACTAAAGAAAATGGAAAATACTGTGGTTATTGTGGGGGGGGGGGGGGGAAGGTGACTAGTCCATCATGTTTTTAAAGTGTAAATAATCTCAAACCTAACAATCTCATCTGTGCTCCTTGTGAGTATGAAGTTAGAAATATCTACAGGAAATCAGTGGATTCCCATAATGGCATGCAAATAAAAGAACATTTTCTCACTTTTTTATATTTTGAGGTTCTATTTTTAATGTGTTGTATTAAGAAAATTGAGAATATAAAAATAACACCATTTAATTGCTTCTAAGACTGTGAAAATAACTCCAGTATTTTAAACTGTACAACAATTTAAAAATCATTTTTCTTTGTCAATATGATTATTTACTTCATCAACAGGTAAAAGAAATTACAGAAATAGTAAGGAATGGTGGATCTTATATACAAATAATTTTGAAACCAAACTCTTAGGTAGTAGAACCCACACTGCTTAATTTCTTAATTATCTAGTCATAAACTTTGGAAGAAGGAGTGGCATCCACTTCCATAATAGCTTGCCTCCGGAAACCCTATGAACCTGGAGAGAGGATGAAAGGCACCCAAGCATCAAGGACTCTCCTTCATAGGGTCGCTATGAGTCGCCTGCGACTTGATGGCACTTAACAACAACAGTCATAAACTACAAAAGAAATTCCAAATACTTGTAGAGTTCAGATGCTGTTTGTTGTTGCGTATAATAGGGTTAGAACCGACCCATAGCTGACCCTCCGGGAGGTTTTCAGAGGCAATTAATCGCATGGGGGGTAAAGGGGGGAAGTACCCATCCTTCCACGGAGCGGCAGGAATCCTTTAGAGCTTGCTGACAACCAAGAAAGAAATCAGTGGTTTTGCTAACTTAAAGTTGCAAACTTATTCTGACACCTAGTGGCTATTACTGGAAAAGGCAATGTGCTGTCCAGTTGGATAGTCAAAAACCACAAGTATATAGGTTGTGGTATCTAGTGCTGCTAGGAAAGAAATGCTATAACTTGTTGGCTTTAGCTAGTAGACATTTCTTTACCCACTGTTTAGAAGGCTAGAAGACTTAGTGCATGGCATTCATTCTAGATGAAAAATTTTTTGTGTCAGTACTGGATGAATATGCTTGTCTTTCTGAGCTTCTGTAAGCAGCTTCTTGTGTTTTGTCATCTTCCCTCCACCCATCTCCTCCCCCATCTGTCTTTGCTAGCTTGTCTTTTAATCTCTTTTATGGCTCAAAAGAGATTGAGTCAAAATTTGTCATCGAGTTGCTTGCAACTCATAGTGACTCTGTGCACAATAGCTCTGAACTCTCCTCTATCCTGAGCCAATCTCTCTGTCTCTGACACACCTACCCCCATTACTCCAGTTACTGTGTCAATCCGTCTCATCCAGGGTCTTCCTCTCCCGCGCTGTCTGTCGCTCCACCCTTCCAAGCATGATGTCTTTCTCCAAGGACTGGTTATTTCCTGATCATGTGCCCAAAGTATGTGAGACAGAGCTTCAAAATCCTTGCCTCCAAGGAGCAGCCTGGTTTCACACTCTCCAGGACAGATCTATTTGTTCTCTTGGCAGTCCACGGTATATTCAATACTCATCTCCAGCACCACAACTCAAAGGCATCGATTTTTCTTCTGTCATTCTTATTCATTGTCCAGCTCTCTGATGCGTAGAGTAATTGTGAAGACTACTGCTTGGATCATCTTAGTCTCTAGACAGACATTATTGCTCTTTAGTCCTCTGGAGAAGTCCCTGACAGCAGACTTTCCCAATGTGATCCATCTTTTGATTTCCTGGCTACTGGTATCAAGAGTGTTGATTGTGGAACAGAGCAAGCTGAAGCTTTTAACAATCTCAATCTCTTTGTTTTCTGTCATGATGCTACCAATTGGCCCAGTGGTGAGACTCTTTGTCTTCTTGATGTTAAGCTTCAATCCATATTGAAGGCTACAGTATATGACCTTCTGCAGTAAATACTTCAGGTCCTCCTCAATTTCAGCAAGCAAGGTTTGTCATCTGCATAGTGCAGATTATTGATGAGTTTTCCTTCATTCCTGATGCCATACTCTACCTCATAAAGTCTAGCTTCCTGAATAATTTGTTCTGCATATAGATTGAAGAGGTGTGGAGATAAGATGCAGTGTTTCCTTGCTCTGTCCTGACGACTGCTTCCTGATCCATGTATCGGTTTAGTATAAGCACAGTTAAGTGTTCTGGGATTCTCATCCTTCTCAAGGTTAGCCACAGTTTGTTATGATCCACACAGTGAAACGCCTGCATAGTCAATGAAACACAGATAGACATTCCTCTGGTACTGTGTGCTCTCTGCTAAGATCCATATGAGGATGGCTATAATGTCCCCAGAGCCAGAGTCTCTTCAAAATCTTGTTTGCACATCTGGCAGTTCTTTGTCAATGTACTGTTTCAATCATTTTTTAAATAATCTTAGTAGAATCTTGTTTGCATGTTATATTAGTGATGTTGTTGTTGTTGTTGTTGTTTTGTGCCATCTTGTTCAATAACTTCCAAACTCTGTTGGATCAGCATTCTTTTTAAATTATAATTATATTTTATTAATTTTCATAAACATTTTCAGAGATTTTGGGCTTCCACTCATTCATTGTTGCACTATTCTCTCTACCCTCCTTCCAGTTTGTTCTTGTCCAAATGCCACAGTGCTTGTCAAAGCCAGTTCTGATTAATCTTCTTTGTCAGTGTGTCCTTTGCCATTCCCTATCACTCCTCCC
>NW_006399751.1:27790525-27805630 GCF_000299155.1 Elephantulus edwardii | reverse complement strand
TCATAGAGCCCTGCCTCTCGGATAATCTGCTCTGCATACAGGTTGAAAAGGTATGGAGACAGGACACATCCCTGGCGTACACCCTTCCCAATTTTGAGCCATGCAGTGTTGCCCTGCTCTGTTCTGACTACTGCCTCTTGGTCCAAGTATAGGTTTTGCATTATCTAGACTACTAAAAAAGGAATTGCTGTCACTCCCCACCTCTCACCCTCTGACCTGATATATTAGGACATCGACAAGAGAACTACCAGAAGTTTAGGATGGAATTAGAAGAGGCTGTGGCACTAAGGATATCATTGTTGATGTCGGATGGATCGTGGCTGAAAGCAGAGAATACCAGAAGAATGTCTATTTGTGCTTTATTGACTATGCAAAAGCATTTCACTGTGTGGATCATAACAAATTATGACTAACATTGAATATCCCACGGACTGGGAAAGAGTAAACAGATATGTCTTGAGAAAAGTGCTCCTTTGAGGCAAAGATGACAAAGCTATTCCTTAGTGAGGAACACCATACTTGGAAAGGTTAGTGAAAGAGAGGAAGCCCCTCAACCATATGGATTGACTCAGTGAGTCACCCCTTTAAATTGAGCAGGTCAGAGGCAGAAAAAGGAAATCTCAACACATTTTAAAAAGAAAAAGCAAAGGGGGCAGTAAGTCGATTTGGGTCAAAGATTCCTGCATGAGATGAACCAAGACTAAGCCATAGCAGCAGCAGCAGAAAAGGTGGTAGAGAACCAGAGAACTGCATGAGACAAAGTTGAACTGGAGCTGCCACTCTTTAGAGACAGAGCCCCACACCTTAGAACAGGGTGGTGGCCCCGCATGACCTGCACCGGGGCTACAGCTGCATTAGCATTACAGGGACAACTCATTCCAAAATGGTATTAAAATCACAGGCGCAGAAGTTATAACTTACTGCAAGTTGGGGAGGGGGTGTGGGTGTGTGCAGGTCTGAACCTATTTGCAATACACTGGAGCCCATTGCAGAAGTCACTGAGTCAATCCATATGGTTGAGGGGCTTCCTCTCTTTCACTAACCTTTCTGAGCATGATGTTCCTCTCTAAGGAATAGCAGTGTCATCTTTGCCTCAAAGGAGCACTTTTTCCAAGACATATCTGTTTACTCTTTCCTAGTCCGTGGGATATTTAATGTTAATCATATTTTGTTATGATCCACACAGTGAAAAGCTTTTGCCTGGTCAATGAAGCACAAATAGACATTCTTCTGGTATTCTCTGCTTTCAGCCAGGATCCATCTGACATCAGCAGTGATATCCCTAGTGCCACAGCCTCTTCTAAATCCAGCCTGAGCTTCTGGTAGTTCTCTTGTCAATGTACTAATATAGCCATTTTTTTTTTCATCATCTTCAGCAATATTTTCCTTGCATACAATATTATTTATATTGTTCATGAATTTTGTTTACTATCACCCTTAAAATAAAGTTAGTTGTTCTTGAGGCTATAGTTTCAGAATACTTTGACGACTCCATCACAGAATTTATTATGTTGTATAATAACCACCTTTATTCTTTATTTACCACTAAGCCAAGAACTGAACCATAATGAAAACTATAGAACTGATGCCTTTGATGTGTGATTCTGACAAAGAATATTAAATACACCATGGCCAACCAAACAACAATCACATTTGTTTTAAATAAAGTGCAACCAGAATGCTTTTTACAGACAAGGATCTTGAGACATCATAGTACATATTTTGAGAAAAGTGCCAATCGCGGGTGAAATCTATCAGGCTTGGAAAAATAGATGCTCAGTAAAAGAGAAGAAGAATCTCCATAAGATGTCTTGGCACAGTGACCTCAACAGAACAGGATGTGTGTGAGTGTGGGTGTGTGTGAGAGAGAGACATTTGCAGGATTGGATAGGTTTTTATTCCGTTGTTCGTGTCCTCACTATGAGCTATGAGTTGGAACAACTTGTCAGCACGTAGCAACACTATCACCAAGAACAGAAACCGTGCCTGATTCAGTCTTTAGACTAAAATAAAACAAAATACACTCACTTAATTACAACCTTACAAAACTTGATTGAAATATTTACGACAACCTAGAATTGTGAGCAGTACATTAGCTGTTGTAAATGTGCTGTTCTTGGAATAACGTGATTTTTTAGTTGCCTGAACCATATCTATAAACTATGTGTGTGGAGAGCAAAGGAATGGAAAAAGAAAGGGAAGAATGAGCATGAGGTTGCAATTGTTTTGTCTCCATCCCCAGGACTTAATCACTGTCTATGCATTGTCTACCAGGACAGACTCTTGCCTTTCAAAGTAAAGGTCATGGGTGTCCTTGTGGTATTTTGGTTAGCTCCCTTCTCATTACTGGTGGAATTTATTTTGGTAATTATACTCTAGGAAGATTTTTTATTAGTGAACATTTTGCGACTCCTCTATTTACCTGAGTTGTTATCTATGTATGTGCTCAGCTATTGTCTGAGCCTGCCTCAGCCAAATTTATTGGCAATTTTAGTCTATTTGCCAACATCTTAAAAAAGTGCTCATTTTAAACTATTGTACACCCCATTCTTGAGATTCAGCCCTGCCTCAGCTTCATAAAGACAGATCAATAGAATCATTCAAATCCAAGGTTAACTCTTATCTTAGAGCCAAGCTCATTGCTATTGATTAAACTTTTATTTTTATCTTATTATAAAGAACAAAAGACCTTGGCCTTGGAAAGGCACCATAAACAACCCATGTTCCTTTGTTGCAACAATTAATTTATGTAATTTCTACTTCCAGATTTATTAAAAATATTAGTTTTGTCTTCTTTCATAGAAGGGGTTTTTTTCCCTATTTGATACTTACCTTCTCAAACTCCAAATATTTTGGGTTTTCTGAAAGTATTGAAAGGACAATAGGGGTGGAAACTAACTAGCTGCATTGCATTTAAAACATCATAACAGATTTATGCAAAATTGGACAGGAAAGAAACGTAGTTAGGGCTTTTTTCTAAGATTAATCTGTTTTTAAGCAATTTTCATGTACAATAATTGGTACTAGGAAAATACTTGGTATTTTTCCTTGTAGACATTTTTATATTCCTTTTTTCTATGATGACAAAGGCAAAGATATAAGCAATTGTAAAAATAAAATATAGTATAAATTGGTTCTACTTTCATGATAGGCTTACTTCTTAAACTTTTAAGTGACTCTAAGAAAACCATATGCTAAACATACGGATTTCAAAATACATCACTGTTTGTGATTTGTCCCCATTTTGTAGCACCTTCTTGCAATCGGGATTATAAACCATGTGATTATTCTTCACAGATATTAATGCAATTAAAGCCACCAAGAAAAAAAGAAAAACAAAAACAAACACAAAAAAACCTACAAAATGGTATTCTCAAAGATATAATAATCTCAGTTAAAATCTTAATCAATTATTAAGCTAGAATAAGACGTGACATTTAAATTGTAACTGTGCTGAATTTTTTTATATGGAGCCCTTGGAACTCTTTAAGTCAAATGTTCCCTTTATATTGGGGCCCTTTAGAGTAGTGAGAGAAGATCTTCACCCTGAAACCCACAGCGTCCCTTTTCAGCAGGAAGTAGCTAAGAGAATACGCCGTCCCCTTTTCCTTATGACTCAGGGTGAAGTCTCTCTCAGGGAGGAGTGATAGGGAATGGCAAAGGATACACTGACAAAGAAGATTAATCAGAACTGGCTTTGACAAGCACTGTAGCATTTGGACAAGAACAAACTGGGAGGAGGGTAGAGAGAATAGTGCAACAATGAATGAGTGGAAGCCCAAAATCTCTGTAAATGTTTATGAAAATTAATAAAATATAATTACAATTTAAAAAAAAAAAAGAAAAAGAAATGTTCCCTTTATATTGTATTTTGAGTCCTATCCAACAGAATGGTTTGTTGCAGAATTGCCATGTGCCCTTCCTCTGGAATATACTCTTCTATGTCCCTTTTTTTCCTCTTCTGACTCTAGTTCACTTATCTCCCTCTTTGAATCATATCTCCTTATCACTTGCTATTCAGGTTCATAGGGTTTCCAGAGGCAAGCTATTTCGGAAGTGGATGCCACTCCCACTTCCAAGTTTGTCCACCAAACACTGACCACCATAGGTAACATTATCGCATCTGACACATCAGCGTCACAGTTTTCAGCTTCACAGCAACCACCAGTTACCTCTGCACAGCAAGTGGACATACCAGGGCTATGCGACCTAGACGAATGTCTGAACAAAAACAGTGAAAAAACAGGCCCGAGGGCCACATATTAAGTCACCCACCTTTGGCTTGGTAGCATCACTTTCTGTCCACTAGGCCAACTGATCACTCTCTATGTTTATGTTAATTTATTTTATTTTTATTTTACTTTATTAATTTGTGTGTGCGTATATCATCAATTCGGATCTGACTAGTACAGGAGGATATTGCCCCTCCGTCTTCAGTAGAGCATCTGGTAGATTTGAACCACATACCTCTAGGATTGCAGCTCAGCTTCTTGCCACTAGGCCACCAGAGCTCCCTTATGTTTATGTTATTGTTGTTGTTGTTAAGTGTCATCGAGTCATCAAGTCGTAGGCAACTCATAGCGACCCTATGAAAGGATGAAAGGCACACAAGCACTGAGGACTTCCATTCATAGTTGCTATGAGTCACCTACGACTCAACACTTAACAATAACATCAACATAGAGAGAGATCAGTTGGCCTAGGGGACAGAAAGTGATGCTACCAAGGCAAAGGTGGATGACTTCTAATCCATGGCCCTCGGGCCTGTTTTTTTTTTCTTCATTGTTTTTGTTCAAACATTCTTCTAGGTCGTATAGCGCCCTGGTGTGTCCACTTGTGGTACAGCGGTAACTTGTGGTTGCTGTGAAGCTGAACACTGTGACACTGATGTGTCAAATGCAATACCCATGGTGGACAGTGGTGGCACTTGGAAGGAAGAGTGGCATACACTTCCATAATAGCTTGCCTCCAGAAACCCTGTGAACCTGGAGAAAGGATGAAAGGCACCCAAGTGTTGAGGAATTTTGTTCATAAGGTCACTATGAGTAGCCTACATCTTGACAGCACTTAACAAACAACAACATCACTTGCTATTATCTCTTCTGCTATCATTTAAAATATTGAATGTGAAATATTTAAAAATAATTGTAACTGACGTAGAGTAGATTTAAACCACAAGTGCAGGTGAACAAGAAACATTAAATTCCTTTATTTCTTTAATTCAAGTTCTCATTTCAGGAAAAGGCAGGAAGTTTAACCAAGGCTATCAGATTTCACAAGCCTTTTCTCATCTTTCTTTATAATGTCCCCCTTCCATATTCTATCTCTCAAAGACATTTGATTCCAGAAGAGAAACAAATCTATTATTTTTATTGAAATCTTTGTCAATGCTGACGAAGAAGGGGCGATCTCCTCTTTTGCCAATCAGATCTGACTCGGCAATACACAAGAAAATAAAAAAAATATTTAAAAAACCAAAACATGTTAAGTGAAAGAAGCGCATTATAAAAGACAATGGATTCCATTAATGTAGAATGTTCAGAATAGAAAAGTATACAGAAATAAAGAGTAGAGGAATGGTTACTCAAGACTTGAGAAAAGGCAAACTGTAATAGCCAAAGGGAATAAGGTTACTTTTGGATGTGTTAAAAAGCTTAAAATTGACCTTGGTAATGGTTGCAATATGTCTGTGAATATTGTAAAAATGATGGAATTGGATATTTTAGATGAGTAAATTGTATGAAACGTGAATTATATCTCAATAAAGTTGGTTTTGGTTTTGGTTTTGTTGTGGGTTTTGGTGTGGTTTTTTTGTTGTTGTGGTGGTGGTGGTTTTTTGGTTTTTTTGTTTGTTTGTTTGCCAGCTAGCATTTTATGGCAGTCCTATTGGTCAAGTAATGGAAGTTTCTGGGGTCCTGTTTGATGTGTATTACTGCCCTTTTCCCCCCAAAAGCTGGTTTCCTTGAGCCTTTGCCTTAGGTGGAGGTCTGCTCAAAGGTGTAGCTTTCAAATCTCACAATGTGAGGGGATGGGAAGGCAAATTTATTAATTTTTGTATGAATATTCCCTAAATGATACAGCAATCTTTTGTCTATTTGCCAAACTGGACAATTTGGTGTTGCTGTGATGCTACACACTGTTCCATAGTCTTGTCAAATACCATAATGGTTACCCATTATGTACAATGTTTGGATGAGCTTCCCGACTGATTTATGCTAGGAAGCAGGAGTGGTATCTACTTCCTAAACTAGATGCCTCTAGAAACTCTATAAACTTTCTAAACTCTATAAGTGTACAAAAATGATGTTAGTTATAGAACAGAGTTTAGGTCTTTTATGCAAAGCTTACTCTCAGTAGTATTCAACTTGAGGACACGTAACCACTGCTAAATGAAACTAGTGCTGTTGTATCTGGAGGAACACTCTTCACTTTGTACATCACTCTTTGTCAATGTGCATTATGAAGTAATCTGGGTTACTGTGATGCTGAACCTTGTCCCATTGGGGTATCTAATATCAGAATGTTTCCCAATGTGCACAGTGTTTGGTGGAGCTCCCAGTTGTAAAACAGGTTTGGAAGCAGGAGTGGCATCCACATCCTAAAACACATGACTCTGGAAAGTCTATGAACTTGGAGAAATGATAGTTATGGAAAGGAATTAGGTCTTTTGTTCATTGTCACTATGAGTCACACTTGACTCGACAGCAAACAACAACAGCAATAAAATCTAAAAAGAAAATTTTATTTGGAAAAACAAACCTGAAAAAAATTTAAAGAAAAAATAGCCCCCCCCAAGTTAGATATTAGATCATTAGGAAATAGGTGATTACATCTGATGAAAAGAATTCCTTTTCTATGTACTATCTTTTCCAATTCTAAATCGCTTTCAATGCTACTTCTCAAAAAATAAGTTCCAAGCATTACACAACTCTCTTGACTAAAGAAATCATAAAACTGATGTCTCAGGCTATGGCTATCCCTTAATGGTCAGACTAAAAGGCAAGAATACTTCAAATTTCAAAGCTAACACATTCAATCTTTTCCATGAAGTAAAAATCTCAGCATTTCTTCCCAGCCCACCTGAAGTTATTTACTAAATTTGAAATAGTCATGGAGTTCACTGTCCTGTAAAAGGCAGAATATCCTGTGACAATATTGTGATGTACCCACATGAATTCTCTAAGTCAGACCATTCTATGATGTGAAACCAGTGTCTTTCCTTCCTTAAAAACTTTCTCATCAAATACAAAACATTCAAAAGTTCATTCTATAGTTTGACTTTTTCAGTTATAATATTTATGTGGTAATTTTTGTTAGGATCAAAATAAGAGCTCTCTTTCTGTAGTATAAAACCAACTAAAGAAGCAATTAGACAGGAAGATACCAAAATACATGCTGTGTAAATGTCAGTATATCCGGTTCCTTTCGATGCAGCACATAAGAACAAACTGCTGTCCTGTTCTTGCTGTTTCTCTCTCAAATCAACAGTCTGAGGGGCAACATTTGAGGATCAACTCATCCTCCTTAGTATTGTACGTAGGGGAAAGAAACATTATTCTTGACCTACACTAGCCGCATGTGGAGTGTGCTGGGAGACGAATACATTATCTCTTCCATCATCAGTCAAGTTCAAACTAAGTCCATACTAAGTCAACTTGTACCAAAAGAACTTGATTGCACTCTGTTAGTGCAGGGAGGAAGGCGTGGGAGGAGAGGAGGAAGAGAGACTCAATGTCCTGTGATGGAGAGCAGAGGCTTCTGGCAAAAAAACTCACAAACCGGCACAGTCTGATGAATGATGGAAGAGAAACCACCCAAAAACCATGGCGCTGAAGCTGTCTTAGGATGTCTGCCTTAGGATGCCATGCCCGGCAGATAGCCTCCAAAGAATCCCCAGTCACAAGGACGTTTTTTCCTCACAAATGACATCAACTCCTCAGCTTGGCTCCTAACGTCGTTAGGTATCTGGTGACTCTTCTGGATTGCTCCTTGGCTTTCTTCATATCCTTCTCTATTTGTTGCCAGTCAACCTTGATGTAGCTAATGTGGTCTGCAATTTGAAGGAGAAAAAAAAATCCACCGCCCACAGCTATTACTGCTAACTTTCCAACCTTTTGGAATATGAAACCCATGCACCAGCCAGTGACACCTCCAATGAGAAGCTGGGTGGCTACACTGGACTTTTCAGCAGAAGGCCCAGATTCTTGTCCAAACAGCTTGCACCATCATGGCTGCTGCTTAGCAAATTCTGCAAGGTCCAATTACTCGAAGTTTCCTTGACTGGTAGCAGCCATTTCAGTGAGCTCAATAAAGATTTTTAAGAAAACAATTAATCAGCTCATAACTGTCCAAATGTTTTCCCAGAGGCAATTATTTTATTCCAGAATGTGGCAGACAGAACAGTTTTTTACAATTCAGAATGCTGCCATATGATATATTAGACATGAACTCAAAACCTAACATTGAATAAATCATCATTTCTCTCATTTATCAAAGACTTTGTTATATGAATTTTTTTTTCACTTCTACTTTTCCTGAGTGGGTTGTCAGTGAAGAATCCAATGACTACTAGTATTATTAAGTGTCCTTATCGTCTTGATAAGCAGTCCAATGACTCCTAGTATTAAGTGTCCCTATTGTCTTGATAAGCAGTTGTCCTTGTCCTGACAGCAGTTTACCCACCAAAACACTTGCAGCATCAGTTCAAATGTTAACCCAAGTAAAAGGGAACTATCTCATAGCTGTCTCATCAGAATTGGCCCTCTACTGGATTTCTGAAGGTTTAAATCACAGGCCGGTCTCCTCCAACCAGGGGCCACTGATGAATTCAAACCACCAGAAAGGTGTGACATTTGAGTTGGCAGCACAACTCTCTACAGAATATGTCATGTTCTTGTTAAGTGCTGTGGATTCACTTAAGACTCATAGTGATCCTATATACAAGTCTGAACCCTGCTCTATCCTGTGCCAACCCACTGACACACCCACTCCAATTACCCCAGTCACTGAGTCAATCCATCTCACTCAAGGTTTTCCTCTCTTGTGTTCTCCATCCACCCTTCCAAGCATGATGTCCTTCTACAAGGATTAGTCCCTCTTTGTAACATACCCAAAACATGTCGGACAGAGCTTCAGAATCCTTGCCTCCAATAAGCAATCTGGCTTCACTCTCTCAAGGACAAATCTGTTTGTTCTCCTAGCAGTCCATGGTATATTCAATACTATTCTCCAGAACCACAATACAAAGGCTTCAGATCTCCTCCTGCCATCACTAGTCATGGTCCAGCTTTCTGATGCATAACAAGTAATTGTGAAGATCAAGGCCCAAATAAGGCACACCTTAGCTTCGAGACTCACACCGTTTCCTCTTCAGGTCTCTGGAGAGGTCCCTGACAGCAGATTTTCCCAATGCAATTCATCTTCTGATTTCGCAGCTGTTAGTACCAAGAGTGTTGATCGTGGAGCCAAGCACACTCAAACTATTAACAATCTCAATCACTTCTCCATCTATCATGCCAATTGGCTCAGTGGTGAGAATCTTTGTTTTCTTGCTATTTAGCTTCAATCCATATTGAAGGCTGCAGTCATTGACCTTCTGCAGCAAATACTTCAGGTCCTCCTCACTTGCAGCAAGCATGTTGTCTCATCTGCAAGCAGGTTGTTGATGAGTCTTCCTCCAATACCGATGCCATATTCCTCCTCATAGAGCCCAACCTGCCAGATGACCTGTTCTGCATATAGATTGAAAAGGTATGGGGATAGGATACATCCCTGGCATACTCCTTTCTTGATTTTAAACCATGCAATGTTTCTTTGCTCTGTTCTGACGATTGCCTCCTGGTCCAAGTATAGATTTCACATAAGCACTATCAAGTGTTCTGGGATTCCCATTCTTCTCAGAGGTAGCCCATTTTGTTATGATCCACACAGTCAAAAGCCTTTGCATAGTTAATGAAATACAGATAGACATTACTCTGGTATTCTCTGCTTTCAGACTAAAAAAATAGATGAAGTCACATTTTATTATGAAAATTATTTTGATCTCACAGGTCCCAAGAAAGGTCTTAGCGACACCCTGAGGTCTATGTACCTCACTATACTAACCTCTGACCTATAGTGTTAGGGTGCTGGGAACCAAGGAGATGGCAGTTCTCCTACTTACATCCTGGAAGAAATAGAAAAACATTGTAGTGAATAGTCACAACTTTACATACTAGTACTGATCTAAACATAGGAATCCATTAAGCAGGATATTAAGATTAAGTTAGTATTTCTGAAGACTAAGATGAGCCAGATCTAGGCCATGGTCTTTGTAATTACTTGCTATGCATCAGAAAGCAGGACAATGACTAAGGAAAATAGAAGGAGAATTGATGCCTTTGAGCTGTGGTGCTGGAGAAGAGTACTTAATATACCATGGACTGCTAGGAGAACAAACAGGTTCATCCTAGAGAGGGTGAGAACAGGCTGTTCTTTGGAGGTAAGAGAACAGGCTGTTCTTTGGAGGTAAGAGAACAGGCTGTTCTTTGGAGGTAAGGATGCTGAAGCTCTGTCTGACAAACTGGACATGTTGCAAGGAGGGACCTGCCCTTGTAGAAGGACATCATGCTTGGGAGGGTGGATGGACAGTGCAAGCGAGTAAGACCCTGGATGGGAAGTAAGTGTGTCAGAGACTGATGTCAATCAGTTGTAAGAGAATTAGGGTTATATACCTTTATTCAGGTCACAGCCCTGATTGTTAGGGGAGTTTCTTTGGAGTATGGCTTGTATAAATTTGTGAGAGATAAAAGAAGGGAGAAATGGAGCATATCTGTTAGACCTGGGCTTCCAGTGTTGAGAACCTTCTAGACGAAGATGAAAATTGTTATAAAAGAACATGGTGATCTCCAAGAAGCAATTGCCTAATAGATACTGAAGGGATACAAGGACTTATCACCAGAATTAACAGAGATAAAGCTTTTCCCTAGAATTGACACCCAGAAGCTGTGCTGTAATTCCAAATGCACTTGGTTCAAATCCACCAGTTGCTCAGCAAAAGTATAGGAAATCTCCAACAATTTGTGTTGTTTTTGTTTTTGTTGTTGTTGATTGCCTTTGAGTCAAACATGACTCATAGTAAGTAACCCTATGAACAAAGAGCCTACAGCCCCTCTACAACTATTGACATTTATCAAAGTTCATACAGTTTACGGAGGCATGTTATTTAGGAAGTGGATGCCACTCCTGTTTCCGCCACTGAAAACCACAGAGGGTCAACTATGGGTTGGTTTCCACTTGACAACACACAATAACAAACTGTGAATAAATATGTTCGTTAAAGCTGTTCACTGATGGTATTTCTGATATAGTAGCACTAGAAAACTAAGACATAAATCTTCAGAGAAAACACAATAAAATATGGTTTTAAAAAATAATAGCAAGATAAATGGTGGAGCAGTAAAATGTTATAAAGAAACTCTCTGTACCTTCTGTACATTTTTTGTGATGGCAATATTGTGGATCTACCAGGCTTGGCTTTAATTCTTAGTGACTTAGCGGATATTAAGTAATAATAAGATCTGTTGTTCACAGAGTAACTATGAGTCATACTTGATGGCACTTAACAACAGCAACATGTAATCACCTCCCATTTTGTGATCGGAAAGGAGTAGCTAATCAGATGAAAGGGGGCATTTCTTTGGAGGTGTAGCTTGCCTCATGTTAATAATCCGATATTCTCTTTCTCACCCTTTCCCCCTCCCTTGCTTCTTCCTTCCCTCTCCTTCCCTTTTTCTCTCACCCCTGTACCCTTCTCAGTATTTGTCCCTCAGTTGTGAGACATAAGCCTACAGAAGACTTCATCCTGCCATCTAGCCTGCAGACTTAAATTCACAGGCCTACAACCCCCATGAGCTAGCAGAGTCCTCTAAACTGCCATCTAACCCACAGATGTGGAACTTGTCAGTTTGTACTATTGGATAAGCCATCCATTTTCTTGATGTTTGTTTGTTTCTTAATTTGCTTGTTTGTCCAGTTTTGCTCCTTTAGAGAACATACTGAGATACTACTAAAAAAAAAAATAAATAAATAAAAAGAATTCTTTTCTAAAAAAGAAAGCAATTAACTAGATTTGGGGAGACTTCACCAAGTAACTGTAATCTGAAGTAGATAACTTCAGCTAGGTCATATAATTTGAGCACATTCATCTGTACATAGCACTGATTCAGTTAGATCTGCAATTTCCAGAGTTGCTATTTTGTGGAGGGGGTGTGTGTGGAGGTGGGAGGGGGTGGAGAGGAAAACTTTATGAACAAGGAGATCTATAATTCCCTAAGTAATTTAAAAGTGCAAAAAGAAAGTTTGAACAATTACAGTTTAATTACTTTTAAAAGCCAATTTCATTAAGACAGATAAAAACACAGCACCAAGAGGAACTCAATAAATATTGGTTGAAATGAAAACCAAATACCAATATAACCTATGCTATGTGATGACTTCAAAGCATAAACTTTGAAGTAAGAAGATGGTTTTAATCTTGGCTCTTTTATTTAATAAAGCGAATTATGCTACACAAATAATGTATTTTCTCTGAGCCACATGGTGGTTTTCCCAATTTGAAACATATAAACTATCATAATTGTACCTACCAAATCAGACTTTTTGTGAGTTCAAATTAGATAATATATGTGAAAATACTCTACAAATATTTAAACAACTATAGAATCCTTCTAACCATTTAAACTACTTTTAAATTGCACTAATTTAAAAGCCTATTTTCTGTTTAATTGACAAAATGTATTTTGATTTCTTGCCTTGACATATGGCAATGAAGTATGAATTACACACCGGATTCACATGTAAATTTCAGTACTCTCCTGATGTCTTTTAATAAAAAAAATTTATTCCATTTGAGGAATCTGTTGTGTTGCCATTGAAGTTAATAATTTCATCAAAACCTCATAGTAAGATTTGTTGCATTAGTTTCTTTTTAAACTTTTTTTTCTGAAAAAGTTGCTTCAAAAGTTGCTCCTCCTTCCTCTATGGAAAAAGGAAACCATTTCATTTACTTTCTGAACTTTGGATCATATTTGAGTTTGACGTTTGATTTAATATAAGCCAGTCCTTTATCCAATTTGATTTCAAGTTTATTGGAGTCCATTAAAAAGACGCAAACAAACAAAAATCCCATAGAGAAAAATCAGTTAATAAATTGTAATTTACTAGGTTATTAGTCCTTTGAAATCAGAATGTCTCATTGATACCAGGGACAGGAGTGGAGAAAGAAAAGCAAACATTGCTAAATGAATAATAAAATAGCGAAGATTAGTAAATAAACAATAGATATTAAGTGGAGAGAAAGGCAATATCCGGTAAGGGGATGACCAGTACAATATTACTAAACAAAGGGAAAATATAACAAAATATATGAATAGACATGGCAATTGAAACTGAGATCTTAGAAATAGAAACACAGAGAAAGAGGAATAGCTATAAGGAGATACTAGGGATTGGAATGTGGAATGTGAGAAGCATGAATGTCGGAAAATTGGACATAGTTAAGAAAGAAATGGAAAGTATTATTGACATACTAGGTATTTTTGAAATGAGATGGCTTGGCATGGGACATTTTGAACCAAATGATCATATGATTTACTATGCTTGGAATGAAAAAGTAAGAAAAAATGGGGTTGCTTTCATAATTTAAAGAGTCATTTCTAGATCTATCCTGAAATACAATGTGGTGAGCAACAGGATAATATCCATACGCTTACAAGGAAGTCCACTGAATACCACTATCATTCAAATATATGCACCAACAACTAGAGCCAAAGAGGAGGAAAAAGAAGATTTTTGCAGTCAGAAATAGATCAAACATGCAATCAAGATGCATTGATAATAATGGGCGACTGGAACGCAAAAGTTGGAAACAGGGAAGAAGGATCAGTAGCTGGAAAATATAGGCTCGGTGAGAGAAATGAGGCTGGAGATAGAATGACAGTTCTGCACATTCAAAGATTTATTCCTTGCAAATAACTTCTATAAGAAACATAAACACAGGCTACACACATGGATCTCACCTGATGGCATGCATAAGAATCAAATAGATTACATTTGTTGAAAGACTCACTGGAGAAGCTCAATATCAGCAGTGAAAACCGGGCCGGGTGCCGACTGTGGGACAGACCACCAACTACTCATATGAAAGTTCAAGCTGAAGTTGAAGAAAATTAAATCAAGTCCACAGGAACCAAAATTTGACCTTAAGTCTGTCCCACTCAAATTTCAAAACCATCTCAGGAACAGGTTTGAGGCCTTGAGTACCAATGAGTGTAGGCCAAATGAGCTCTGGGAGGATAGCAAGAAAATTGTCCATGAAGAATGCAAAAGATCATTACAAAGGTTGAAAAAAAAAAAAGACCAAGATGGATGTTAGATGAGACTCTGAGTATTGCGTTAGAGCGCCAAGAAGCCAAAGCTAAAGGAAGAAACCAAGAAATCAAAGAGCTGAACAGAAAATTTTGAAAGACAGCCCGGGACGATAAAGCAAGATACTATCATGAAATGTGCAGAAAGCTGGAGTCAGAAAATCAAAAGGGCTGAACTTGCTCAGCATTTCTTAAGCTGAAGGAGATAAAAATCAAATTCAAGCCAGAGGTGGCGATACTTAAGGATACTTTGGGTAGAATTTTAAATGATCCAGGAAGTATCAAGAGAAGATGGAAGGAGTATACAGAGTCACTGTATCAGAAGGAATTGGCTGACACAGAGGAATTTCATGAAATAACATATGAGCAAGAGCCTATGGTGATGAAGGAGGAAATTCAAATTGCTCTGAAGGAATTGGCAAAAAACAAAGCTCCAGGAGTTGATGGCATACCAATTGACATATTTCAACATACAGAGACTGCCCTGGATGTGCTCACTAAGTTGTGCCAAGAAATTTGGAGGACAGTCAGCTGGCCGACTGACTGGAAAAGATTGATATTTGTTCCCATTACAAAGAAAAGTGACCCAACAGAGTGCGGAAATTATCGAACAATATCATTAATATCACATGCAAGGAATAGATGGTATACCAATTGAAGTATTTCAGATAACAGATGTTGCCCTGGATGTGCTCACCAA
>NW_006399751.1:27786941-27788105 GCF_000299155.1 Elephantulus edwardii | reverse complement strand
GGTGGGAATGAGTGCGTTTGAAATGCTAACATGAGGATTGGTCAGTTTTGTCATTTGATCTTACTTAAGTTGAGCAGGTCCCATTGCAGAAAATAGAAATCTCGTTGTAGTTGTTGTGTGCCATCGAGTCGCTTGGCGACTCTATGTAGAAGAGCCCTAAACGCTGGTCTATCCTGTGCCAGTTGTAAGAACCAGGTATCAGAAACTCAGTTTACCAAGTGCAGCTAACCCCACCCCACCGGCTTGAGTGGTTTTTAGCAGACAAACAACCCCCACCTCTGGTAAATCACACCCTGATTAGTCAACTGCCGTAAAATGGAATTCTTCTTCTTTGTAAGGGCACAAGGGCTCTTTCCGCATTCCTGTAACTGAAGTAACCGGTAAGATTTAAATAGGTTTCCAAACTGTTTCCCTGAGCTATGGCTAGCCAATTGAAGGTGGACTAGTACCCAAACTACTGTGGATGGCCAATTATGGCATGTATGCTTGGACAGGGGAGTAGCAGAGGTATAAAGGGAGGGGCATGCAGTAGTTCGGGGCTCTTGGGTGGATACTGCTGTGTCAGCCCGCTGGAGCCCGAGTTCGAACGAACATGAAATAAACTTTGTTAATTCAGCTAATTGGCTCGGTGATCTTTTTTGTGGACTCTCTCCGTTATACCAGCCTCACCGTCTCTGACACACTCATTCCTATCACCCTAATCACAGACTTGATCCATCTCATTGAGGGTCTTCCTCTCCTGTGCTGTCCCTCCACGCTTCCTTCCAAACATGATGTCGTTCTCCAAGGACCATTGCTGCATACCTCCTTCCTATACTCCAGTGAACCTAGGTGATTGCCACAAGGGAGTATACTCACCAGTTTTTTTAACGTGCAGTCCTAGAAAGGATCTCTGATGAACACCGCTTTTCCTTGTCTCTATGCATTAGAAGCTGAAACTCTTGCTCTTCTTTTTTTTATTATACTAGTTTATTTACAAAATTCAAAGCCATTGTTTTCCAGAACAGATTCTTCCAATTTCCCTCACTGCCTCCCACCCATCAAATTGTTCAACTCGAGTTGCTCTTTTTTGGGTTTTTGGTTGTTTCCCCCCACCCCCCATTTGACTGTACACACACACAAAATAATAAAAAAATTTTAAAGGAACTCTGGTGGCCTAAAGGC
>NW_006399751.1:27785376-27786291 GCF_000299155.1 Elephantulus edwardii | reverse complement strand
GTCCCTCTCCAAGGACCAGTTCCTCCTTGCAACATGCCCAAAGTATGTCAGACGAAGCTTCAGAATCCTTGACTCCAAGGAACATTCTGACATGTTTTTACAATATAGCTTGACATTGCAACATTCCATATTCATTTTTATAATATATCTTAGCATTACAACATAGATGAAACAACAGTATTCACTAAACATATTTTTTAAAAAAACCCTACACATGAACTTTAACACATTTCATCTTAAACCATTAAGTATACTTTTCTGGTCTCTGATGTTTACCTGAAGAAAGTTATTTCCTTGCTCTGAGTATCTCCCAAGGTATTATCGTAACAGTATATTTCCCCACTGCATAACCTATTTATTCATTGATTTACCCTCAGCTATTATCTCTTTTTCCTCTCATTTGTCATTTCTTTTTACCCAAACCTTTCCACAGGCACATCAAGGTCAGCTATTCTGTCAATCCAAATTGCAGGTAGCAAGACCAGTCTGGTGACTTCTTCCACTCCCATGTTGGCTAGGATTACATAGGTACAACACCAATGAGCTATCTAGGCCACTAGGCAGGACACCATTAATTCTACATTTGTGAGCCAGGGTGTCAGGCCAAAACCAAGGTCAAAGGGAGAACACTGGATTCAAGAACTGTCAACATGTCAACAAAGGGAGTGAACTGCCTCTCTCATCTGATTAAAGGAGTGCCCCACCCTTCCCTCCTTAAACCACGGTGGGATGTCCTTCCCTTCCCTCACTAAAGACCTTTACTATAAAACCTGCCCTAATCCACTTTAGGGTGCGGTACTTCCCTGGCCTGTCCCTCTGCCTCTTTCTCTCTCTGCAGACCAAGGAATCCGACCTGAGAGACCCCTTAATAAAGCTTCTTTAGCTTCCTTTCTTTCTCTGGTCCCTTCCGTGAGT
>NW_006399751.1:27778640-27781446 GCF_000299155.1 Elephantulus edwardii | reverse complement strand
TCCCCAATTCATATATGGTCCTTGGGATAAGATTCACTAGAAAGTCTCCCAGACACTCAGACTCATCAGAGGAATGAGCCCTATAGTCATAGACATGCAAGCTGGTTTTAAAGAAACTGGTGGGTGATACACAAGGATTCTATAGACTATCACTTGTGGCAGAGATTGACAGTGACTGTGGGTGATTCGGGCTGGTGGTGTAGAGACTGGTGAACAGTCAGATGAGGAGCATGACGTCCCAGATGAGGAGCACCTGGCACCAAGGTTCCATAGATCTCTAGTTTATATATGCCTCTAATAGGCTGGGGCTTGTACTCTATCCTATTCCTTTCTCCTTAATATAATAATTACTTCAGTACAAAATAAACAGTTCATCATTGACTAGAGAAGACATATGAATAATAAACCTCAGACACCCAAACCATCCCATCGGACCCTTGGGAATTCTTGTATGCAAGTTTAAAGGTACCATTACCGTTGTTCACTCAGGAATCACTCCTACTTCTGGCACCAGTAACTGCATCCCTGGACCTAAGATTGCAACATCTTGCAAAAAGAAATTTCAGGTGACGTGAGAAAGAACTGTATAGTAGCACCAGCATCTTCCTTTATCACATCTTCTCTGGATATCCTTGAGAAATGTTGGAAATCTGTCCAGTGATGAACCCTACTACTCTGACACCAACTGTATTAATAATTTGCTCTGCTAAGATTAGTAGTAGGCTAGTTAGAAGACATGAACATTGGCCCAAATGTTTGATCTGCTGCGTAATTCCATGATTTCCAACATCAATAGCCCCTCCTTTGCTCAGCCTCATCACTCTTTTATGTCCCGTGGGTTTCCTGGTTCTCTGGAAGGTCTCTTAGAGACTCAGACCTGTCAACAGAATGACTCATGTTGACTGTTTTTGCAAAGACTGATGAGTTGCATCAGTTGCAGTGTAGCTGCAAAGAGGGCATTAAGAAAATAAAAAAGCTAGCTTTGATGCCCAAGGAGCTTTATAAGTGTGCAGTAGGGTGAAGCAGAGCTCTGCTGTCCTAGTGGTAAGAAGCTACACTGTAACCTGGGAGATTGCTCCTACTCCATGGGAGGAACATGGACAATCTCTTCACATGCAATTAACTGCCTCTGAAAAAGCACTGGAAGGCCAGCTCCAACTTGACAGTGCAGAACAACAGCAGTAAGGTGGGGTTTGTATCACACCCAAATTCTCTCTACTTAATACAACCTATACTTCAGCTCAAAATGAGCAGTTCATTACTGGCTAGGAAAGACATTTTGAAAGATAAACTTTGATATCACACCCCTAAATTCCCAGTGCTTTTCACAGGTCCATAACCCACAATGGTGTCTCTTTAATAGTTCAGTTTTCCATCATTCATTTGTTGGCTACATGGATAACCCGTCAGCCACTGCTGATTTTAGTAAAAATCTAAACATAAGAACTCTCACTGCTCAATTCCTCAGTCACTGCTAGAAACACAGCATACAGTTCAGCCCATTGTGCTAATCTGTTCTTGCTTTCCACAATCAAGATCCTCCCAACTATTAGTATTTATGCAGTGGCTTTCCACATAAAAATGTCCATGTACCTTAGAATTGCCATCTGTGAACTAAGCAGTTCTTTGCTGAGAGGCAGAAGGTTGTCCATGTGGCAATGAGCTCTAGCAGCCTCTCTGATTGGTCCACGGTAGGACCAATGAGAAAAGAGGCTACTTGCTCATGGACACAGTGGTTGCCTCCCTGCATTCCCCAGTAGCTTGTTCATGGATGAACCATTTCCATTTTATCACAGAACTATTTGGGGCTCCCCTTTCTTTATTAGAGTGTTTCTCAAAAATCACCCAGGACATGATGGGTATTCCAGGTCTCATAATTAAGTCTTTCTGTCATTGAAGCAGGCCCGCTCAATCAATACTCAACAGTACACAAGTAATTATCTTTCAAATGGCATGTATTGTGCAGCAGCATCAGGAAATGTCCTCATCCAGAATCTCAAACATCTTCACAAAGCAGCCTTCTCTGGCTATTGCTATAAGCTCCAATCTGCATAAGTACAGATGACAAATATGTCAAGAATCATGTCTGAATATCATAAGGACCTGGAGACAAGGAGAGTGAGAATGCTTTCTGTTTTCAGCCATAACCTGCTGTTGCTCTGGCCTCCAGTCAAATACAGTTTTCTCTTGAGTAACTAGATAGATGGGAGTTAACAATATTCCAAGATGAGGAATCTGAGTCATCAAAACCCAAATAGACCAACCAAATGTTGGGCCCTTTGAGTGTCCTTGGGAAAAGTTAGCGAGAAGAACTTGTTCTTGGTTGCCTGTGGAACGTCACAGGTGCTTCTGTCCAGGTTATTGCCGAGAGTTTTGCTGTTTGGGGAAGCACTGGATTTTTGCTGGATATTTGAACCAATCTCTGTTGGTCATGTGAGCAACCAGTGTTTTCAAATCATCCCTAGCCTGTTCTTTGGTACATTATATTATAGGATATCATCAATGTAATCTATTATTACACTGGCTATCTGGACCAAATTTTTTCAAACAAAGCATAATAGTAGGCCAGCAAATTAATATTACCTTGTGGTAGCATTGTAAAGGGACTCTGAGAGCCTTCTCATGTGAAAGCAAACTGTAGTTGGCTCTTTTCTAAGACTGGAATGGAGGAAAACACAATTGCAAATCTGTCACTGAGTACCGGTCTCCTGTGGTCTGCTGTATTTTCTACACCATCGATACCACGTTTGGAACTACTGAAGCTACAGGTGGAACTACTTTATTCGTTGTTGTTGTTGTTGTTGTT
>NW_006399751.1:27770148-27777740 GCF_000299155.1 Elephantulus edwardii | reverse complement strand
TTCCCAATTTTGAAACATGCAGTGTTCCCTTGCTCTCTTCTGACGACTGCCTCTTGGTCCAAGTATAGGTTTCGCATTAGAACGATCTGCTTTACTTACGCCTCAATAAAGTTGTTCTCCTTGTTCTTATTATAAGCCGTGGAGTCAACAACTACTTTTAGCAACTCTGTGCCAATAGCTCTGAACCCTGCTCTATCTTGAGCCAATCTCATGGCCCCGATTGTCACAGTCACTGTGTCAATCCATCTTATCCAGGGTCTTCCCCTCTTGCTTTGACCTTTCACCTTCCCAAGCCTGACGTCCTTCTCCAAGAACTGGTCTCTCCTGGCTAAGTGCCCAAAGTATGTGAGACAGAGTCTCAAAATCCATGCCTCCAAGGAGCAGCTTAGTTTCACCTTCTCTGCAATAGACCTGTTAGTTCTTTTGGCAGAACGTAGTATATTCAATACTCTTCTCCAGCACCATAACTCAAAGATATCAATTCTCCTTCTATCATCCTTAGTCATCGTACAACTTTCTGCATAGCAAGTAATCACGAAGAACATGGCCTTAGTCTTAAGATCAGACACACCATAGTCTCTAGACTGACATTATTGCTCTTCAGTATTCTGGAAAGATTCCTAACAGCTGACTTTCCTAATGCAATTTGTCTTTTGATTTCCTGACTGCTGGTGACAAGAGTGTTGATTGTGGACCAGAGCAAGCTGAAATTGTTAACAATCTCAATCTCTTTTCCATCTAACATGATGCTTATATCAACCACCTTGGTTCTTACAGTCTTTTTCCCTTGTATCTGCTTCCACTACTGTCAGGAAAAAAACCCCAACGTATTGTATATTTTATTCTTTCCTTAGCACACTGTATTTCTGTATGCATCCAATTAACCAGCTTCTCGAGAATTAGGTCCACTAACTTCATATTCCATGAGTAACATTGGTCATGGTTAACTGACTGCAACATAATAGCTGCATTAATCCATGAGTGTTCTTTATCCCATCCGTCCAGAGACCAAAGATTTCTCATTGTCTTGTTTAGCCTTTTTCTCCAAAGCCACATGTTACATGAAGTCCAGATTTTTTCAGGGAATACTACCACTGAGATACCAACTGTATTTACAATTCATTCTAAGATTAATAGCAGACTAGTTACTAATGGCGGAAATCAACAATGTCCCAGATGTTAAATCTGCTGTACCACTCCATGATTTCCAAGAACAACTGTTCTTTTTTTGTTCAGTTCCCTCACTCCTCCTAAGTGCTTGCCTCCGGAAACCCTATGAACCTGGAGAGAGGATGAAATGCACCCAAGCGTCGAGGCTTCTCCTTCATAGGGTCTCTATGAGTCGCTTGTGACTCGACGGCACTTAACAACAACAACAACAACAGTTACTAACGGCGGAAATCAACAATGTCCCAGATGTTATATCTGTTGTACCACTCCATGATTTCCAACAACTGTTCCTCTTTTGTTCAGTTCCCTCACTCCTCTGTTGCCACTTGGGTTCACTGGAAGGTCTCACAGAAACTCAAACTTGTCAGGGGAAATTACTCATGCAACTGTGAGTGATGCAGCCTGGTGAGAGATGGGCCAGGATTCTGTAGACTCAGTGGCAACACAACTGGATGTGTGTCCCAACAGAGTTAATGTCCTCAAAAAAGTACAAGCATTAACCTTATAGAGACAGCTAGGAAGGTGGGCTTGTATCTCACACTAATCCTATCTCCTTAATACAATAAATAATCTACACAAAATAAAATTAATCAATGGCTAGGAAAGCCATTTTGTAAAATGAGCCCTTGATAACCTGTAACAATGGGCTTACACATCCTGGAGATCATGAAGACAGCATAGACAAGGATAAGATATTGGTCTATTGGTCATAGGGTTGCTATGAATTGTAGTTGACTCAGCAGCACCTAACAATGAACTGTAGAGTAGTAAAAGCTATGAGAGGGGTGTCCACTGTTGGAAGCTGGTGTTAGAATTGATATTAAAAGTCCCGTCTTTGGAGGGTGACATCATGTTTAGGAGGGTGGAAGAATAATGAAAGAAAGGAAGACCCTCAGACAGATTGATTCAGTGACTGGGGTAATGGCGGTAGGTGTGTCAGAGACAATAATGTTGGCACAAGACAGAGCAGGACTCAAGAGTTGTACATACGGTGGTTATGAGTCGCAAGAGACTCAATGGCATATAATAAAACAGGAATAGGGGGCATGTTTGACCTCTTATGAATCAGCTTTAGGCTGTTGTTGTTGCTAGAGGAGGATTTTTCCTCCTTGTGGAGTTAGTGTATATCAGATATTGCCTCCCTTATGACCACTACAACTGTTTTTACACCTAGGGTATAAATCTTTACATGATCCGTTTGAATTTTGATGGCTTCTAATTTCCTCTAATGTGATTTGCTGCCTCTGAAAACTCATTGGAAGGTCAACTATGATTTGGTTTTCCTAGATTTCATACTTAGTACATTCCATGTTCCAATTAATATTTATACCCACTTGTTCTCATTTTTATATCCCTGGTGCCACAGTCTCTTCTAAATCCTGCTTGAACTTCAGGTAGTTTCCTATCTATTCCAGTCATTTTTTTAATGATCTTCCTAAGTATTTTGTTTTCATGTGATATCAGTGATATTGTTCAATAATTTCCACATTCAATTGGATCACCTTTCTTGGGAATGGGAATAAATATGGGCCTCTTTCAATCAGTTGGCCAGACAGCTGCCTCCAAATTTTCTAGCACAGACTGATGAGTGCATCCAAGGCTGGATCTGTTAATTGAAACAGTCGACTGGTATCACATCAATTCCTGGGGCCTTATTTTTGCCAATGTCTTCCATGCAGCTCTTATTCATATAGTACGTCCTAAAATTTTTCATTGTCAATTATTTCTGGTATAGTGACTCTGTGTATTCCCTTCATCTTCTTTTGATGTTTTCTGGGTCATTCAATATTTTGTCCAGATGGATCCTGAATGAAAGTAAGGAATACCAGAAGAATGTCTATTTGTGCTTTATTGACTGTGCAAAGGCATTGGACCATTTGACTGTGGATCATAACAAGCTGGGCTGACATTGAAAAGAATGGGAGGGGAGCTCTGGTGGCCTAGTGGCAAGGAGCTGCAACTACAATCCCAGAGGCGCACGGTTCGAATCCACCAGATGCTCTGCCGGGGAAAGAGGGACAATCTCCTTCTGTACCAGTCAGATGTGATTTGATGGTACACACACACAAAAATAATAAAATTTTTTTAAAAAAAGAAAAGAATGGGAATCCCAGAGCACTTGATTGTGTTCATACACCTATACCTGGACCAGAAGGCTGTTGTATAAATGGAGCTGAGGACCACTGAATGGTTTGGAATGGGAAGGGAGTGTGCCAGGGTTGTATTCTCTCTACATACCTTTTCAATCTGTATGCTGATCAAATTATCTGAGAAACTGCACTGTATGAGGAGAAGTGTGGCTTCAAGATTGGAGGGAGACTCTCAATAACCTGCATTATGCAGAAGACACAAGCTTGATTGCTAAAAGTGAGGAGGACTTGAAGCACTTGTTGTAGAAGATCAACAACTGCAGCCTTCAGTATGGATTGCACCTCAAGGTCAAGAAGATAAAGACTCCACTGGACTAACAGACTCATGATGGATGAAGAGGAGACACACTGCACTGGTAAAATCTGCAATTAGGGATCTCTCCAAATTGTTGAGGAGTAATCAAGTCAACCAAGTAACCAAGGGGTGTCTGATTCAAGCCATAGTCTTTCTAATCACTAGCTATGCATCTGAGAGCTGGACGATGAGTAAGGATGACAGAAATAGTATTGACACCTTTCAGCTGTGGTGCTGGAGAAGAACACTGAACATATCATGGATGGCCAACAGAAAAACAGATATGTCTTGGAGATGATGAAGCCGAAGTGCTCTTTGGGGGGAAGAATTATGAGGCTTTATCTCACATATTCTGGCATGTTACTAGGAGGGGCTATTCCTTGGGGAGGGACATAATGCTGAGAAGAGTGGAGGGTCAGCAAAGGAGAGGAAGACCCTCAATCAGGTGGACTTACATGGTGACTGCTGCAATGGGCTCTTGTGTGTCAGGAAGTGTGAGGATGGTACAGGATAGAACAGTGTTCAGACCTTTTGTTCACAGGGTTACTAATGAGTCATACTCGACTTGATGGAACCTAACAACACTAATAACATTCCCATTTTGAGTGGTAGCACATCAGCAAATGATCCTGAAAGCTTTACTCCATCCAAGTCATGAAGGTAGACTGTTGAAGGAAGCAGTTCACCTTACATCATATTTTTAGTGTCTTCCAACCTCAGAGGTTCATCTTTAAACTCTATATCAGAGAATGTTCCATTTTTGTCCATAAAGTTTTGATGGGCCAATTTTTTTTTCAGAAGATTGTCCTTCCTAGTCTTAATCTAGACATTTTGTCGACTCCATAGGTGATTCTGAATAAGGATGACAGAAGAATAATTGATGCCTTTGAATTGTGGTGTTGGAGAAAGAGTGTTGAATATTTCATTAACTGCCAAGAGAACAAACAAGTAAGAGCTGAAAAAAATATAGCCGGATTGCTCCTTGGGAGCAAAAATGGCAAAGCTTCAGCTCATGTACTTTGGACATGCTGCCAGTCCATAGACATGGACATCATGCTTGGAGAGGCTGAGGGTCAGCAAAAGAGGGGAAGACCCTCACCAAGATGAACTGATACAGTGACTGCAGTAATGGGCTCAAGTGTGTCAGAGATGATGAGGATGGCACAGGATAGGACAGAGTTCAGATGTGCTGTTCATAGGGTTGCTATGAGTTGTACTCACTTGATGGCATCTAGCAACAGTTACTCCTCATTTTCATTTACCTCCGTCAGATTTATATTGGATAAAAAATTTTATCTGAAATCATGTATCCTTATGAAGAGCTCGAGTCACTCATTAATAACTTCAGGTTAAAGCTTAAACTCTTTAAAATTACATTTAATAATTCTTTAAAGTGTGATCCTAAATATGCTTTTAGTTTCCTCTCCTACCACTTTTATCAAGTAATTATTTGCTTTTACAAATTCATATATTTGCACATGCTAATTCTTCAACCTGGAATTAAAACTACTTTTTGGCAAATTCCTGCTCCTCACCTGAGCAAACCTTTCTCACTTCCCTACGTGAGAAACCACTTTTTCCACAGTGGTTGTACATCATCTTGTAGAAATTAATATTATACTTATCTTTATCCCCTATGTAATGTGGATGTGTATATAACCATCTCTGTTTAAAATGCCCTGTCCTTATACCCTCCTAAGAACATGAATGTATTTGTCAGTCTGGTTCCTATGTTTTAATTCAGAAAATAATATTACTGGTGACAGGACTTGGCCCCTGAAGGAATCCCAAAATAACTGTTTTCAGGAAGAGACCTGTCTGGCAGAATTGTTTAATCTTTGCTGCATTTATGTTTCCTACATATATCTCTGAAGAAGGAAAACGGGTATTTCTCTTCTAGATTACAAGTGACAATTTTATCTAAGTGTATTCCTTTCTTGAAGTTACTCAATTTGTATTCCATAAACCCTAATGCACCATTTGTTGTTATTAATGGCTATTGAGTTGATCCCTACTCATTGCAACATCATATATTAAAATGTAGAACTGTTCTACAGGGTTCTCTTAACAAAAACAAGTCTTCCTTGCTTTTCCTACTTCAAGATTGATGTTGTGTGCTTCAAGTCTACTATGACTCATACTAAGCCATCCTGCACCATCCTCACAATCTCTGCCACGCTCAAACCCATCTTTTTAGTTACTGCATCAATCCGTTTTGTTGCAGATCTTCCTGTATTTTACTATCCTCCTGCTTTTCTAGACATGCCTCAGTAGTGTGATAGGTAGGTTCAAATAATCACCTTTCACACTCAGTTTGTTTCACCCAGGGACCTTTCAGTGTTCCATTGTAGATCTTCATTTTATTGTTGTTGTTATTGTTAAGTGGCATTGAACTGACTCTGACTCAGAGACCCCATGTACAACAAACAGATCAAAACTTTGTCCATTTCTGTACCATGATCATGATTTCCACTGTGCTTAAGCTCATTGTTGTAGTGACTGGATCAATCTATCTTGTTCACGATTTCCTTTCACTGATTCTCCTTTCCCAGCACAATGTTTTTTCCAAGGACTGCCCTACCCAAAGTGAGTAAAGAAAATGCTGTAGCACAAGGGATATCATGGCCAATGTCAGATGGATCATGGCTGAAAGCAGAAAGTGTCAAAAGTATGTCTGTTTGTGCTTTATTAATTATGCAAAGGTATTTGACTGTGTGGATCACAATAAGTTGTGGCTAACATTGAGAAAAATGGGAACCCCAGGACACTTGATTGTGCTCATGCAAAACAAGCAGTCATATGAAGAGACTAAGCAAACACTCCACAGCTCAAAATCAAGAAAGGAGTGCATCAGGGATGCGTGTGAACAATTGCAATCCCTTCACCATCCATCATGATGCTGCCAGTCGGCCCAGTGGTGAGAATCTTTGTTTCCTTGATGATGTTGAGCCTCAATCCATATTGAAGGTTGCAGTCCTTGCTTCAGGTTGGCCTCAGTTTCAGCAAGCAGGGTTGTGTCATCTGCATAATGCAGATTATTGATGAGTCCTCCTCCAATCCTGATGCCATATTTCTCCTCATAGAGGCCAGCTTCTCGGATAATCTATTCTGAATACAGACTGAAAAGGGCCATAATAGGGCAGCCATATCCTAGACACAACACTCAAGCACAAACTCAATGGTCTTTGAGTCAACTTCGACTCATAGTGACTCTGAAAACAGAGTAGGACTGCTCAGTAGTGTTTCCAAGGTTGTAAATCTTTACAGAAGCAGACTGCCTCATCTTTCACCCACAAAAGCAGTACCCAGGATCATCCTTTAAAAATAATATAAAAGCTGGTCCATCAAGTCAATTCCAAATGACATCAAACTCATCAGATGCCCCACAGCAGAATAATGAGACCATCTGCTTCCATAAAGGCTTCAAGCCTTAGATATCCTGAGGGTAACTCTGTGCTTTTTGGGTTGTTGGGGTTTGGTGTGTTGGGTTTGTTTTTTTTTTTTCTTTTACTCAACTCATATTGATTTTTCATTCTATCATTCATACATTGTTTTATAAAATGATGGTCAATGTAATCAATTATAGTCCCTGATAAACACTTTATGGTATATTCTCTTTCCCTTTATCTAATTTAGTAAGTATGCATTATCTGTTTATTAATTTTCTACACTCTTTCCCTTGCCATGCCTGATGACCATGCAAGAACGGGTCTATTTACACAGTTGCTATAACCTAAAAAATTTAAACTCATTGTTATTGAGTCATACTGAGTCAGAACCGACTCATAGCTGACCCTTCAGTGAGATTTCAGAGGAGTAGCTAGTGAATTCAAATAGCCCAAATTTGGGTTGGCAGATTTGGTTTGGGGTAGAGAACTCTTCAAAAATGCATCTTACCAGCAGATGGCAGTATTGATACATACAGCAAAAGGTAAACGCATACAGGATCAGACAGTTCCATGTCTTAAAATGGATAT
>NW_006399751.1:27765779-27767823 GCF_000299155.1 Elephantulus edwardii | reverse complement strand
AAAAAAGCAGTTTCTTAGGATTCACGTAGGTGCTGGCACCAGTCCAGGAATCTCCCAGAGGCCTCGAACTCACATCAGAAGCATGTGACTTACTCCTCAGGGATAGATGGCTCACAGAACAGTCCACTGATGGAGGTGGTGTCAGAAGGCAATTTATAGACATAGTTAGCTTCAGGAATACTGCTTCTTACAAACACTACTTAAAAAGCTTCATATTTTATATACCTATATATGTACATGAACATATGTCCATGTATCTTTGTATATAAAGTATATGCATATACCTCAAAAAAATGTATATATCCTATTCTGAATATGAAACTAGAATCTGAGTCAAAATTGCTCAACTTTCCTCCTAGAAAGTTTTTATCTAAACTATCCTCCTATATAGCTGTCTCTACATTTTCTTCCCTGTGCTTTTTTTTTAATCAACTCACTGCGATTCCAATTGATTCTAACTCATTGTGACTTCATCAGATTTCAGAGGGTGAAATCTTAAGATAGTTGGAGGCTGCCTGTCTTTCTCCTATGGAGCTCCTACTATTTCTATATTTGCCATTAACTGTTTCCCCATATTTTTGTGTTTTACAAAAATAGCAAACTTTGCATACTTTTCCTTAATGTTGGCAATTCTGACAGTCATGTGTTCCAATACGCTTTCCTGAACTTGCAACCCACATAGCCTATCTCATGAATTTCTTGCATGCTCTACTGACAAACCCAAATACAATATAGTGCAAGCTGAATATATTACTTGTTACTCTGTCCACGCATTTTATATACACTACCAGCATAACTTAAATCACCACCATCATTCATAAGTTTGCACACGGTAGACACCTTGAAATCTGCTTTTACAGAGGATTATTATGAGTGGGAATCAGTTCATTTGCTAATGACGTCAGCAATATTCCTTGGGACCAATATTTAAAATGAGCCAGAAATATTTCTTTACATTTTCATACCATGATTTGTACTATGTATTAGACTGTATCGTTACTCCATATTCAATCATAAAGGTGAGCAAATCATTGCTGTTTACCACACTGGAACAAACCCATAGCTGACCCTCCAGGGAGGAGTTGCCTATCTTTTTTCTGTGGAGCAGCTAGGGGATTCTAACCACATACGTTTGGGTTGGTAGCACAATTCCTTACCACTTTGCCACCAGAGCTCCCTAAACTAATCATCAAAGCAGTTGAAGTATTTAAAGAGGAATTTGGCATCAGGACTTGAGAAAGATTTATTAGCAAGCCTTCAATATGAGTTGCATCTCAGCATCAAGAAAACAAAAATCCTCACTTTTGGACCAGTAGGAAACATCATATAGAAAGAAAAAAGACTTAGGTTGTCAATGAGTTTATGCTACCTGGATCCACAATGAACATCTCTGGTTATTGTTAGGTGCCATTAAGTACAACTCATAGTGACCCATTGAACAGCAGATTTGAACCATGTCCTATCCTGGGCCATCTTCATTATCTTTGACATACTCGAGAGTATCTTCCTCTTTTGCTGACCTTCTACCCTTTTAAACATGATGTCCCTCTCCAAGGAATAGTCTTTGCAAGCAAAGCTTAGTCATCTTTACTTCCAGGGAGCACTCTGGCTGCACTTTCTCCAAGACATCTGTGTAGGGGTTTTTGTTTAAGTCCATGTTTTATTCAGTACTCTTCTCCAACACCACAGCTCGAAGGCACCGATTCTGCTCCTATCATCCCCATCAGAGGCATAGCAAATGATTGAAGAGGTGTGAATTAGGTGCACCTTAGTCTTCAAACTGGCATCATTGCTCCTCAGCAATGTAGTGTGGAGAGGTCCTTGACTGCAGTTTGCCCAGTGTAATACGTTTCCTGATCTCCTGACAGCTGATACCAAAGCTACTGGTTGCGGATTCAATTAAGATTAAATTGTTGAAAATTTTAATTCTTCATAATGGATATCAGAAGACACTCTGAAAATTGCACTGGAGCGCAGAGAAGCCAAAGCACAGGGAAGAATTCAAGATACTAAAGAGTTGAATAGAAGATTTCAAAAGGCAGCA
>NW_006399751.1:27761280-27764029 GCF_000299155.1 Elephantulus edwardii | reverse complement strand
TTTTTTTTCTTGATGTTGGGATGCAATCAATATTGAAAGCTGTAGTTTTTCATGTTTTGCACTTCAAATCCTCCTCACATTCTGCAAGTAAGATTGTGTCATCTGTATTATGCAGGTTATTGATGAATCTGACCCTAATACCACATTCTTCTGATATAGTCCAGCTTCTCAGATTATTTGCTACGATATGGAGAAAGGATACAATACCAACACACACCCTTAGTACAAGCAGTCAAAACAAGCAGTCAAAAATTAAAAAAAACATGCATTGGGAAAATCTTCTGTCAAAGTCTCCTAAAAGGCTCTAAAAAGCAACAATGTCAAAGACTAAGGTGTGTCTGGTCCAAGCCTGAGTCTTTTCAATTACATCCTATACATCTGAAAGTTGAATAATGAGGATGACAAAAACATAGACACCTTTGTGTTGTTGTACTTTGTATTGTCAGAGGAGTACTGAACATACACGGAGTGGCAGCAAAACAAATCTGTATCAGAGAAAGTAACTGAGGTGCTCCTCAGAGACAAGGGTGACAAAGCTTCATTGCACACACTTTGGGAATGTCAGGAGGGAGGTCAGCCATTGGAAAAGAGATCATGCTGGAAAAGGTAGTGGGCCAAAGAGATGAAGATCCTAGTAAGATAGATTGACATAGTGACTGTAACAAGTTGGAGATCAACAAAGAGGATGAGGATGGCACAGGATAGTGAAGGTTCAAATCTTTCATTCATAGGAGTGCTGCATCTTTGCTGACTTGATGGCACTTGACAACAACTTGGCCTGCCTGCAACAGTGGATTATACCTACCACTAATTATTATCTGGTAATGAGTTTGTTCCCAATCCTAATAATGGAAGTCATGGATGTGATTTACCACGTTTCCTTTGACATCATCCTGATAAGTTTTCCTCATCCTGGAATGATTTCTCTGTTCTGTTTAAAGGAAGCTCAACATAAAGAAAACAAAGATTCTCACTACTGGGCTAACTGGCAGCTTCACAGAAGAGAAGAGATTGAGATTGTTAACAACTTCAGCTTGCTTGGTTCCATAATCAACACTCTTGGCACTAGCAGTCAGGAAATCAAAAGACAAATTGCATTGGAGAAGTCGACTGTCAGGGACCTCTCTCTAGATTACTGAAGAGCAACAATGTCAGTCTGGAGCCTAATGTGTGAATGATACAAGCCATGGTCTTCACAATTACTTTCTTTGCATCAGAGAGCTGGACAATGATTAAAAATCATAGAAGAATCAATGCTTTTGAGTTGTGGTGCTGGAGAAGATACCATGAACATACCATGGACTTTCAGGAGAACAAAGAGGTCAGTCCTCAGAGGATGAAACCAAGCTGCTCAATGGAGGCAAGGATTTTGAAACACTGTCTCACCTACTTTGGACACATGGCCAGGAGGGACCAGTCATTGGAGAATAACTTCATACTTGGAAGGGTGGAGGGACAGTACAGGAGAGGAAGACCCAGGATGAGATGGAATGCCTCAGTGTGCAGTCATTCTAGTTCACTAGGGTTACTAGTTGTCATAGAGTATGTGCAAAAGGACTTGGCTACAATGCCTGAAAGCAGGCAAAGAATGTGAAGAACAGATGGGACTGAAAGTAGTCTTAGATTTTCTGGAGCGTGTACCACCATTAAAGAGATCTGGATGGTCTCTGTTAAAAAAAAAGACTATTTTCTGATGTTCTTGATAAGGTTAAGAGTGCAGTAAGACCTTGTTCATGAGTGCACAGATGCTTTCTTGAAAATTGTTCATGCCTTTGTATGCTTTGTTCCTTATGTTTAAATGTTTACCCACCCTATGAAATCATGCTTTGCTTTATGCTTTGATTTTCTGCTAATAAAAGCAAGGGCTCTGAAGTTGTTGTGCGTCATTAGCCTAAGAGAGCTCTTGGCCCTCTGGGAATTTACATTTCTTCTCACTGGTCTTCTCTCATCACTGCGAACACAAAGACAACACAGTGACTGGAGAAGTGCAATTGCATCTGTCAGAGATGATGAGATTGGCTCAGGATAGGGAAGGGTTAAGAGCTGTTGTATATAGGGTCTCTATGAGTTGCAGGAAACTTGATGGCACAAAAACATCCGAACATCCACAAGCTGCTCTGTGGGAGAAGGATAAGCAATCTCTTCCCTTGCTATTTACTGTTTCTGAAAACTCACTAGAGGGTCAGCTATGTGATGAGCATTCTCACTCAACTGTATATCAAGAACTACCCGAGTATAGGGAGCTCTGGTGGCTTCTTGTTGTTGTTATGTGCCGTCGAGTCACTTGCGACTCATAGCGACTCTATGTACAACAGCCCTAAACTCTGTTCTGTCCTGTACCAATTGCACTGTCTCTGATACACCCATCCCGATTACCCCAGGCACTGAAATCAATCCACCTCATAGAGGGTCTTCCCCTCCTGCGCTGTCCCTCCACCCTACCAAGCATGATGTCCCTTCTCCAAGTACCAGTCCCTCCTTACAACATGTCCAAAGTATGTTAGATGAAAAGCGTGACCCAACAGTGTGGAAACTATAGTCCAATCTCATTGATTTTACATGCAAGCAAGATTCTACTGAAGATTATCCAAAAATGACTGAAACAGCACATCTGCAGAGAACTGCCAGAAGTCCAGGCTGGGTTTAGAAGAGGTCATGGTACTAGGGATATTGTAGCTGATGTTAGATGGATCTTGGCTGAAAGCAGGGAATACCAGAGGAATGTCTGTGTTTCATTGACTATGCAAAG
>NW_006399751.1:27758921-27760565 GCF_000299155.1 Elephantulus edwardii | reverse complement strand
AGAAGAGTATTGAGGGTACCATGGACTGCTAGGAAAACAAACAGATTCATCCTGGTGGCATAGAGGTGAGGAAATGCCTGCCAACACAAGGGTATGCAGTCTGAAACCACCAGCTGCTCTACAAAAGTGAGATGGGTAATCTCCACTTCTCATGTGATTTTATGTCTGTGAAAACCTGCTGAAACAGTCAGCTACCGCTCAGTTTCAATTCAACAGTACAAAACAACTCAAGTACTGCTAACACTGATGGTGAAGACGGCACAGGCTGGGGTAGAGGTCAGGTTTGCTGTTCAAATAGTCGCTGTAAGCCTTGTTCAACTTGACAGTACCTGACAATATTCTTGACTCTGGAATACCTTTCTCTCTTGAGAAACTAATTGTCATTGAATCAGAACAGACTCAAAGCTGACGCTCTTCCAGATTTTTCAAGAGGCTGTAAAGCACATGGGAGATGGCTCATCTTTCTCCCAGAGCTGCTGTTGAATTCAAACCGGCAGAGGCGATCTGTTTTGCAGCACAACTCCCTACATATCCCGATGCCAGAGCTCCTTGTTGTTATTGTTCTTATGTGCTTTCGAATTGCCTGCACCTCATAGAGACCCTATGTACAACAGCCCTAAACCCTGATCTATCCTGTGCCAAGCTGTCTCCAACACACCTACCCTCCAGTACCTCAGTTTATTGAATCAATCCATCTCATCGAGGGTCTTCCTCTCCTGCACTGTCCCTCCACCTCCTAAGTATGACGTCCCTCTCCAAGGACTGATTCCTCCTTGCAACATGTCCAAAGTATGTCAAACGAAGCCACTCAAAACTGAATGTAGTTAATTCTGCAAAAAGAGTATAATGTCTAAAAGCAAAATAGTTTTACTAAGCTGCTTAATCAGGCTATTGTTTGACTTAAAGGAAACTAAGTTTTCTAAAAGTCCTAAAGATGTCCATTCCATGGAAATAATTTAAAACATCAATCTAGAAAACGGAAAGTCACTGATAAAAATATATTAATAGTGCACAAAAATGAGGTGTTCTGGTGGCTTAAAGGTAAGGAGTTGCACTGCTCACCCAAAGGAAAGCAGTTGAAATCCACCAGTTTCTCCTTGAGATAAGATAGGCCTTTTAAAACCCATTGAAGGTTGGTTCTGTCTCAACAGAATGTTAACATGAGAATAAAAATAATTTTGCAAATAATTTACAGCAAACAGCTTTAGATGAAAAAACAGTGTGTTTGTTTATAGGGCTGATTAATACTCAGATTCCAGAGGTACTCAGAATTCTTGACTTCACAGCACTTCTAAGTAGAAATTAACAGTCGAGCACAGTACATTTCTCTGAAACATTGATTTGTAGAGCTACTGTTCTGTGCCGAGCTGACTTCAACTTTTTTTTTTCACTTCAACTCTTAAGAGTGTCTATAGGAAAGAGAGGATTTCCCAGGACGTAATATTCCAGAGATCAGATCACCAAGGCCAAGATTCTTTTTTTTTTTAAAAAAAAAAAAACAAGGAACTCATGCAATACTATTCAAAGTGGGTGACCCTGGGGGACATTATGCTGAGTGAAGTATCTCAGTCAGTCACAAAAGGACAAATACTGCATGGTGCCACCGCTGCAAAACAGGACTGACATCGAGGATGGGGGGAGACC
>NW_006399751.1:27741362-27754949 GCF_000299155.1 Elephantulus edwardii | reverse complement strand
TAAGGTGCGTCTGATACAGGCCATGGTCTTTGCAATCACTTGTTATGCATCAGAGAGTTGGACAATGACCAAGGAGGCTAGAAGGAGAATGATGCCTTTGAGCTGTGGTGCTGGAGAAGAGTGTTGAATGTACCATGGACTGCCAAGAAAACAAACAGATTCATCCTGGAAAGGGTTAAACCAGGTGGCTCCTTGGAAGCAAGGATTCTGAAGCTCTAACATACCTTGGACATGTTGTAAGGGGAGACTGGTCCTTGGAGAAGGACATCATGCTTGGGAGGGTGGAGGGACAGGGCAGGAGGGGAAGGCCCTTTGTGAAGTGGACTGATTCAGTGACTGGGATAATCGGGATGGGAGTGTCAGAGACAGTGAGATTGCCACAGGACAGAGAAGAGTTTAGGGCTGTTGTACACAGGGTCGCTATGGGTCGCAAGCGACTCAATGGCCCATAACAACATTCTTCTAAGTGGCACAGTGGTTTGTCAATTTGCTATACTTAGGTGTCTTGGGGTTACTGTGATGCTGAACGTTATGCACCCGTATGTCAAATACTATAATGGTTACCCATGGTGAACAGTGTTTGGTGCAGCTCCCAGATTAAGATAAGCTTGGAAGGAGTGGCATCCACTTCCTAAACATGCTTGTGGAAACTCCATAAACTTAAGAGAAACGATGACAGTTAAGGAACAGTGTTCTGGAATTTTGTTGATAGGGTCGCCAGGAATCGCGTTCCCACTCGAGGGTATTTAACCACCACTTCCATGTAATGGTAATACTTGTAATGTGCTAGACAGCGTCTGTATCCAGCAATCACCCAATAAAACTATGAAAACGAACGGTCTCCTCATGCTCATTAATCTCCATGTTTGGTTGATTTCCGTTCCCAAGAGGATTTTATGAACTATATACACAGCTACTTAAAAGCTTGGAGGTAATCTGATAAATACTCCAAAACAGCTCAGGTGCCCCGTTCTCTGGGACGCCCATCCCTAGCACTCAGGAATCTTTCAAATAAAAATTCCATTTCTTCTTAAATTTTCTTCATAGGAATCTGGAGCAGGACTTTCTGTGAAAAGAAAGGGAAAGGGTCGCAGAACTCTGACCCTGGAGGCTGCCTGGAGTTGCCGCGCCTGCCGAGAGGCCACTAAAGAATGGAAATATCGTAGATCGACCGTAAGCCTAGCTGTCAGTATCAGTCTCCGTTCCCAGGGAAAGGGCCAAAAAAAGTCATCCACCCGCAGCGAAAGAGGACGCAGAGTCACAACAAGTGCAGGTGGTCCCAACCCACCTGCCCCGGTTCAATCTCAGACCAGCGTGACCTACAAAGGTCTATGGACGGGCGACAACACTCCCGACACGCGGCCATTGGACTCCGCTGCTCGTGCCCCGCCCACTCTCGACCGACCGGAAGAGGCGCAGAGCACGCACAAATCTGCTTCCTGGCGCCGCTCCTCACTACCCATAATGCCCTGCACCTCCGACCTGTCGCAAAGGCCGTATTTCATCTGCGAGTGAACGACTCGCCTACCGCGCGGTGCGGCGGCGACTGAGGCCCAGGTTTTCCTCCTCCTGCCGTGGGGCCGGAGCCCCGGACGGTGTCCCGCTGCGCTCAAGTCTGGCCATTGCCACCTGTCTCCGCAATGCCCCCCAAGAAACAGGCTCAGTCCGGGGGCAGCAAAAAGGCGGAGCAGAAAAAGAAGGAGAAGATCATCGAAGTGAGTACCCACTCTCCTTCCCCCCCTCCCATTCAAGCCTCGAGCTCTCAGTGAAGCAGCCTCTCCGCTCCCCTGTTCACACTCTTGTTTTCCGGGTCCACGTGTCCCTCTCTTCACCTCCGTGTTGTCCACAGCCCCTTCCACAGCCCCCTGATGACGCTCGCTGCTTCTCATCGCTATAGTGACGCTGCTTGCACCCCCGCGCCCGGGCTTGGCTTTCCATCGCCTACATGCCCGCCTTGAAGGCACCCCCCCACCCCCACCCCAAGCCCATCACAAAGCTTTGTTCTACCAGGTTCTAGGGTTATAGTTAAGGAAATAGACTCAAAGGACCCTCGCCACGATCTCTCTGGATGCCTGGCTTGGTGGGGTCTTCGTGTTGATTTTCTTTACCCCTCTTCCCAGGAGTACAAATGTTTATTTTCTCGAGCCAACAGATTTCTATTTCATGGCCTTTTCCACTACCTCTAAACTGTTTAAAGGTCTATAAAAAAATGAGATTTTTCTTTCAGGTCACAGTCCAGCGTCACGTCTGATAAATAGAAGAATGCTTTTAAACAGATTAGATTTTGTCTAGGTTTTTGGCGTCGTTAACAGCACTACTTGCCACACATTTGTTTTAAATACACATATGTATATATTTAATGGCCGAAGAGTGCTATTTAAAGTCTTCCGATTTGATTTAGGTACTTATAAGAAATCTAGTACGTTGGCCAAGTTCCAGCTCAGAGGCAGAACCTGTATTCTGGTTGCCAATTTGTTTTGTTTAGAACTGTCATAAAGTAGTAGAGCCAAAGACTTGCAAGCAAAATTATTACCAGCTTCACACCTATTTTTGTCTGCTACCACATTTTGTAACAATCTGGAATCCTGATATTTCTATCTCTCGGGTGATCTCCTGGCATTCAGTAGAAGGTAAATGAAGTTAGTTTCAGGAACACGTACTTCAGGTCTTTTGTTCTTTGGGTCTCTATGAGTCGGACTTCATGGAGCCTAATCACAACTTCATACACAGTAGATGGGAAATACAAAGTAAAACCCCCACATGGACATGAAATTGTTTCTGACACTCAATATGTAATTGTTCAGTGTTTTGTGTTTAATTGGTGAGGCTGACATTTTTGTTTTAAAGAATTGTAATTTAGTTTCCTATCACCTCTAAAAGTGGAGCTCATAAAATGACCTAGTTCCTTTAGTTTGTAAAAAGATTACGTTTAAGGTGAAGAGAAAACAACTTTAGTTTCGGTAACGAAGATTTCCCCAAATAAAAATACACAATAGGACAGTTGGATTTTTTCATCTGTTTTTTTACGTTTCCCCCCCACACATTTAACGTATATTTTCAGCTTTTATGATCAGCTGTCTAACGAATTAAAATCTAAAGAATAATACCAAACTATAGAAGGTACACTTTTAATAGTATCATATTTAAAATTGTAATGACAAGATGGCCAAATTTATGGGTTTTTCACCTACACTCCTCTAACAGTGCCCTGTTTTGTTGTTTAAAATGGTAGTGAAGTTTTGTGTACTCCCATGTATGTGTGTTTACTACCCCTGGAGATTGTACATTATTTTGGTTGTATTAAATCCTTAGTGGTGAAACTAAATGTTAGAGAATACCTTGTTATCTGGCATATCTATGAAAAAATTAATTCCACTTTATTCATTGTTCTAGAGTATTTTGTCATGCAGTGGTTAAAGAACTAGGCTGCCAGCTACTCCTTCAAAGAAAGATGTGGCAGTTTGTAAAGACTTAGAGCCCTGGGCAGTCCTTTCTATATTTTAGGATTGTTATGAGTCACTGTGGACTCCACAGCAATGAGTCTTCTTCACATAAATACGTTCTTTATATATAACCTTACCTTTAAATCCAGTGAGGGGCACTGTCTTTCTCATTTTATTTTAACTATGTGTTCTATATTTAACCTAACCTTTAAATCCAATGAGGCTTACTATCTAATTTTATTTTAACTGTAATTTAGAGTTAACTATAACAACTTATCTTCCCACCCTGTATTTCCTCCTCCTTCCAGGTCAATCTTAAAGAAATTATTTTTTCTAAACCGAGGGAAAATTTTCTCAGGGTATATCCCAAGTAGTGGGATAGCTGGGTCATACGGAATTTCTATGTTTAGCTTTTTGAAGAAATGCCAAACTGCCTTCCAGAGTGGTTGTACCATTTTACAATCACACCAACAATATATAAGAATATCTCTCCACATCCTCTTCAACATTTCTTTCTTAACCTATTAAACTTTGCCACTGATATTGGAGTGAGATGGTATCTCATGGTTTTGATTTGTATTTTTCTTATTGCCAATGATTTTGAGCATTTTTCATGTGTCTGTTAGCCATAAAATTATCTTCCTCTGTGAAAACTCTTTTCATGTCTTTTGCCCATTTTGTAATTGTTATCTGTCTTTTTCATGTGGAGGCCCTATTGGATTCTGTAAACTTTTAATATGAGACCATTGTCTGAAATGGTATTGCCAAATGTTTTTTCCCAGTCAGTAGTTTTTCTTTTCTTTCTGTTGTAAAAAGTTTTTGATGTGCACAAGGATTTACTCTTTAGAAGGTCCCATTTGTCAATTTTATCCTCTCCAGATTGTGCTTTTCTGGCTGTATTTGGCAGTCTTTTTATAAGATGGGCTAGGCTGTCTAAGCTTGATCCCAGTTTGTCTCTGATGAACATTATGGTTTTAGGCTTTATTCCCAGGTCTCTGATCCATGTTGAGTTGATTTTTTTGTGTATGGTGTGAGATGTGGATTCTGTTTCGGCTTTCTGCAAATAGCAGTCCAATTTTGCCAGCACCATTTGTTGAATAGGTTGTAATTTCCTTATTTGATAGGTTTTGTTTCCTAGATAACTGGGTCTATTTCTGGATTCTCAGTTCTATTCCATTGGCCGATGTGCCTGTCATTGTACCATTGTACCATGCTGTTATGTTTACTACTGCTGTGTGGTAGGTTTTGAGGTCAGGAAGTGTAATGTTTTCCATTTCATTTTTGTTTTTCAGAAGTGCTTTCCTTATTCGAGGTCTCTTTCCTCTCCAAATAAACTTGACAGTTTGTCTTTTGATCTGTCTGAAAAATTAATTTGGTATCTGGATTGGGATTGCTTTGAACATGTAGACTGCTTTTGGTCAGATTGTCATTTTTACAATATTATTGAGTCTTCCTATCCATGAACAAGACACATTATTTGCACATATTTAGGTCTTTTATTGTGTCTTGCAGAAATGTTCTGTAGTTTTCTTTGTATAGGTCTTTTGTGTCTCTAGTTAGATTCACTTCCAGTTATCTCAGTTTGTGGTTGGCTATGTAAATGTTATTGCTTTCTTGGATTTCTTTTCCCACTTCTCTTTTTAAGATTCCATTTTTAATCTGACATGTAAATATCTTATTTAACCCTGTTATGTCCATAGCTATAGTTAAATATGATGAATTAAACCTTGGGTATACATACTGATATGCAGCAAGGCATCCATAGACGCTGTTACGCCTGGATCCTTGCTTTTGATACATTTCTTCTCATGAGAGTTAGCTTCTTTAAAAGAAAAATATGGCATATCACACCTGATTTTTGCACTGTGATCATCTCTTTTCATTTCAAACATACTTCTGTTTGGATTGGGTGTTAAAAATTGTTTTCTAGAAACATCAGAAAGCCATGCATAAAAGTTCAGTCTAGAGATTTTTAGCCTTTTTTATATACTTTACTACTTTTTTCATATCCATAGTTGTTGTCAGGTGCTGTTAAATTCGTTCCAGTTTCTAGTAGTAACTCTGTATAGCAGAATGAAAAAGCCGCCTGGCCCTCCACCATACTCACAGTCATTGCTGAGTATTGGTAGCCACTGTGCCAGTCCAGCTTATTCAGAGTTTTCCTCTCTCTTGCTAGTTGTACTAAGAAAGATTTCCTTCTCTAGAAACTGACTTTTGGATGATATGTTCAGAGTACCTGAGATGAAATCTTGCCATATTCATTTCTGTAGAGTATTTTAGCTGTATACATTTTGTCCAAGACAGACTTGCCTGTTCTTCTGGCAGTTGATGGGCATGTTGAGTGTTCTTTGACAACATCAGCATTCATATGTATCAGTTCTCTTTTGACCTTTTCATTCTTTAGCTTTTGTATTTTAATGCTGCTGCTGTTATGTGTTATCCAGTTGACTCTGGCTCATATTTCCCAATGAGTAATTTTCTTTTAGAAACAAAACTCTTAAACCCTGCTGTGGAAGCTGTGGAAAATATTCAAATATTCTTTTAATACTGTTGTTTCCTATTTCTAAATTGTCCACATGAGAAGTGCATTCTGTCTCTAAAACTTTTTTTCTGTGTATTGCCCTTTTCCTTCTCTTATGTTCTTAGGTGCTATTGAGTCATGTATAACCCATAGTGACTTTATAAACAACAGATAACTCTGGCCTATCCTGTACCATCTCTGATATATGCAGGCCCATTGCTGCAGTCACTGTGTCAATCCACCTGCTTGAAGGTCTTCTTTCTCTTTGTCATCCCTCCACCATTCCGAGCATGATGTCCCTGCCGTGCGCAAAGTATGTGAGACGAAATTTTATCTTGTTTACCTGTAGGGAACACTCGCTGCACCTTCTGCAAGACATGTCTGTCTGCTCTTTGGCAGTCCACAGATACTACTCTCCTCCAATACCACAGTTCAAAGGCATCAAATCTTCTAATACCCTTATTCATTGTCCAACTCTCAGATGCATAGCAAGTGACTGGAAAGACACTGGATGAGGTGTGCCTTGTCCTCAGACTGACATCTCTGCTCCTCAATAATTTGGAAAGGTCTCCAATAATAGTGTCAGAAGATGATCTCCTCATGTATAATGGATGAAATCTAGAGCCAATGAAAGATCTTTATCTGCAGATGTGATATGATACAGAATGAGGGGAAAGAACATTAATATTGGAACATGAAATATATCAAGTACCAGTCTATGAAATTTGAAGTTATGAAAGTGGAGGGTCAATAAAAGAGGGAAAGACAGAACTAGGTGGATTGGTGCAGTACTTTCAGCTGTGGGCTTGAGCACAGATGGAATTATAAGGATGACGTAGCACCGGGCGAGTACACCCAACAACAAACTTTATTTCAAACTGAGACCTTCATGCCTTTCTCTCTCAACCCATAAATAAGAGAAGAAATAAGAGGCTCCATCTTGAAACCATGGAGTCAGTTCCAATATGGAACTCTGTTCCATAAAGTTTTCCATGACTAGGGTACCTTTGGGTGCACTTAGGCTCTCATCTTTTTCATGAGCAATAAAGTGAGTTAACTGTATGAACTGGCAAGGGACACCTCTTAAAATAAGACATCAGTTACAAAAAGTAATCTTGGACTGTTCTAGAAATTGGATAAATTGTGTATACTGCATTAAAACAGATGAGGGAGAGAACAGTTTAAAAGTGACATATAATTGGGTATTACAGTTATGACAAGAGTCTAGAATGAAGGTTGCATAGTGGAGTGTACTGGGGTAGGGGAGGATATTGTATACCAGTGAAGGTGTTTTACTTTTCAAAGAGAAGAGCGAACTGAGGGGGAGGGGTGGGCAGAGAGAAAAATGCAACAATGAATGGATGGAAATACAAAATCTCTGTAAATGGTCATTAAAATTAATAAAATAAAATTTTTTAAAAAGGTTGGAAGTAGATAGATGTATTAGTAACTGACTTAATATAGTAAAACAGTACTTGTCAAGGAACATGTCATGGAAAAGTGGGTTTGGTCTGCACAATTCTAGAAAAGTTAAAAAATGAGAGGCACTGTTATGTTCTGTCAAGTCACTTGCAACTCATAGCAACCCTATCTATGTACAATAGCTCTGAGCCCTGCTTTATCCTGAGCCAATCTTATTGTCTCTGACACACCTACCCCTATTACCCAGTCAGTGAGTCAGTCTGTCTCATCCAGAGCCTTCCTCTTTTGCACTGTCCCTCCACCCTCCCAAGCATGATGTCCCTCTCCAGGGACTGGTCCCCCCCACCCTTGCATAAATGCCCAATATAAGTCAGACGGAGCTTCAGAATCCCTGCCTCCAAGGAGCAGCCTGGTTTTACCCTCTCCAGCACAAAACATTTTGTTCTCCTTGCAGTCACTGGTATATTCAGTACTCTTCTCCAGCATCACAGTTCAAAGGCATCAATTCTTCCTTCATCCATGAGATCAGACATGGCTCCCCTCCTCTCCCACCTATTTCTACTAATTCCAACAGCAGTCCTACTGCTATACTGGGTCCAAAAACCAATGCAGTAGCTATACAGCCCTCACAGAAACAGACTCACAATGACTGGGTTTATTGGGGAAGTTAAGGTTACAACTCGGGTTGACAACAGGATACAGTAGCTCAGAATAGCTTCTGAAGGGTACTGGCAAGCCCAGCCCATCAGCCACTGTTGGCCATTGTCACAAAGCCCTCTTAGTTCTGTCAATTAAGGCATCTCCCCCCTAGTCTGCTAGCAAGCTTGAGTGAAGGCCCCTATATGGGGAATCAGTCCCTAGTCTTAGCGGTTGTCTCACTTCTAGTCTCTGGCTCTCCGGTAGGTCCCATCAGACTAGCCCTGGAATCTCAGTCTCCAGAAGATGCACACTGCCTTCTCTGCTGCTTTCTTAATGATAGTGAGATTCCTAGATTTCTGTTACTGGATCTTCTCAGTTTAAACCTGTGAAAGAGCCAAGTAAGCCATTCTGATTGTGGGTGGACCAGTACATCCTATTTGCATATTCCTACCTGAAAGGCAGTGGACCTAGAAAAGCCATTTTTAAAAATAGACCTATTACACTGCAAATTCCCATTGCGGTTTGTTTTATTTGGGGTTTTAAAAATTCATTTCATTCACTCCTACACATTTTGTTTTATAACATTAACTACAATTGTGCAATGATATTACAAGGTCATAGAAACCTTTCTGCACCCTCCCTTTCTCTTCACCCTCTCTACTCAGTGGCTAATCACAGCTCCCTCTCCTGCCCCTGTCAACCCTCTCTTTTTGTCTGGTGTAAACCTTTCCTTAGGCTTTGTTTCCCTTGCTCCCCCCCTGTTCCCCGTATCCTGTTCTAGATTAATTGTAGTACCAATCACGTATGATGCGCCATTCATTTCAAATTGCCTCACCTTCACCTAATCCAATAAAGTGTTCATTATCTATGGGTTCTTTTCCTGTTCTCCTGGCCCCTCCCCCAGAACCTTCCCCTTCCATTTCATAACCTACTTTATAACAGTGATCTTATACAGTACTTGTCCTTTTGTAACCGAGTTATTTAATTTAGCATAGTGTCTTCTAGACTCCTCCTTAATGTGTAGTGTTTCATGAATTCTTTGCTTTTAAATGCTGCCTAGTACTCCATATACCGCTACCCGTTTCTTTGTTGATGGACTCTTGGTCAGCTTCCATCTCCACTGTTGGGAGTAATGCTGCAAAAAACATGAGTTTACATTTATTTTTGTTCTTGTTGCAGCTCTGCTGTTTTTTAGGTTATGGTCCCCGTAGTGGACTATGTAGGTGAAATGGTATTTCTATTTTTCACTTTTTGAAGAAACACCAGCGTGCCTTCCTTAGTGTTTGTACCATTTAGATTCCCACCAGAAAGCAATGTATGAGAGTTTTAATACCTCGACATCCTTGCCAACCCCAGTATTACTTGAGGTCCTGGAGTGCTTGTTTATGAAGCTGCTGAATTCTGGAAGGTGGGATGTTTTGTGTTGGTTTTGTGTTGAGGGTCAGGTGTGAACTGTTTGGTTTTTTATTTTGTTCATAATTGTGAATGAGCTGATTGCATTTTCTGGATTTAGCTAACAGTGAGTAGAGGGGAGCTGCTTGTTTAGAGTCAGTAAGATCTGGTAGAGGGCTTTGGTATTTAAAAGTCAGTTGGGCCCATTTGGGCCCTCTCTGGTGTTAATTGTGTTTTGGACTAACATTTTTCTAAGTGCTATAGTACTGGTCTGTCAATTTGCTGTACTGAGGTAACTTGGGGTTGCTGTGATACTGAACATGGTGCCACTGGTATGTCAAATGCCATAATGGTTACCCATGGTGGACAGTGTTTGGTGGAGTATACAGGGTTGAAAGGAGAGGAATCCACTTTCTGAACAACATGCCTCTGGAAACTATGAACTTAGAGAAACAATGACAGTTATAGAACTGGGTTCAGGTCTTTTGTTCATAGGGTTGCCATGAGATCTGTTAAACTCACCGGCACTTAACAACAACAACAGTGCCTTGATTAAGGGAGTTCTGGTGGCCTAATGTTGTGCTGCGATACAAAAGGCACATAGTTCAAAGGCCATCAGCTGCTCCATGGGAAAAGGATGGTCAGTCTCCTCACGTGCGTTTAACTGCCTCTGAAAACCCTCCAGAGGGTCAGCTATGGGTTGATTCCAACTCTGTAGTATACAAAAACAAAAGTGATTTGATTTGGTGAAGCATTGAGATACTAACAGCTTGCTTAGTGCTTCAAATCCACCAGCCTCTCCACAGGAGAAAGATTAGACAGTCTCCTTTTCACAAAGACCTATAGCGTCAAAAAACCTACAGGACAGTTCTACTCTATCCGGGAGGGTTTCTCTGGAACAGGATTGCAGTACTTGGCGGCAATGGTTTTTGGTGAATAAAAGGTTTTGAGGGCCTTGAGTTGATGTGTTAGTTGAGTTGGTTTTCACCCTCTATCAGGCTTCCAAGAGATTGTTCATTTTTTCATGAGCAGCTGCTGCCATGCCTTTTAGTTAGCTGCCTGCTATGTTACCAGTACTCCTGTGTAGCATAAGGAAGAATTTTTTTTTAATTGATAATAAATGAAAGAATGATTTTAGGGGTCACCGAAAGAAATAAAAAATAAGTTGCTAAGATAGTTTTTTGCTTTTTCTTATTTAGGACAAAACTTTTGGTCTTAAGAATAAGAAAGGAGCAAAGCAGCAGAAGTTTATCAAAGCGGTCACACATCAAGTAAAATTTGGTCAGCAAAATCCACGCCAGGTAAGTAATTTAAATTGTATCTTTAGGTTTTCTTCATGTGGTTGTAATATATGGCATCTTTTACAGGTAAAGAATATTTGATATTATAAATTATTAAAATAGAATCATAGTTTATCTTTTCTTTATCTTGCCTTTATGTAACTCATCCCCTTTGAATATTCCTCAAAGCCATTTTGAGATAGTTCTAATTCTGATGACAGTATTACTAACTCTCCATGCATTTCATTGTTTGTAAACGACTTGTTCAGCTTGCTGGCACTAAAAACAATTTTATGAGAAATATACTTGTGATATAGTCTTACATGTGTTTTGCTGTGGCATAAATTATCTAGTAATGAATTTTTAGGTCAAGGGAAAATTGATTTCTAATTTTAATAAACATTGCCTGATCATTTTCCACAGCTGCTGCAGTGCTTCACTCTCCTTGCAGTATGTGCATTATAGGTACTCAAGTTCTTTTTAATGGTTTTCAACTTGAGAATCATAAAAAGATACTTACAATGCTTCACATTTTTCTTTGTGGTACATGCATAATAGATATTGTTGCTGTTGTTGTTGTTGTTGTTGTTAAGCGTCGTCGAGTCGCAGGCGACTCATAGCGACCCTATGAAGGAGAGTCCTTGACGCTTGGGTGCCTTTCATACTCTCTCCAAGTTCATAGGGTTTCCGGAGGCAAGCTATTACGGAAGTGGACGCCACTCCTCCTTTCATGACATTAACTAGGCGAATAAAAAATATTGAGAATAGATTTAGATAAGAATGAGAATAGTCACTTATTAGGGGGGGAAAAAACTCGGTCAAGAATATATTTTATTTCTTATATCCTAGTAAAAAGTTGTATCATTTATCCTGAAAACAGGATTTATGAATTTATAGGAGGAAAACAGGTTTAAAGGACATATGAACAGATCAGCTTAATGGTTTTTCAACCTGAGCCATGTGAAAGGCTTATCTATCTCATTATTTCCCTGACAAGTAGTAAGTTTGTGTATCTTTTTCATACAATCTGTTGCCTCTTCTGTAACTTGCCTATTCATAATGGCCTTTGCTTTTTTGGTTGTTTGGGCTTTTGTTCTCAGTTTCTGAAAGTTACTAAATTGAAAACTATGGAGCCTGTACATTCGAAATTTGAACTTATCCTGCTTGATTATTAAAGTAGGAATATAAAGCCAATTTTATTGTCTTTGTTTAATTTCTTTATTTTAAATAATAGGACAAATGGTATATAGGCCTTCATTTTATTACTGCACTAAGATGCACAAATGTTGAGAATGAGAAGTGAGGAAAAGATATTTATTAAAAAAATAAAATAAGTTACACTTTTCCTTTTTAAATTTCCATGATATGGTCAAAGTTGGGATTTAGGATGTCTTTGAACTATGGCATTTTACTATTTGGCCATTGCTATCCTAAAATAAAGTGGAAACTTCTTGTCTTGATTTTCTCTTTCTTTGACATTCCTTTGTCTTTCTGTGTATCAGATAAGACTTTTTCCCCCTAGGGGTTAAGCTCTGTGTACAGCTCTCTTTGAAAATAGCGCTACCTAAATTTTCTGTAAGCCATCTCACATTTGATGTATCCAGAACCGAGCTCATCTACACTTGCCACACTGAAACTCGTTCCTCCTGTATTCCTTGTTTAGTTTGACAGCACTGATTATCCACATGGTAATCGTACTCTTCTCTTTCCCTTTAAAGTCCATGTCCAGGCACTTAGAGCTCTTTCATTCCCCTTTTCTTGGTATAGCTCACTACCTGTGCTTGTTTTTATTCTCTTTATTTTTTGCCTATAGCAATTTTTGTAGCCTTCTACCTTCCCTTCCTCACATTTTTTACTCTTTCGAGTCTGTCTTCCACAAAGCTGACTTCTGATCTTTATAAATTTATAAAGTACAACATTATCAAGTTATCTTTTTAGTCATACATACCGCTTAGAGAATAATACAAATGTCATTGATCTTTTTCAAACACTTTTTCATTTGATTGTCATACTTTGCATTGTCTTAGATGTTCTGCATCCCTTTTGTTATCCGCTTCTTGTTTACTATCAAGTTGGAACCAAGGCATAATTGACCCTCCAGCAGGTTTTCAGAGACAGTAAATGACGAAAGGAGATTGCCCATTCTTCCCCACAGAGCATCTTGTAAATTTGAACCACATATTTTTGGGATTGCAGTGTAGCTTCTTGCCACTACGCCACCAGAGCTCCTTAGATTATTTTCCACTTAGTATATTAGAGTTGATGTATATTAAAGTAGAGTTGATATATGTCAGTCTTTTCACTAGATTCTGAACTACTTTAAAATAAATGTCTTTGTGTTTTCATCTTTATATTTTTCCTACTTAATAATCTGCATACAGATGTTTAGATGAATCTTCTAAAAATAATATGTATATAGATCATGTTTTTGGAATGTGTCATTTGTCTTATTTCTTCTTTTTAATCTCCCGCCTAGCCTGTTATTTTTCCACAAGGACACTATTGGTACTTTCAATAGTGTACTTCTTTATTATATGAAACTGTTTATTGTTGAACATTTGCATCTCAGCTCTTCAAAATACACTTCCACATTTCTGGAGAGTGCATTATTTTCAAAGGAATGAGTCCCACTTGAGAACCATTTGCTCAGAATGCTTACAGCAGTAAACTTTTAAATATTCGTATTACTAGGCTTTGTCCATTTATAGGCAATAACAAAAAGTCATACTTGTTCAGCAATTTTGACTAAAAGTACTGAAGAGCAGTGGTGTCTCTCTGGAGACTAAGGTGCATCAGATACAGACCATGGTCTTCGCAACCACTTGTTATGCATCAGAGAGTTGGACAATGACCAAGGAGGATAGAAGGAGAATTGATGCCTTTGAGCTGT
>NW_006399751.1:27724976-27740716 GCF_000299155.1 Elephantulus edwardii | reverse complement strand
AGGTAGCACAAAGTGAAGCTGAGAAGAAATTGAAGAAAGATGACAAGAAGAAGGAGTTACAGGAGCTAAATGAATTGTTCAGACCTGTAGTTGCTGCTCAGAAAATAAGTAAAGGTAAACTTTAAACCTCTAAGGTATTATTTTTATCAACCATAATTTATGTTAGAAACTTTTTTTTTACACAAAGGTCTTTTTCTTACACTTTTAAAAATTATTATTTCCCAAACGAGGAGTCATAACCATTTCAGTATCATACCTTTGATACAGTCTTCTGATACTTATTTTGTCAAATTATAACCTAGTTTGTGTTTGTGTGCACAGCTCTGTTACTGTACAGAAATAACTATAGCCATTTGCCCCTGCTGCTGAAGGCGTATTTAAGAGTTGTGACAGGTTACTAGTTCTGTCTGTATTTAATGATAGGCAAAGCTGTAGCTGTGTAGCTGTAAGCCTCGAGCTTTTGGCAGCATATTTTCTTTTATATTTGTTATTTTTCACTCCACATAATATATGCACTTACTTAGTTTTCCACTACTTGTTCCCCTTTTTAATTCAGAATAAAACCAGTAAATAGGAAATTATCTGAAAAGAACTTTAAGTGTGCTACTAGTCATTTATACTCTGCAAGAAAAAGATGGGCAGTCTTCTTTGTGATTTACTGCCTCTGAAAACCTGCCGGAGTCAGTTCCGACTCAAGGGCACGTAACAGCAGCAGCTGTCATCTATAAGTAACATGTTTTTCTCTGACATCAGTGAATTTAAAATAAGTTACCGAAAAGTAATTCTATTGCTGATATAAGTTATAATTATCACATGTCGTTTGATACAGGTGCAGATCCCAAATCCGTAGTATGTGCGTTTTTTAAACAAGGACAGTGTACTAAAGGAGATAAGTGTAAATTTTCTCATGACTTGACTTTGGAGAGAAAATGTGAAAAACGAAGTGTTTACATTGATGCTAGAGATGAAGAACTTGAAAAAGGTATTTTTGAGACATTTCATTAAAAAGAAATTATTATTACTTTTGGTCTATTAAAGTACAGTTTGGAGAACTTAGTTGGAATTCTTTATGGTTCTTTTTTGTTTGTTACTGCTTTTTGTTTTCTTAATCTGAATTTACCATATTAAATAGTTTAACTGTTGTAAATGATTATGTAAACTAAAATGCTTAAAAATGAAATTTGGTTTTTATGTCTTACCCTTTCTTCCACTAGTAGTTTTTCAACAGCCTTAACCAATTAGGAAGCTGGGGGTTTTAAAAAATATACTTGAAACACTTTTTAGCCCTTCCTTTGGATTTTAAAGCAAAATGTGATGGGTTAAGCACGTTCATTGTCTGTTGAAGGAGAGATGTAGTGTCTATTTAGAATCATACATAAGGTTATAGTATTCATTCTTCTTGTCTTTATTTAGATACCATGGATAATTGGGATGAGAAAAAACTGCAAGAAGTAGTGAACAAGAAGCACGGTGAGGCGGAAAAGAAAAAACCAAAAACTCAAATAGTATGTCCTTTTCTTGAATTGAGTTGCTGTGGTGTTTATCATTATAATTATGTAGCAAGGTATTTGCTGCTATTTTTTATAGGATTATTTAAATTGTTGGAAAAATTAAAATACAGCTCAAAAGCTAGATTTAACACTTCTGCAATTGTCCCCAAAATTCATGCCCACAAATTATTTGTGTATCAGTTAGAGTTAAAAATTGTGTGTACTCAAAAATTCTAAATACTAGTTTTACTTGCCTCCTTTGTATTTTGAGGGTAAAAGGAAGTTCTTTCTGTTTTCAAAGACCATTGTCTTTTGTGTTCTTTTTATACTTTGCTCCGCTGAAAATAAATGTGAAAATTCAGCTGTAAGGACAGATTGTAGACCAAGGATGTAAATAAAAATGTATTTACTCTGTCTACGTAAGCATTTCTCTCGAAAATGGATTACTTTGAGGTGCCACTTTGAATACTGTTATCTTTGTAGGTGTGTAAGCATTTCCTTGAAGCTATTGAAAACAACAAGTATGGCTGGTTTTGGGTATGCCCTGGAGGAGGTGATATGTGCATGTATCGGCATGCCCTACCTCCTGGATTTGTGTTGAAAAAAGATAAAAAGAAAGAAGAGAAAGAAGATGCAATTTCATTAGAAGATCTCATTGAGAAAGAGGTAACAAAAACAAAAAACCATGTTTGTGAAGTTTCTGTAATTACCACTTGGGGGTGATACCGTGTTGTGAACTGAGAAAAAAAATTTTGACCTTTCCTCAAAGTAGCTTTGTTACATATTTTGTTGTGATCTCTGGACTCACTTTACTGAACCATAGGAGTCTGAGCATCTTTCACCACTGTGTGTAGCTCAGCACAAAAGAGTTATCTATGAATTAGCAGATAACAGGTTGTTGGAGTTATTAAATTTAGGTTTGAATATATTTTAATCCATTTCATAATATTAACCATATACATTTATTCTTTTTAAATATTTTTATGTCAATAATATGCATATGAAAAACATGGCTCCAGTTATTCATTTGCTCTTAAATTGACATTGTTTGATTTCTCATGCAGTTCACCATAGAAAACGTTGACATTGAGAGATGAAATATTACTTGTATCCTAGTTCTACCACTTAATAGCTTTGATAAGAAAATTCTTGACATTTTCCACTTAATTGTAGGAGACTACTATAAAAATGTATAGAGATTGCAAAATTCTTGGCAGATCCTTTGCATATAATATTTTTTAAGTATTTTTAACTGATTATTGGCCTTAAGTAACAAGTGATGTGTTTTCTTTCTTCTGAGAAACACAACTGAACCTTTGGCATTGTTATGGTGCTTTATAACTTTATCTACCACTTAGCCCAATTTAAAATAATTTTCAAGACCCAATTTTGAGTCTTTTTTTTTCCCCAAAGAATTTTACTTCAAAAGATTGTATTTTACTATGTTCCAAAGTATATCTCTGGACGCTCATTTTGCTCACTGCCATCTAAACTGTTATTAAACACTTTTTAGGTGACTCTGTGGAAAAATTTATTATTTTTTTCTTTCCAGCGTTCTGCCTTAGGTTCCAATGTTACCAAAATCACTCTAGAATCTTTTCTTGCATGGAAAAAAAGGAAAAGACAAGAACAGATTGATAAACTTGAACAAGATATTGAAAGAAGGAAAGCAGACTTCAAAGCAGGGAAAGCACTAGTGATCAGTGGTCGTGAGGTGTTTGAATTTCGTCCAGAACTGGTTAATGATGATGATGAGGAAGCAGATGATACACGTTACACGCAGGGAGCAAGTGGTGATGAGGTAAGATAAAATGTTGGTACCTTATCTCTCTATGTTAATTAAGAGAAAGTAGAGAATCATGAATAAGAGGCCCAGACTGCTAAGTTTAAGTTATGACTCAAACTACAGGAAATAATTTATACTCAGGAGTTCTACTCTTGTATGTAAGATGGGCATAATAATAATTCCATCATCCTAGGACACTTATGAGAATTAAATAGATTAACAGTTATGAAGAACTTAATTGCTACATGTATTGAATTTAAAAGTATGTGCTTTTATACCACCTCTAGAAGATCGTTGAAAATTTTATACTAGAAATCCAAGCATGTACTATAGAATTAGTTGTCCTAGGCAAACTTAGTAGCAACCAATAGGTTCCTGTTAGTTTTTATATGTTTAAGAATTTAAGTTGAAATAAAAGACTATGATATGTTCTTTATATGTAAGAATATGCTATCAAAGGAGATAACGTCATATGTGACTTAAGTGCTGTTCTTTTTCAAGGGATGTACTCAAATTTTCATTTTTACTTAATTTCGTTTCATTAAGATAAATACCAACAGTTAATTGAGTTGTTGAATATTGATGACAATTACTCTTATTTGTAACAACTTTCTTTTCTGTATGTTAAAGGTTGATGATTCTGTGAGTGTAAATGACATTGATGTAAGCCTGTACATTCCAAGAGATGTAGATGAGACCGGTATTACTGTTGCCAGTCTTGAAAGATTCAGCACATACACATCAGAAAAAGACGGTAAGTATGCTAAATTTTGCCTGATTCTAAGACTGAGAAGCTATTTAAAAAAACCCAACCAGCTCTTGTGGGTAAGGAACCAACCCAAAAGCAAGTAATTAAATTACAATGGCTGCTCTGTGGGAGAAAAAATGGGCATCTTCTCCTGGGCGAATTTATAGCCTCTCAAAACGAGCCGGAGGATCAGCTATGAGTCACATGATGCCAGTCAATTGATTTGTCGCATTTGGAAACTAAAAATATCAAACCCATTGCCCTGAGGTAGTTTCTGACTCACACTAGCCATGTAGGGCAAAATAGAGCTGTAATTCTTACAGAAATGGGCTTCTTCATGTTTCTCCTTTAAGTGGCTAATGGTTTCAAACCACCAGCTTTTTGATCAGAAGCCAAATGTTTTAACCACCATGTAACCTGGGCCCCTTACAGAAAGGTCTGGCTAGGCCTTGTAAGCTGAGCTGTTTATACTTAACAGACAAGTAATATAAAGTAATTTTGAGTGGTGGAGTTTAGAAATTGATGACTACCATTTACTAAAATTGAGGGGAGAAAATTAAGATATAGCAGAGCCAGGGGGCAATTCTTTGAAAGTTTCTCAAGCATAACCCACCTCAAGTGAATGAGTTACTGGTTCTGGGGTCTTGAGATACAGTTTTGAGAGACATCAAAAGTCATTTGGCGTAACATAGTCCACCAAAACAATGTTCTACATCTAACTGGGCCTTAAAAGCTTGTGAGCAGCTATCCAAGATACAACTATTAGTCTCCCCCTGTCTGGAACAGACTGGGAGACCATTCAAACCTCAACCTCCACGACCCTGAGATATAGATAGTTCTTGGCTACCATCGCTAATTGTTCTAGAAGATCCTGGATAGAGTGGAGAAAAATGTAGAATAATACTCAAAAACATTAAAAAGGCCATGCTTACTGGTGGAGAATGTTAAACACCTTTTCCCTCCCCTCCCAAAACTGATCTTTTATTCATCCTTGAACCTAGAGCAAAATTTGCCCCATGGTTCAACTTCTGGCCAAACAAGAGACCAATTGGCCTTCAGAATAATACCAAGGTGGTAGCCGTGCCTTAGAACAACCAGCCTTGTAAAGTCAAAGATTAAGATTTGTCCAAAAATAAAGCCCAGAAGATAGAAGGTGTAGACTAGAAATGAGAATCACAGGGTAGAAGTGGAGATACTGCAGTTAGGGTTATTGTATTTAATGCTACACAGCAAAATGCTTTGTAAACTTTGACTCAGATCACAATGAAACAGTTAATTTTAAGACTTGTCTGAGTTCAGCTTGGGAGCTCATGAGTAAGAGATTTTGGGGTCATTAAAGTGGCATTGCCTAGGAACAACAACAGCAACAACATAAGAAAAAGTTTAAAAGTAATTTGCATTGAGAATTACAAGTGAGTGAGGTGACCCGGATATAATAATGCACAGAATGAGAACATACTGGAATGCTACACGTACTAGTATTTTAGGGAAAGCAAAAGACAGACATTGTGATCAGAAAAAAGATCTGGGGAGGAGGCAGTTTAAGAAATAGAAATGAAGAATGCTGAAAAACCAAGTGGGATAATAATTGCAAATAGGTCATTAGTTGCAATTAGGCGAGCATTTACAGGAATGGTGCCAGTTAATCATAGGAATTACAAGTGATATGAGTAATGAGAAGAATGAGTACACTATCCACTCTTAAAAACTTGGAGGGAGAGACATGGTCATGAGGAAGGATTTTTTATTAGGGCCTGTTGTTAGATGATGTCAAGTCACCTGTGACTTACATAGTGACCCTGTGGATAACAGATCTACACCTTGCCTGTCTTCACCATCTTATAGTAGTCATTATATCAGTCTTCTTGTTAAAAGTCTTCCCTTCTCTCCTGACCTTCCACCTTTCTCAGCTTCTCTCCAGGGATTGGTTCTACTGGAATATGTGCTCTCCTTGCTTTTAAGGAGCACTCTGGTTGCACTTCTTTAAAGGTGGATTTGTTCTTTAGGCAATCCATTATATGCTGACTACTCTTCACCAATGCCACTATTCAAAAGGGTCAACTCTTCTGTCATCCTTATAGCAAGCAACTGAAAAATACCATGGCTTGGATCAGGCACACCTTGATCTTTAAACTGACATCCATGCTTTTTCGAACTTTGGAGGGGTTCTTGACAGCACATTTCCTGGGTGCAGTACTTTTTGACTGCTGCTACACCATGAGTGGTGTTTGTGGATCTAAGTAAAATGAAATCACTGACATCTTCAGTCTTTTCCATCTGTGATCATGTTGTCTGGTGGCATTGTTAAAATGTAAACACTGGGTGGGAGTAACCTTTAAAATTTTGTGTGTGAGAGAGATTTAAATGGAAGTTTACAATGAATCATGCTTTGTAACACTGTTTGCAATACCTGTAATGTAGCAGTACCCTTCCCATTATCTCCCTGTAATTTTATTTCCATTAATCTTTCTATATCTCCATGCATCTTCCCTTTCCTTCATGATATTATTTAGATCATTCCTTTATTACGTAATCCCTTTCTCTTCACAAAAGTACTTCAGCAGTTGCAAATACCAATCTATTATTTATTATCAGAGAATTTTGAAATTAGATTATTAAAACTTTTTTTTTAATATTTTTTTTTTATTGGGAAAAACATATTGGGGGTACAAGGAGGTGAGGGTTGGGGGCAGAAGGGTGAGGATGGGCCAGTATGCAGTTGCAGAGCTGCACAGTTTGGTCTATTAAAACTTTTCTGTGTAAATAGTGATGTGGTTTATCTCCTATTAGGCTAAGTAGCTTTATATCTCTCCATATTTTGTTTGTGCAGTTTTTCCCTCCACGATTTTAACCATGTAATGAAATGTTTCTAGATGTGTACTCATTTATAATCTTATAGCTAGTATGATTTAAAAATAAAAACTATTGTGAAAATAAAAGCTAAATCATTACTTATATAATGAATGAACTTTTTGGTTACATAATTATTTATTCAGACAAAATATGTGGAAGTTGACACAGAAGTTATACAGAGAATAGTAAGTTTATAAGATGGATCTTTCCCTCAAGAAAGGAAAAACCATCTGGATAGCATGGAGCCAGCCACATCTGACATCGACAAGATGGACAAGGCCCCACCCCATCATGAACAGTACAAAACCATGAGATTAGACATGTGCCTATCCTCCTGCACCTCTTTTTTTCCCCCCCCATTTTAACATCAAACATTGCTTCCAGGGCTGTCACCACTCTACTACTGGGTCTGCTTATCTGTTGCACTGGCTACACACAACTCATAGACCATACTCGTATCTTTGGCCTTTATTAGGGGAGTAAAAGTTATAATGCAGGTTGGAAATGAGGTACAATTTTTGATCAGGACAAAAGTGTCTCAAATATGCTTCCTTAAAGTAGGCTTTATGGCTTTCAAGCTCATGGCTCTGGGCCAATCTTCCATAGTTCTTTTAATCCTGCTAATTATATCATCTCCCCCTTGACCTCCAGTAAGCTTGGGCTGAGTTCTTTGACTCTGGTTCCATGAAACATCAGTTGTGTTCAGGTCCATCATAACATCAGTTACTAGTTCTGCACTACCTGTGCTATTGGTACTCTGGTGTTGAACCTGGGTTTGTCTCACAAAAGGGTATGCTGCTGCTCTCTGTTGCTGCTTTATTATAACCAAGATTCACTTTTCTGCTGCTGAATTTGCTTATTTTAAGCCTGGAGGGGCGGCAAGACTGACCAATCTATACCTTAGCTCCTTATTTGCGTTTTGCTACCCCAGATGGTATTATTTAACTCATTCACGTTAGCATCGCAACCATGGTGTGCTCTGGTGGCTTTGTGGCAAGTAATTGTGCTGCCAACACAAAGGCATGCAGTTTGTATCTACCATCTGCTCCTGAGGAGAAAGATAGGCAGTCTTTTCCAATGTGATTTATTTCCTCTGCAAATTCTTGTGAGTTAGCTGTGAGGTGATTCTTGCACAACAATGCCAGTCCAGCCATGTGGTAAGAAAGTCAGGGCCAATGGTAGGAGAGCTCTGGTGGCTTAGTGGCAAGAATCTGCTGCAATCCCAAAGGCATAGGGTTCAAATCCACCAGATGCTCCACTGGAGAAGAAGGGGCAATCTCCTCCTGTGCCAGTCAGATCCAATTTGACGGTACGCAATGAGGGGGGGGGATAATCATAGGAAAGCCATTTTGAACAATCAGTCTGCTGTACCAAAAATGTATAAACCATTAAGTATCTATATGCTTATAAGAGTTTATATTAGGTTTAAATAATTGATAAAAACAAACTCCTAAGAAGATTCCTTTTTGCTGAAGTAATCCCAGGAAAGTGGTCAGTTAGAAGGGAAAAAGAAGAGATAAAATGTCGTTCTGTGACTTGGCTAGTATAATAGCATTCTGTTTCTGGGTCTTACTGCTTTCTCTTTTTTTTTTTTTAGAAAACAAATTGAGTGAAGCTTCTGGAGGTCAGGCTGAAAATGGGGAAAGAAGTGATTTGGAAGAGGACAACGAAAGGGCAGTACGGGGAAATGGAGCCATTGATGCTGTTCCTGTTGATGAAAATCTGTTCACTGGGGAAGATTTGGATGAGCTAGAAGAAGAATTAAACACACTTGATTTAGAAGAATGACACTAAGCAACTTAATGAACAAATTAAGTAAGCTCAGTATGAGTTGAAAGTGACTACATAAATTTTGTTCCACCTAGAATTCTTCAACAGGATATGTTTATTTACCTTGCTGATTCTGGAGAGCTTACTCTCCAAAGAAAGGAATGTTCTCCCTACTTCTTCTCTTCCAATTTTGACTACATCTCATAGTAAGTTCAGAGTAGTTCATGATAAATTGAAATGTGGTCATTTCAGAAAATGATTGTTGTAACTGTCCACTCAAGAAGTATAACTGCTTTTCCAGCTTTTGATTTTCATTGGGCATGCATTATTACCAGGAACAACATAAACCCAAATATAAAAGATTTCATTTAATGCAGTTTTTAATGAGTGATTTTATTTCCTTTGTATTTATGTATTATAAAGATTGCCTAAATATGAACACTGTACTTCACAGAAGAAATAACATATGCAAATTCAGTGTTGTATATCTTTGGACAATTAGATGGCTATTTGAGAGGGAGCCTTTTTGATCTTACAGGATCAGCCATGATACCCTGTGTTAAATTGTTCTCAACTTCTCTCTCTTCCTTTTTGCCAATAAAGTTGTAAATAAAAAACATCACACATTAAAATTCACATATGGGTACTTTTTTTCCTATATTATTAGTATTCCAGCTTTAGGATTTTTAACAAAGTTTTCATTAAAATTATCAGGGAAGGCACAGTCTCCTAGTCATTATAGCAAGCAAGCGTACGACTGTGAGTTTAATAATACCAGTACTTTCCAAAAGCAACTGGAGATACTGTGATCTCAAAGTTCGTTGTTGTGTACTGTTGAGTCGGAACCAACCCACAGCTGATCCACCACTGGGTTTTAAGAGGCAGCTAATCGCATGGGTGGAGATTGCCCATCCTTCTTCCTCTGAACAGCTGGTGAATTTGAAGTGCCTGCCTCTAGGATTGTAGCACAGCTTCTTGCCACTAGGCCACTAAGGCTCGCTTATAACTCATAAACCTAATTAGATAAATGTTGTTATATGCTGTTGAGTTGGAATCAACTTATAACTTATCCTCTTTTGAGTTTCCAGAGGCTGTAAATTGCAGGAAAGAAGATTGCTCATCTTTCTCTCACAGAGCAGCTGGTGGATTTTAAACCAACTGTTTATTTACCCAGTATTTGAATAATTGTTGGGACTCATGGAGTTAAAGTAGTTCATTCTGAAGTTTGATTATTCTACTTGAATGAATATAGATAAATTCATCATAAAACATTGACTTCTGAGGTCTTTAGCACTGAAATCCCTAAAATTTTGGTAATAAGTTTAAAACAGATGTAATTTGCTAATGATATAGTTTGTATTAGTCCCCAGTTCGCTCGTCTCCTTGAAAAGTAAAATTCTTTCATTGTTATACAATCCCTCCCCCCAAATCCATTCCACTATTCAGCCTTCGTTTTGAAAAGTTAAAAGACAAATTCTTTCATTGTTATACAATTCCTTTCCCCAAGTCCACTCCACTATGCAACCTTCATTCTGGTCTCCTGTTATGACAATAATCCCTAATCATATATCCCTTTTTATTCAGTCTTTCTCAGTCTCCCTCCAACCCCAATGTCTGTCCCATTTTACAACAGTGGCATTATGCAATATTTGTCCTTTTGTGACTGAGATATTTCACTCAGCATAATGTCCTCCATTTTGAATATTTCATGAGTTCTTTGTTTTTCATTGCAGCGTAGTATTCCACTGTGTGGATAGACCACAGCTTCTCTGTCTATTTGTTTGTTGATGGGCACTTAGGTTGTTTACAACACTTTGCTATTGTGAACAAAGCCGCGATAAACATGGGTGTGCGTATATCTGCTTGTGTGGCAGTTCTGGTTTCTTTAGGATACATCCCCAGTAATGGAATTGCTGGGTCCAATGGTATTTCTATTCCCAATTTTTTTGAGAAAGCACCATATGGCCCTCCATAGTAGTTGCACCATTTTACACTCCCATCAACAGTGAATAAGGGTTCCAGTTTCTCCACAACCTCACCAGCATTTGTTGTTTGCAGTCTATTAAATTTTGTTATTCTTAATGGGATGAGATGATGTCTCATAGTTGATTTGATTTGTATCTCTTTTACAGCTAGGGATTTTGAACATTTCTTCATGTGTTTGTTCGCCATCTGAATGTCGCCTTTGGTGAAGTGTCTGTTCATCTCATGTGTCCGTTTTTCCTTTGGGTTGTTTATCTTGTTGTGTAGTTACACTTTTTAAAAGTTATTTTTTATATAGTCCATTTTAAAACAACACTGCTTTCTTTGTTATTTCCAAGTATAAATGGATCTTAAGGCATTTCTAACTCCACACATATTTTGCAGACCATACTGCCCCTCACTAAATAGTCCTGTGTGCATGCTGTCTGTGTACAGTATTTGTGAGGAAAATGTGGAAAGATCCTAGGTGATAAAGTTGACACACCCAGCTTCTAATGGAAAGGCAGGAGAGGTTTGAGTCCATACAAAAGTCACTAGGAAGAAAGCCTGGCAATCTACTTGTGAAGAAACCAGCCACCCAGAAACCCAAAACCAACAAAAAGAGCTGACTTCCTAGCTACTTAATGTAGTGCTATACGTGACTCTTGAAAAGTTGAATATTCTGAGCCAAGTTTGTAGTCGTGTTGTTTCCTGCCTGCAATGATAGTGAGTTGAGTTTATGTTAATTTGAATTGTTTGAATTTTAACGCTTTTATCCATGAAAAGATACATCCTATTTATGTGGAAAAATTTTAACTTATTTATTGCATTATTTAATAATATGCAACCTTTAAAATAAAAAGCCTAGCATTTTAAAAAGCTGTAACCAAAGTCTGTTTTATCCCTCATTTTTTAAACCATCTAAAACTTTTCTTAAGAATTACCTGAGTGAGCTCTGGTGGCCTAGTGGCAAGAAGCTGCAACTGCAGTCTCAGAGATGCACGGTTCGAATCCACCAGGCGCTCTGCTGGAGAAGGAGGAACAATCTCCTCCTGTACCAGTCAGATCTGATTTGACAGTACAACAAAAAATAATGAAATAAAATAAATTTTTTTTAAAAAAATAATTATCTGATAAGCAGTTAAAATTAATTCGTTTTAGAACCTGTCTAGGATACATGTGAACAAAATTAAGAGGTGTTTTCTTTTTGCTTAAATTAAAAATTACAAGAAACAGTGTTCTGAAAACCAAATAATAAGGTGGAAATGTAAACATATAACAAATCTTTAATACCTGGAGTTCTTTGTGTGGGACGATGTTCATCCATCTTACCTTTAGGTTTCTTCCAGTACAAACCAAACCTAGCCTTTTGTGGAATCAATTCCAACTCCTAGTGACCCAGTAGGACTGAGTAGTCAGTCAGCCGACTGCCACGTCTCTCCCTGGGAACAACAGAGAGGTTCAAACTACTAACCTTTTGATACACAGCTGAGCATTTTAACCATGGAGCAAGCCCTCAGGGTCTCTCTTCTAGTATAAAAAAAAATGTCAACTTGGAATACAAAAGCATTTTAGTATATCAAAATAATAGAGTGTTATTTAAGAGTTATGTAGAAGTCATTTTCTTGTTACCCTATATTACTAATATCCAGTTGGCTGTGCTTTTCAAACCTATTATTATTATCATTATCGTTATTATTTGCTGTGTGTTGTCAGATCCGACTGGCACAGGAAATTGCCCCTTATTCTCCAGCAGATTATCTAGTGGATTTGAACCATGTCCCTTGGTATTACATTGCAGCTTGCCATTAGGCCACAGAGCTCCCTTTTCAAACCTATTTGTACATTAATTCTGAATTTTTGTTTGTTTTGTGGATATTTTTACAAATTAATTTTATATACTTCTCATTACTGTAGAATATTTCTATAATATCAGTTAAGTGACTTGGCTTAATTTTAAAAGTATTTTTATTTAGAAATTAAAAACCTTGGAAGCTCTTCACAGAACGGGAGCAGAACCATTAAGTTCTATAAAATGAAATCATTTTCTGAAGTTTCTATTTTCTCTTTAAAATTTAGACCACCAGCTTCCTCTCTTTTTTTATCCTCTATTCAGTAACTTTTCTGTTGCAATTGGATGCCCGTCAAGTCAGTTTTCAACTTAGTGCCCCTTTGTGACATTGAAACTCCTTCACTGTCAGGGAGTCAGAAAGCTACTCAGAGCTCTGAATCATGCACAGGAGAAGATTGCCCATCTTTCTCCCTCTAAGCTGCTGTGAATTTGAACTACCAGAGGTACCACCTCTGTATTAGCAAGGCAACTTCGTACAGTTTTCTAGATTATAACCTTTTAAAGGGGGCAGATAGTGAGTGAACATTTGCTCCCATGAATCTACTACTGGGTTTAAACCACCAACTTTACATTAAGTAGCAGTTGTATCGCAAACTTTAGTACTGAATTATCTCTGACCATGAAGTGATTTAGAATGTGATAATAATGAAATTATTACCTAACAGTAATCAGTATTTTTAAATATTTTTAGATACTTATCCTTTATACCATATTAGTAGAACCCAGAAATCCAAAATTTTTGTGAAATACAAGACTGGCACGGGGGTAAGGATTTACGCTGCTAGTGGAGAGTCACGCTGTTCAAATCCACCAGCTATACCGTGAGAGAAAGATGGGCAATCTGTGCAATAGATTGCCTTTGAAAACCTGCTGGAGGGTCAGCTGGGGGTTGGTTCTGACTCAGTGGCACATAACAACAACTATAACAGCCTGTCAAAGTGGAAAACTTAGGAGACCAGAAAAACAAAGTCATTCTATTGAGTTCTGGCCATCACAAGTTAATTCTGATAAATGTATCTATCCGTAAATATATATACTTATACAAATTAATTCTGATAAATGTATCTATCTGTAAAAATATATACTTACACTTTTCATTCATTTTCTTTATTATTTTAATAATGCAAATACTTAGCACACCGTGTGTGTATGTATATATAGATACTCAGTTGGTTGTGATTCTGTAGGGCACACTGTACATGTTATATAATTCAATTTTATGTTGTAAATCTGTAGGAATACCAGCTGAGAGGATGGATAGCCAAAATCTTGTGTTTGGGGCTTTTTTCTTTTACTTTCAAAAGCATGTCATTTGGGTGAGAGCAGTGTTTTTTAATAGAAGAATAACATCTTGCTTCTCAATAAAAATCAAGCATAAGGGAAAAATGTCAAAGGGGAAATTACTAGAAGTTTATGTAACATTTCGATTCTAATTAGAGAATATGGCAACATCTGAAAATTTTACGTTTTCATCCATAAATCTAAATCAAAGAAAACAAAATGCATTTTTTTATTCCACCTCTATCCATGATAGTATTGTATGTTTTCTCTTTTGTTGTTTATGCTTTCTTTTAACATGAAAAGAGGAGAAATGGTGATTAGTTTTCATTTATTCAGTGGGTATGTATTTTTGTACATTTAAGGCACTTGTTTGTGCACTACACTACACTACATAAACTAGTGAATTTAAGACAAAGCCCCTGCCTGATTTGAGTATTTGTTTTTAGAAGGGGGAAAAAAATCACAACTATGCAAGGCAAAAAGAAATGGATACCTGTCAATTTTACACTGTACGCAAAAATTTTCAGTCATTCTATATTTAAATTTCATTGGGTATTTAGGTTATCTTAATACAAAGATATTTTTTGTAAATTATTGCATTTTTCAGGTAGAGGTGTCTGAATTACATTTTCTCTATAGATTGTATTTCTGTGATTGGTGATGAGGTTTTCAAACATACATACATATATATATATATACATAAATAACTAATTCTTATAAGTCTTTATAGTCCAATTTCTTATCCTTGTCTAGTTCTGCTTATTCTGTAATTCAAAATATAATACATAGCACTTTATTTTTTTTTTCGCCCAGTTATTCTCAAGGGCATACTATTGTTCTTAAAGAACCGTATCTCAGTTTCATTCCGAATGTGCAGCTGTGTTGATTGTGTTGTATGTGAATCCTTTATATTTTCAACTGAATCTTGGGAAACTATATTTTAATAGCAAAGGTCTTCAGTACCACAGTTACTGTAATAGCTATTCAAAGATTTGTATAATGTCATTGCCATATTGATTGGTAATTCTTTTATTTTGAGTCATTTTGATTACACCTCCACAGCATGTACAAAAATGCAGTATCAATGTAAACTTGGAGGTATGTGAGAGACTGCAGCTTCTCAAGTTAAAATAGATCATGTAACCAGTAATTGTGTGGAACCCTGTGTGATTGTATATTGTTAGTTGACTGAAAATTCAAATAGCTGATTAAGTACATAATAGCAATGTTGATTTTTTTTTAAAAATTTATTATGATTTTTTTAACATTTTTTATTCATTGTTGAGTAGATAGTGAAATAGTGAAAGTAAAAACTTAATTGAAAATTAACTTTGTAAATGAATGTGATTGAAAAATCTGTTACTCTGGAGAGAAACACTAAACTAGAGCTATTATTAAGGTGCATACAAGTTAATTAGCTATACTAAGCACCTCATCCATGGACCATTTTTTTTTCTAATCCATTAAGAAGTATTAAATATTTCCGACACCTCCTACATTCATTGGCCACCTTAGAAGGAAAAGTAAAGAAAGTAAGTAACTTCTGAACTCCAGATCTAGCTTCCACTGCTGTGGAGGATAAAAGTAATCACTCACAGCTTCAGTCAATGTTAAAGGAAACATGGAAGAAATGAATGAGTAGGACTGAAAACACTTAGGACATATTCTGGTTTGCTGATCATAGCCATTTCAGTTACTCATTCATTTTTTCATCCCCACGCCCTAACCCTCAGAGCAGTATTCTACCTGTAGGAGAGCAAAGCCTAAACTCTCCAGCAGGCAGGCTTCCTGATCCTTCAAATGTATGGGATGGTTTAGGTACCCAACTGGCCTTGACAAACCACACCTGCCCCTAGCAAGGTTTTGGCTGCAAAGAATTCTTTGAATTCTTGGTGATGCAACATTCGCAATAACAGCTAAGAAGATTAAGAGTCTGTAATTAGGGGTTTTACTAGCCTGGTTTAACCCTCTCCGGGATATATCTGTTTGTTTTCTTGG